>NC_079316.1:113380939-113688022 GCF_029931775.1 Euleptes europaea
TATTAGTCCTGGAGATCTCCAGGCCCTGCCTGGAGGTTGGTAACCCTAGCTAGAGGCATGTGGCTCATGCCGCTTCAGCTCTCCAGGTTCTTCCTCTTATGCTTCTCTTTCCCCTCCTGCCGGGCAGGATTTAGGGACGAAGATCGCCATCAAGTCCTGCCGCCTGGAATTAAGCGTCACAAACCAAGGCCGCTGGTGCCACGAGATCCAGATCATGAAGAAGTGAGTTCGCCGGCTGCGGTTCAGTCTTCAGAAGCGGTTCTGGGGTGGGGGGGGGGGAGTTCTGCAAACTGGCACTTAAAATGTGCCTTTGAAGGAATTTAGGCTGATGAACATGCTGGGAAGATCAGAGGGGGGAAGATGAGGACAAAGGAAGAGATGCATCCCGCACTAGTGTCGTTGGCCGCTGGTTGGCCGCTGTGTGGGACGGGATGCTGGACTAGAGGGACCCTCACTGGTCTGATCCCACGAGAGATCTTCTAACAGCATAAAGGCTCAAAGATGGTTCACCCCTTTATTATTCTAAACCACCCCGTTTCGCAGACAAGCTAAGTAAATTGCAAATTTGTCATCTGCTGATATTGCTTTTCCCCACCTTCATGGAAAAACCGACAGCTGCCAGCCCCCTCTCAAAATTAGTTTTCCTAAGGAAGTACTGCTGTAGTTTGTGAAAACTGACCCATTAATGCTCAGTCTGCAAACTGCTAGGACTTGGTTTCCCCTGCTCTCCATACAGTGCTGAGTGTTTTCTGAATGTGTGCCATTTCTCTCCTCCCCTCCCCCCGCCTGCTTAGGCTGAACCACCCCAGTGTTGTCAAAGCCTGTGACGTGCCCGAAGAAATGAATTTCCTTGTAAATGACGTCCCTCTTTTGGCGATGGAGTATTGCTCTGGAGGAGATCTGAGGAAGGTAACGGTGGTCTGACCTCGTGACCTTTGGGTCTGTGGTTTGAACCGGTCTGCCTCCAGAGTTGTGCAGAGGCCCTGGAACACCAGGAATGATGTCTCTTGAAGCTTGAGAGCCAGCATGGTGTAGTGGTTAAGAGCGGTGGTTTGGAGCGGTGGACCGGGTTGGTTTCCTCACTCCTCCACATGAGTGGCGGAGACTAATCTGGTGAACTGGATTTGTTTCCCCACTCCTGAGCATGAAGCCAGCTGGGTGACCTCGGGCTAGTCACAGCTCTCTCAGCCCCACCTACCTCACAGGGTGTCTGTTGTGAGGAGGGTAAGGGAAGGGGATTGTAAACCAGTTTGATTCTTCCTTAAGTAGTAGAGAAAGTCGGCAACTCTTCAGATGGGATGAGGCAGGCGGGTAGGTTTGTCTGTCAGCCACATTGATGGATAAAGCTAATTTCACCTCAAACGGCACATGGCTGAGGGAAGCCAGATCCTCCTCTGACTCCCTCGCCTTTTCTCTCCACAAGTCTGTTGCTTTCTGATATTTTTATCCTGGTCTGGCTCTGACACCAAGCAGCAGTTTTGGGTGAAGGGATTTTAGCATTAGATCGTATTTCACCCCACTGCTTTATGTGAATGATTTATTGCAGTCACAGACTCGCTCAATGGTATATACATGACCAGCAGCCGTGTGTGTGTGTTTAACGCAGTCAAGTCGCTTCCGACTTATGGCGACCGTATGAATGAGTGACTTCCAAAACAACCTATTCCTGACAGCCTTGCTCGGGTCTTGCAAACGGAGGGCCGTGGCTTCCTCGATTTGAGTCACTCCATCTCATGTTGGGTCTTCCTCTTTTCTTCCTAGTATTATTGCCTTTTTCATGAGTCTTGTCTTCTCATAATTTGACCAATATTGTGTTAAAATAAGCAAATGTGGTCCATTATACTAATCCCACATGTTCTAGTGGCTGCACAGAATCTGGTCACTTTATCCGTGATCCAAGACCCATGATCCTAAAGGAGAGAGGGGATTGTGAAGGAAAATAACACAGAAAAAAACATTGTGCCCTCCTTCCTCAAACTCCTAATTATTCTTTCAAATAGCTTTCATGCTCTTCAAGCAGTAGTTTCTTCTAAAAATTTCAGGCCTAAGAAATGTTTGTTTTGTAACATCTTATTGGGGCATTTTTGTGTCTCAAATTTAAATGTGCTGTTCTTTCTTGTAGCTGTTAAACAAGCCTGAAAATTGCTGTGGACTCAAGGAGAGCCAGATTCTTTCTGTCCTTAGCGATATTGGTACGTCAAGTGCGTTTTTTTGTGAATATTGACAGGAACTTTTCACATTGTGTTCGGTCTGTTGTGTTTTCAAATATATGCAGGGCTGAATGTGCTCTGAATGCTGAAATGCTTATAATGTTACGAGTATCCCTTTTCAAGTGTAATTTCTGTCTTGGTTTGCACAATTGATTCAGATTTCAGTATCTGAATAGAAATATATTTGGGATTCAGAAAGATTAATATTTTTATCAAGGGTACGAAGGGAGAGTTTTATCAAGAGAGTCATACAACAGTTTGGAACCAAGACAGATCATGACGGGTAGCCGTGTTAGTCTGTCTGTAGCAGTAGAAAAGAGCAAGAGTCCAGTAGCACCCTAAAGACTAACAAAATTCCTGGCAGGAGATGAGCTTTTGTGAGTCACAGCTCACTGCTTCAGTTTGGGCCCAAGACCTTGGCACCATTAGGAAGCAGAGAGAGCTTTTCTCTTAACTACGGTAAGCTTTATTGAAGTCTTTGTAAATCGCCCACCCGAAATTAACTCCAGGATCCAGCTCAGTCCTGGTATCTCAGACGTCCGGCTTCTTCCCAAGTCTCACGAGGTGAGAGACAGTTAAAGTCAAAGATCGGTGGGTATTCTTCACAATCCCAGTGAACCTTTTTTTTTGGGGGGGAAAGCATGGAAAAATGTGTGAAAGGGAATGTTGGCGCAAGAAAACAAAATAACCCAAATGGCTAGGCACTTTCCCCCTCTCCAGTATCACTAACTAAAGCCCCGGTGAAGCAATAAAAATAATGTAAAATAACACTAATAATTGCAGAACCACAAATTAATGTGGAATGCCCTTTAAGCAGAAGTGATTTCCTCCTGCCTTACCAGCTCCTGTTTTGCTGTTTTGGATATTCTGTAGCTAGTCAAAAGAAAAATGGATCTCGGTTTGTCTAAAAGATTTTCCTCCGACACTTTTAGGATCTGGAATCCAGTACTTGCATGAGAACAGAATAATACACAGAGACCTGAAACCTGAAAATATTGTTCTTCAGGACGAAAAGGGAAAGGTAAGTGTAACCCAGCCATGCTTTGGGGTGGGGGCTCTGGCCCAGGGGACGGCAAGCGTGACTCCACAGTCTGGCTGGCGCTGATACGCACTACCATAAGAAGGGAAAACACATGTTCCTCATCTGCCATTATATACATTTGGAACAGTTTACACTCAAAATGGATGCCCCAAACTGAGCTGGAGGGCAGAGCTCTTTGGAGAGGTGAAATTGACCAGAGCTTCCTTGGTCAGGTCCGCCTGCAAAACTAAGATTTTTTTGTCAGTTTCATCCGAAATTGACTTGCGTCTCTCCCTCTCTGTTCAGGAATTTTCAAAACTCTCCACTTAACAACACAGTCCAGAAAGGGGGGGGGGAAGAGTTATCCGTGCATTTACGCATACATTCGATCCAGCGTTAGACCGCTAACCTCGTCAATTTTTTTTTATTGTCAGTTGGTTTGCACAATTAAATTTCTGTTTTGCTTAGAGGGTTTAACCAATCAGGTTTTTGAACTTTCTGGCTTTCCCAAGATGTAATGAGAAGTTTAGAGTAGCAGACATAGCCCAGGGGAATGCAAAAGGAGGGGGGTATTTTCACTTCATGCATCCATTCGATCCAGCGTTAGATCGCTGTTTTTCTCATCAAATTTTTTTTTTATTTTATCAGAAAAAAACCAATGACAATAACATCAACTAAAAAAAAGCAGAATTACTGACAGTCTTCGTAATTTAAAATACAATATATATATACATAATAAAATAAGATCAAGTCTCCCATGCTACAGCTTATTTCTATGTCTTCATATTCATCATTACGTCCTGACAGCGCAATGCATTCCTCTTATTTATGAAATTATTTATGAAATTCTCTATTTTACTTATTGTATGTGACCATACCGCATCTTATTGTATCTCTGTTTTTCTGATATGCAGTTAGCTTAATTAAAACATATATTTCTTTAACTTTAACCAGCCATTCCTCTATCTTTGGAGTTGATTTTTGTTTCCAGTGACTGGCAAAGGTCGTTCTAGCCACAGTTATCATATGTAACACCATACAAAGTTGATCTTTAGCTAGATTAGGTACCAGATTTAACAAGAATATCTCGGGTTTACATGGAATATCAACCTCCATTCCAACCGTTAGACATTTCACTATTTCCACCACATGTGTATAAAATCTGCTTGTTTTCTATCACAGTACCAACAGCTGTCGTTTTCTGATTTATGGATTTTACTTAGTCTAAATGGGGTTATATACCACATATATACCATCTTTATTAGATTTTCTCTCATTTGCATACTGACTAAAATCTAATCCCTTTGTGAAAATGTGTTCCCATTCTTGGTCGCTGTCAGGATCAGGCGTTTACCTCTAGCATCCCTCAAAAGCAGATTCATCAGGCAGGTAGCTCTGAAGCAATATACTTTATTAGGAGCAATAAGGTAAATAAAAGAGCTGACTGTCTACAGAGCGAAGAAGGCTGCTAATGGCAAGACATGGGTAGAATACATGGTTAAAAGCACTCCAGCTAGAGAAAGGAAAACAAAGTGAAACAAATCCGAGATAACAATTCCCAGGGCAAGATAGACAACACAACAGCTGTGGATGCAGGCTGAGTGAATAACAGGATGAGAAACTATACACAAAGTTTGTAGCATGTGAGCCAGATCTTGACCTGAAGCCAGAGTTTGGCCTGGTCCTGCCAAGAGCGCTTCTTCAGAGGACTTTAGTCAGAACCTGACAGTCACTTAACGCTCTGTCTAAGTAAGTGTTCCATTTATCCCGATATCCCGTTGTTTGATTTAATTTATCTTTAAGTATAATTGTATATATTTTTGAAGTTGGAGTTTTGTCTTGTAACATCAGCTTCTCAAACTCTAATTTATCTCTAATTTCGGATATGTCATTTTCTTTTAGGTTATTCAAATATTTTTATTTGTAAATATTCTAAAAATGTAATATTTTCTTTTTTATCCATAATTTTACATAAAGGTTCTAAATTATTATTTCTAATCCAATAATTACGTTCATTCTGTTTATCTATCTTTATTCTATGTGGTAATTGGAATTCTAGGTTCTCAGCTAAGATATTCCATAAAAAGGAAGACACTGGGGAATTATCTGGATCTAGTTTCTCTCTTAGCGTATCCCATTGCTTTAGAATGGTATTAATGCAATTATTATCTTTGTTGTAGAAATTTTTCCTATAAGATTTTTTAACCCAAAGCCATCTATTTAGCGGGAATTTAACAAAGTCCTGCTCAATTATGATATATGGTTCCTTTTCATCATTTACTACCCATGATTTTAACCACTTTATCCTAGCCACCTGATAATACATTAATAAATTTGGCATACCTATCCCTCCCTTGCTTTTAATCTCATATAGGTTATTGTTTCTAAATCTATTCTTTTTATTTTGCCAGATGAATCTCTTACAGATCTTTTGCCGTTCTTCAATCATTTTTTTCGGTATGTCTACAAATAAGTTATTAAAAATAAAATTCAGTTTGGCAACATTATCATTTTAATTAGGTTGATTCGGCCTAAGAGAGAAAAATTCAAAGGGAGCCATTTCTGAAAATAATCCTTCAGTTCTTTTGCTATTTTTCCGCAGTTTAAATTTAAACATTTAGTTCTATCTTTACTTAACCATATTCCTAAATATTTAACATTATCAGCTTCTCTTAGATCTTCTGCCTATAATTGTTTCTCCTTTTTGTTATCGATATTTTAAAAAAGAGCTTCAGATTTATTTGCATTTAACTTGTATCCAGATATATTACTGAATTCTGCGATCACTTTTCTAACCTCTAATCCAGATTTATCTGCTGCAGTTAGGAAGAGCGCCATATCATCCACATATAGGCTTAATTTAAATACCTCGTCTTTAATTTTTATACCTTTGATTTTATTATTATCTCTTATTGAGATTGCCAGGGGTTCTAGAGAGAGAGCATATAGGGGAGCTGACAAAGGGCAGCCTTGCCTAACGCCCCGCATGATATCAAAGCTTTCTGTTCTTTTAGCTTGACACTTGTTATATAGAATATTAATCCATTTCTGGAATTTCCCCCCGAAACCAAAGCTAGCTATTGTTTCCTTCAAATAACAGTGTTCAACCCTATCGAACGCTTTTTCAGCATCTAGGAATAAAAGAACTGCTTTTCCCATTGATTTTCTTATATAATCTTGTAAGTTAAATTTTTTCCTAATATTACATGTTAACAGTCTCTTAGGGATGAAACCTGTTTGATCAGGGTTAATGTATTTATTAATTATTTGTTTTAGCCGGTTTGCTAAGATTGAAGTTAAGATTTTATAATCAATATTTAGGAGACTGATTGGTCTATAGGAACTAGTGAAGCAGCAGGCTTTTAGAAAACCAACAGGCCTCTAACAATGAAAATAAATAAATAAGAAAACATTACTGAACTCTAAAATCAGAGGGCCTCTGGAGAAATATATTTAGAAGTTAGAAACAGACAGTAGAAGAAGCCAAAAAGAGATTACAGTTGAAGCCATACAATATTGCTTGTTCTTCCAAGGTTGACAAACAGAGTAAAGCAGACAAGATGTCTGGGAACTATTAGGGAGGGAAGATTAATTGTAACTAGATAAAAATACCAGGTGCACTAACAATAGCTTTAAACAAGTATTGTCTAAACCAATGGAATTATTCTTATATTTCTGAAATCCAATGATTTTCCTTATTTTTGTAACCAATGAAAGTTATTCTGATTTGTATTATAAGCCAATGGAATCATTCCCTAGAACTCTGAGCCAATGACAAGTTACTATGTAATATGCATAGTTAGAATATTATAATGAGCTAATTAAAAGGTTATATAAGTCTAAACACAGTTATGTCCGGTGCTCCAGCTCCATCTTGAAAAGCCTCTGAAGGGCAGAGTCTGGAGACTCAAATAGCTATTTGAAATAATAAATCTGATTTTTCCAAAGTTGGCTTTGAGTCTTTGTGATTGAAAATCTAACTCCTGAAGTCTGCTGCAACACTAGTTCAGGTTGGATCCTTTTCTGGCTTAGGAATAACTGTAATATTACTTTCAGCCCATGTATTTGGCAGCTTTCCATTTTGAAAGATATCATTTATTGCTTTGAGTAATGGAATTTTGATTGTGTGGTTTAACGTTTTATAAAATTCAGCTATATAGCCATCCGGGACTGGGGCCCTTATTAATTTTAAAATTTTGGATGGCCGTTTCTAGTTCTTGTATATTAATATCTTTTTCCATAAAATCTTTATCATCTGAATTTAACTTGGGTATATTAGTATTTTGTAGAAAGCTTTTAATGTTATCTTTATCTACAGGCACGGCCTTATAAAGTTCTTGGTAATATTCTCTAAAAGACTTCTTATTTTCATTGGTGTCATTAGTAATTTCTCCCTCTTTTGTTTTGATACCAGTGATGATGTTTTTACTTCTTACTTTTTTAACTTCCTGGGCTAATAATTTCCCCACTTTGTTTCCTTTTTCAAAATATCTTTGTTTAGTAAAAAGAAGATTCTTATGTATGGAAATTGCATCAATTCTTTCTAAGGTTTCTTTTTCTGACTTCAACTCCTTTGCAATTTTTTTTGACGGGTTAAGTTTGACTTGTTTTTCCAATTCTGCAATATTTTTTAAACATATGTTCCTATCCTTATCTCTGTTCCTTTTTAGGAGCAATGACTCCTTCAGAGCAATTCCTCTAAAAAAGGCTTTGGCTGCATCCCACACCATTATATCTGAGCTGGTAGAGTTGTTCACATTGAAAAAGGATTCAAGTTCCTTCTCTAATTTCTCTTGCGTTATTTAATAGTTCGTTGTTGAGAACCCAGGTTTTATTCCTTTTTTCCTTTATACTTAACCATAAAAATATGGGGGTATGGTCAGCATATATAAAGTTACCTATTTCCATTTCACATCCCATATTTACCAGAAGTTTTGAAATTAAGAACATATCAATTCTAGATGATGACTTGTGAGCTGTTGAGTAAAAGGAGTATTCTCTTTCTGAATTGTGCTTAAGTCCCCAAATGTCAACTAATTGGAAATTAGTGATGGTCTTTTTCATCATATAGGTTAATGCAGTACTCTTGTTCTTATAACTCCCTATATTCTTTTCACTTCTATCAGCTTTCAAGTCCATAACAGCGTTGAAGTCTCCTCCTAAGATAAGGTCTCCTTCCACTTCCGCCTGGGTCAGGGCTACAGGTGGTTAAGGAGGGATGAATTTTTCAATCTTACAGGACAAAGATGTAAGTTCTAATCATAGACTCGCTATGAGAATCAAAGATGTTAGAATGATGAGTCTCTTGGCAGCAGTGGAAAAGCTAGAAGAAAGTCACGCAGGAAGGTGCGGATGCTGAGACTCACAGCTTAAGGTGGTAGTCGTGTGTCCAGGTATCTGCTAATATTAGGAGGAAAAGCAAGTGTAGAGTTGACTTGGAAGGAAGGAAGTTGTTTAGGGCTCTGATGGCATTTCCCGATGTAGGTCAATAAGAGGATAGACTCAAAAACCGAGAGGAGATGGTGGAACAGGGGCAGTGAAGGAGTGTTTGGTGGGGAGCGAAGGAGAAGGAAAACCAAAGTGTCAAAAGCAGCAGAAAGACCAAGATGCACAAATGAACGCTGTTGCCTTCTGTCTTTCATTTCCAGGTCGTTCACAAAATTATAGACTTGGGATATGCCAAAGATCTGGATCAAGGGACTTTATGCACCTCTTTTGTTGGGACCTTGCAGTACTTGGTAAGATTTTTAGATTGGTTTGTGTATTTTGGGCAGAAACTGTCACAGGTTTTTTATTTCCACATAGTACAGATTGCTTGCTTGTAGGGGATAATCTGCAGCATCCTCCCGAGATTCCTTGCTCATATGCATTTTATTGCTCTTTTGTTTAAGGCCCCCGAACTCTTCGATAATAAGCCCTACACAACTTCTGTTGACTTCTGGAGCTTTGGGACTGTTGTCTTTGAATGCATTACAGGATTTAGACCGTTTCTACACAATCAGCAGCCTTTTACCTGGTAAGATTCTTGTGTCTGAGACCAACTGAGAGCCAGCGTGGTAGAGTGGTTAAGAGCGGAGGAGAACCGGGTTCGATTCCCCACTCCTCCACATGAGTGGAGGACTCTAATCTGGAGAGCCGGGTTCGATTCCCCACTCCTCCACATGAGCGGTGGACTCTGATCTGGAGAACCGGGTTCGATCCCCCACTCTTCCACATGAGCGGCGAACTCTGATCTGGAGAACCGGGTTCAATCCCCCACTCCTCCACATGAGCGGCGGACTCTGATCTGGAGAACCGGGTTCGATCCCCCACTCTTCCACATGAGTGGAGGACTCTGATCTGGAGAACCGGGTTCAATCCCCCACTCCTCCATATGAGCGGTGGACTCTGATCTGGAGAACCGGGTTCAATCCCCCACTCCTCCACATGAGCGGCGGACTCTGGGGGATCGAACCCGGTTCTCCAGATCAGAGTCCGCCGCTCATGTGGAAGGGTGGGGGATCGAACCCGGTTCTCCAGATCACTCTTCCACATGAGCGGCGAACTCTGATCTGGAGAACCGGGTTCAATCCCCCACTCCTCCACATGAGTGGCGGACTCTGATCTGGAGAACCGGGTTCGATCCCCCACTCCTCCACATGAGCGGTTGACTGATCTGGAGAACTGGGTTCGATTCCCCACTCCTCCACATGAGCGGTGACCCGTGGCCCCCATAATTTGTAGTTTGGCCCTTAGGTGCCAGCTGCCTAGGAAAGTGGTGTGAGATCTTTCTTTTGGTTGTTTCAAGGGAGGGTGGGAGGGTGTTTGCCACCAACGCTCTTGGATAGACAGCATGTTCTCTTTTGCAGTGTATGAGCTGGGCCTTTTCCGCCCTTTATCTCTGCCCACTCTTTCTCCCCCTGTAGGCATGAGAAAATCAAAAAGAAGGATCCCAAATTCATCTATGCCTGGGAAGAGATGAACGGGGATGTTAGATTCAGCGCTCATTTGCCTCAGCCCAACAGCCTCTGCAGGTGACAGCCAGTCTCTTTCTTTTGTTTAAATTGCAAAAATTCTGTACTGCCGAAGCATCTGTCAAAATACACAACCTTCTCCAAACACCCTAGCTTGCTTTCCTGCTAGATAACAGCCAACAGGCCTGATCATCTTGTCTATGGTACTAGCTGGGTTTTAATATTTCAGAAGAGGAAGGGAGGGGTTTAAATGACAACGCCCCGAAGAACATTATGTGCCTTTTTAAAATGGATGGGCTCTCCCTTCTAGATTTAGGTGATTGGCGAATTATTTCCACAAACCCATGTTCGATAGATTGCTGGTACTTCGTGGCCCAACCCTGTTGCAACAGTGGTGATAAGAGTGATATAATCATGATTTGCTATGTTGTTCTTAAATTAAAATCCACCATGGGGTGGGGGAAATCAGATTAAAAAAAAAAAACCCTTGCACTTTTTTTCAGGTTGAAATCTCTGTTGGGAAGCTGTGATTTATTCAATGTGAAATATGTGTGTGTGTGTGTATGTATGTATATGTATATATGTGTATATATATATGTGTGTGTGTGTGTGTGTGTGTGCGTGTGTATGTATGTATGTATTGTATGCATGCCCTGACCTGGATGGCCCAGGCTAGCCTGATCTTGTCAGATCTCAGAAGCTAAGCAGGGTCAGCCCAAGTTAGTATTTGGATAGGAGACCATCAAGGAAGTCCAGGGTTGCTCTGCAGAGGAAGGCACTGGCAAACCACCTCTGTTAGTCTCTTGCCATGAACCCCCCCCCCCAAAAAAGCGGTTTCCATAAGTAGGCTGCGACTTGAAGGCACTTTACACACATATATATGCATATATATATATGTGTGTGTGTGTGTGTGTATATGTATATGTATATGTGTGTGTGTGTGTGTGTGTGTGTACGTATGTATGTGTGTATATATATATATTTGCTCTTCCCCACCCCTGGAGTAGCAGTCCTTTACTTTAAAAGGAAGCATTGGGAGGTGCTGACCAAAGAGATGTTGTGTTGCGTCTGGTTAATCCCTTGCTGAGAGCCAGCGTGGTACAGTGGTTAAGAGCAGTGGACTCTAATCTGAAGAACCGGGTTCGATTCCCCACTCCTCCATATGAGCGGCGGACTCTAATCTGGAGAACATGGGGTCATTTTTGTCTTTTCCTTTAGTGTCATTGTGCCCGAAATGGAGAGCTGGCTGCAGCAGGTGCTGAATTGGGACCCACAGCAAAGAGTGGGAGGTACAGATCCGGCAACGGGTCAGTTGAGATGTTTCCAATTAATGGATCATCTGTTAAGCATGAAAGTAAGTTACGCTGTCGTATTGTCAGATTAAATAGAGTCAGTAAATAGAGTTGATAAAAAGTACAACCTTGCTTGGAAAAAAGTGTTTGGGGCTTTTTTGTCTTTTGGAAAAACTTCAGTAGCAGTGTTGGTATTGGGGGGCAGGTGACAAGGAGAGAGAAGAGGTCGTCGCACCTTTAGAGAGAGAGAGACTCTGCTAACCTTGACTTAATTTAAACACCTCTATTCCATATTTAAGAAGGCTGATAATGTTAATGGGGGAAAAATAAGTCATCACATTTTTGGCTGGCAACAAAACTATGTATTCTGCCTTAACAAAATTAACAGGGTTTGAGATCTTTTTAATCTAATTTTATAGCTGCTCTTTATTAACGCTGCTGCGAGGTTTTTTGTTGTGGTTGTATCTTTTTTTTCTTTACTTTTGGAATGTTTATGTTTATTGTAAGCCATATTGAGGTGAGGTGTATAGGCAAAAGAGCAAGATATAAAGTTTTGATTTTTCTCTTTGGAGGAACAATTGTTCTCTGGCAAAAGCCCTGCTAATTCTACAGGTCTTTTCCTCCCCACCCCTCTCCAGATAGTCCACATCTTAAACATGACTTCTGCCAAGATCCTATCTTTTCCGTTGCACCCGGAGGAAAGTCTCCACTCCCTCCAGTGTCGGATTGAGTCTGAGACCGGAATCAGCACCGTCAACCAGGAGCTTCTGCTGGAGATGGGGATTTGCCTGGACCCCCGGAAGCCGGCCTCTCAATGTATCATCGACGGCGTAGTAAGACACCCTTATGTTTTAATGCTGACCAACGCAAAGCTGGTATACGTGAATCAGAACAACGTTTTTTATTTGACTACAGTGAATAGCACACTGTCGCTTGATCAGATCGGGAAGTGTTTTCTCTGTGCTGATTTTGTATCCTGCCTGCCCACCGGCAAGGCGTGTCCCCTTTCTCATGCCGGTTCCACAATCGCCCTAGTCTTCCACTTCCCTCTGAAGCAGAAGACATGAAGAGGTGCAAAAACAGGGAAAATGGGGCTGGCCGGGGGAAGGGCGGGGACTAACCATGCAATCCTGAAGGGGGGGCAGAGCAACTTAGGAGACACTGTGGGCACTTTCACGCCAGCCCGAATAATGCACTTTCAAGCCACTTTCAATGCACTTTGAAGCTGGGTTTTATTGTTGTGAACTGGCAAAATCCACTTGCAAACAATTGTTAAAAGTTGGTTCTTGTAGGTTATCCCGGCTGTGTAACCGTGGTCTTGGTATTTTCTTTCCTGACGTTTCGCCAGCAGCTGTGGCAGGCATCTTCAGAGGAGTAACACTGAAGGACAGTGTCTCTCAGTGTCAAGTGTGCAGGAAGAGTAATACATAGAAAGGGGTTGGGTTTGAGCTGAATCATTGTTTTGCAATGATTAAAGTTAAAGTGTACTGAAAGTGGATGGAAAGTACATTATTTGGCCATCTGTGAAAGTGCCCTGTAATCCCTGCGGCGGCGTGCCACTTGGGCCGTCCAGATGGGCACCTGCGCCGCCGCAGGGACAAATACGCTGTTGTTGGGGAGCCTGCGCAGCAGCACAAGGCCACCGAGCCTGGTGCATCCTCACCGGCAGCGTTTTTCCAGCACAGGTGCTCATGCTGGCGTCAAAGGGGGGCATTCCTAGGGGCAGAGCTGATATTAGTCAGTTCCCAAATCCCTTTCACCATAGGAACACTACCTGTAGCCGGTATGAACTTGCGCTAGCTAAAAGGCAGCATAGCCCCGCGAAACTGTGGAGGAGTTTCACAGGGTTTTTAAGAAATTACCTTTTTTACATGTATTTTCGGCCCTGCAAGCTGCTCAGGAGATGGCGTGGCTGCGCCCTCCCCAAGCGCCCTTCAGCTACCCTCCCCTTCAGGATTTCTCTGTAAGTCGAGCCCTCGCTTCCAGTAAAGGCAGAGGAAGGTCTGGGGGAAATTGCCCCGCAGCGGTCAAGTGGCTGGCAACAGCCCCGTCCTCTGATGCCTTCCAAGAAGCAGTTGATTTGAAGCTACATTTAAACACAGGGACAGATGGCCCTTTCCCTTCTCCTGCCCTTGAAGGGGGTCTTTTCCTTTCTCATCCCTCCCACCATGTTCATTTCTGGGTCTGTTTATACACCTAAAACAAAGCCTGGCGTACTTAACTCGGTTTTTCACAGCCCGCACATCTGTTGTAGATGATGTCCTCTTTTTTACAGACGCCCCTTCGAGGCTTTTTTAAAAAACCTTTTCTGATCTTAATCATTTCTTTCTTTGCCAGAGAGGCTGGGACAGCTACATGGTTTATTTGTTCGATAAAAGCAAAACGATTTACGACGGCCCCTTTGCTTCTAGGAGTCTGTCTGAATGCGTAAACTGCATTGGTAAGTCGATTGTGAGTTAAACCCTAAACGGTTGGTTGGTTGGTTAGCCACAGGGACGTAGTCGCTAAGAATAGTTCTGAAATTCCCAAAAAGTTCTACGTTTGCTTTGATGCAGCATAATGGACTACGCATCATGATCCAAAGTTTTCACAAGCTTAAATTCATAACAGGTGCCAAAGTAAGAACATTAAGAGCTCTGCTTGATCCAGCTATCTACTCCATCTAGTCTAGCAGGCCATTTTCTACAGTTGCCAAGTAGATGCCTCCCAGATGCCCACAGGCGGAATGTGAAGGCAATAACATTCCCCAGCTTTGGTGCCCCTAGCAACTGGCATTCAGTGGTACATTGCCCTCGAACATGGATGTTCCTTTCCATCCTCATAGTGGATAGTTCTTCATGGGGTTGCCTTGAAAAATTGTCCAGAATTTCAGTGGTGCCTGCCATGATGAGTATGTAAGACCAGCAGTGGATGAGCTGGATGGGTTTACAGTTGGTTTCTGGCCACTGCTCAAAATGCTGATTTTGACCAGAATCCAGATGAGTCCTCCCTCAAAGACTAGAATGGCCACGGAATGGGATCTGCCCCTCCATCTGTCTTCCTGACAGAAACCAAGGCTTGAAGACTGGCAATACTGTTGTGGTTGTTTAGCAACCCACCCAAAGGCCACTGAAAGCGCATTTATTTCTTGAAGCAACAGGCACTGTTTCTCTTATTTAGGGGCATTTTAAACACACACCCCCAGTTATTTTTTTTTTGTAAGATTTCAGATTTTTCTGCAACCTTGGGCTTATTTGGGTTTGTAAAAAGATCTGACTTTTCTGTTCATGGCTCTAATCTCTAGATTTAAGTATTCCCAGATTTGGCCACATTGAGGATTAGATGCACTGTTGCAATGGTGGTGACCTGCAGAATGGAACTGCTACGGCAGCTAATGTACGTAGTCGTGATGGCTATTTTGTTCCTTTTTTCTTCTGCACACAGTACAGGACAGCAAAATTCAGTTGCCCATTTTGCGACTTCGTAAGATATGGGCTGAAGCCGTGCATTACGTGATGGGGCTAAAAGAAGATTATAGCCGATTGTTCCAGGGGCAGAGGGCCGCAATGTAAGTAATGGAAGAGCCGTCATAGAGAGGAGGGTGCCGAGTTGTTTTCTGTTGCCCCAGAAGGTCAGACAGAACTAACAGGTTAAAATTAAATCAAGAGTTTCCCTCTAAACATTAGGAAGAAGTTTCTGACCGTTAGAGCGGTTCCTCAGTGGAACAGGCTTCCTCAGGAGTTGGTGGGCTCTCCTTTGGAGGTTTTGAAGCAGAGGCTAGGTGGCCATCTGACAGCGATGCTGATTCAGTGAACTTAGGCAGATCGTGAGAGGGAGGGCAGGAGGGGTTGCGTCAGTGTTTGATTCTCGTGGCCCTTTCTTACATGCCCAGGGTAGTGCCAATCGTCACTTTTGGGTCAGGAAGCGATTTTCCTCCAGGCCAGATTAGCCAAGGATTCTGGAGGGTTTTTGTTGCCTTGTTCTGGGCACTGGGTGTGTGGGGAAGAGGTGGTTACAAATTTCCTGCATTGTGCGAGGGTTTGAACGAGATGACCTTGGTGGTCCCTCCCAACTCTATGATTCTGTAATTCTAAGTGCCAGTTTTAAAGGTTAAAAAGATCAGCAGGGAAAGCAGTGGGGGATGTACAGACCCAGATGCTTATAATCACTCCTTCGTTTCCTTAAAAGATTTATTATTCACCTGTCTGCACCTATGCAGGTGCTATTTAGGCACACCCGCCTGAATTCCCCAAAACTGGACATTCCAAATCATTTACCTTTCCTTCAGGTAGCACCTTTTGCCATCGTGCGCTTCCTGTCCAGTTCTCTGGGCACCAACACATGCTGCAGGAAAGGTGCCTCGCTCTGGAATACAGTGGGGCATTTCTGGGAGCCCTCTAACTTCTAGCAAACTTGGAGCAGTACTTCCTGATGTGGGTTAAACAAATCCAGTTTTTAGCAGTGGTTTTAGACTTCATTCAAGCCAGAACTGTTGCTTGTCCAGAAATATAAGAATTCATATTGTCTATTGTCACATTCCAAGTTGGTATTCCAAGCTCCTTTAAAGCATCTTTTATATTCTATTGTGTCCAAGGATTTAGCACAGGGGTGTCGAACTCAATTGTTACGAGGGCCGGATAGGACATAATGTCACTTGGTCAGGCCGGGCCATTCCTCACCTGGAGGGGCCATGGCTGAGTGGTAGAACATCTGCTTTCAGCATGCAGAAGATCCCGGTTTCAATCCCCGGCATTTCCAGTTCAAAGGACCAGGCAGTAGATGGTGGGAAAGACCTCAGTGGTTCAGTGGTAGAGCGGCATGCAGAAGGTCCCAGGTTCAATCTCCGGCATCTCCAGTTAAAGGGGCCAGGCAAGTAGGTGATGTGAAAGACCTCCACCTGAGACCCTGGAGAGCCGCTGCCAGTCTGACTAGACAAGAGTAACCGTGATGGACCAAGGGTCCAACTCAGCATGGCAGCTTCATGTGTATCATGTGACTAGTAGCATTCTTAGAGAGTCACATTTTTGGGAGGGGGCTGTGGCTTAGTGGATGAGCCTTTGCTTGCGGAAGGTCCCAGGTTCAATCCCTGGCAACTCTACTTTAAAAAGACCAGGCAGTAGGTGATGTGGAAGATTTCCACCTGAGAACCCTGGAGAGCCGCTGCCGGTCTAAGTAGACCAGTGGACCGATGGTGTGATTCGGGATGAGGCTGCTTCAGGTGTTCATTGGTGTTCACTGGTTTCTGGATAACTTTGTGTTTTTTTCTTTTTAAAAAAAACTTTAACAGTGGCCTTAACAATGACAGGAGTTGTGTGCTTCGGTGTTAACGCTTT
This sequence comes from Euleptes europaea, assembly GCF_029931775.1. Taxonomy (NCBI): domain Eukaryota; kingdom Metazoa; phylum Chordata; class Lepidosauria; order Squamata; family Sphaerodactylidae; genus Euleptes; species Euleptes europaea. The sequence continues at coordinate 113,397,728 of NC_079316.1, forward strand.
GTCGAGCACCACAAGACAGGGGAGAGTAACTTTCCTAAGCAACAAGGAGAGATAAATAAAGATGTTCTCCCTGTAAATTTCGGCATGTACTTTTAGGGCCAGTTCAAACATGTTAGAAAGGAGTTCGTCCTTTTGTACACCCAAACATCGCTTTGTCTCACTTGCCCAGGCTGAGTCTTCTCAGATACAACGCCAACTTAACCAAAATGAAAAACAACATGGTGTCGGCATCGCAGCAACTAAAAGCAAAACTGAGGTTCTTTCAGCAGAGCATCCACCTTGACTTGGAAAGATACAGTGATCAGATGACCTACGGAATATGTAAGTGTCTCAGGGAATTTGTGTCCGGTAAATGGGGCTGAGAGAGTTCAGAGAGAACTGTGACTGGCCCAAGGTCACCCAGCAAGCTTCATGTGGAGGAGTGGGGAATCGAACCCGGTTCTCCGGATTAGAGGCTGCTGCTCATTTGGAGGAGTGGGGAATCAAACCCGGATCTCCAGATTAGAGTCCGCTGCTCATGTGGAGTGGGGAATCGAACCCGGTTCTCCGGATTAGAGGCCGCTGCTCATGTGGCGGAGTGGGGAATCAAACCCGGTTCTCCAGATTAGAGTCCGCCGCTCATGTGGTGGAGTGGGGAATCGAACCTGGTTCCGGGTTGGTTTCCCCGCTCCTCCACATGAAGCCTGTTGGGTGACCTTGGGCCAGTCACAGTTCTCTCCGAACTCTCTCAGCCTCACCTGCCTCACAAGGTGTCTGTTGTGGGGAGGGGAAGGGGAGGGATTGTAAGACAGTTTGAGACTCCTTAAAAAGTAGAGGAAATTAGGGTATAAAAAAACAGCTCTTCTTGATGGCTATACTGTAAACATATAAATGATAGAGGCTTGATTTTTCAGAACTTTTCTAGGACTGTGTAACAGCAGAGGTTGAGGCACAAGTCTTGAGGTGGGGGTTTTCATTAACAGCTGTTGCAAGGATCGGAGCTCTCATTTTTTGGCTGGCTGCTGTAAAGACCCACCCTTGAGTTACACTAGTATTTAAAGATGCATACCTGAGGCAAGGGAGTAAAGTTATAATCTGTAAAAATTAACTGTGCTGGATTTTCTATCCTGGCATTATCGTCTTACAATTGCAAAAAGGCCGAAGTATCAATCAAAGGATTTGTCACCTGCATTTTTTCCCACAGAAATTCATGGTTTTGTCTTAGCTTGGAATGGGATGGGACCTGGTTTTCCAAACGCCTCCAACTTCCAAAATTCAACGGGTGTCCCTTAGGGTTTTGAAATCAATGCCTGCTCTTTTGTTGCAAGTAGCTTCTCTTAAATTAATCTAAATCTCCTCCTTTAAGCCTCAGAAAAAATGCTGAAAGCCTGGAAAGAGATGGAGGAGAAGGCCTTGCAGTGTGAAGAGGTATGTGGAAGACAGTGAAGATGATAACCTGGGGCTAGACAGGAAGACCAGGACATAAATGTCTTGATAAAATGAATACCTATGAATGAATCAATAAAACGAATGCCTCCAGGCCAGATTGGCTAGGGATTCTGGAGGGTTTCCCCCCATCTTCTGGGCATTGAGTAGGGGGGTCCCTGGGGGTGTGGGACAGGTAGTTCTGAATTGTGGAAACTATCCATGCTCCTTGGCAAAGCTGAGAAAGGGAAGTCAATGTTGGAAAGAAAAGCCCATATATTTATGATGGGAAATAGAGTCATACAATCGGAGAGTTGGAAGGGACCACCAGGGTCATCTAGTCCAACCCCCTGCACAATGCAGGAAATTCACAACTACCTCACCCCTACACCCCCAGTGACCCCTACTCCATGCCCAGAAGATGGCCAAGATGCCCTCCCTCTCATGATCTGCCCAAGGTCATACAATCAGCATTGCTGACAGGTAGCCATCTAACCTCTTCTTAAAAACCTCCAGGGAAGGAGAACTCACCACCTCCTGAGGAAGCCTGTTCCACTGAGGAACTGCTCTGTTAGAAAATTCTTCCTAATGTCTAGACGGAAACTCTTTTGATTTAATTTCAACCGCTCTGAGCCCGACCTTCGGGTTGAGGAGAGCGGGGTAGAAATGTAATAAATAACCCGTTGGTTCTGGTCTGACCCTCTGGGACAACAGAAAACAACTCAGCACCACCCCTCTATATGACAGCCCTTCAAGATGGTTGTCATATCCCCTCTCAGTCTTCTCTTCATCAGGCTAAACATACCCAGCTCCTTCAACCTTTCCTCATAGGACTTGGTCTCCAGACCCCTCACTATCTTTGTTGCCCTCCTCTGGACACATTCCAGCTTGTCTACATCTTTCTTAAATTGTGATGCCCTAAACTGAACACAATACTCTAGGTGAGGTCTAACCAGAGCAGAATAAAGCGATACCATCACTTCGCGTGATCTGGACACTATACTTCTGTTGATACAGCCCAAGATCACATTTGCCTTTTTAGCTACCGCATCACACTGCTGACTCATGTTCACTGTTTGGTCTACTAAGACCCCAAGATCCTTTTCGCACACACTACTGCTGAGACAAGTCTCTCCCCCCACCCCATCCTATAATCTTCTCTGGAGAAATCTGATCAGTAGTATTCACTCATGGAGGATTTTCCCCCCATCTTCTGGGCATTGAGTAGAGGTCAATGGGGGGTGGGGTGGGGAGGTAGTTGTGAATTTCCTGCATTGTGCAGGGGGTTGGACTAGATGACCCCAGGCGGTCCCCTTCCAACTCTGTGATTCTAGGATGCAAACACCAGCCTATTGCCCAGACGCTCGTTATCACTGATAGACTGATTTTCTTTTCCCTTTTGTTTAAAATGAGGCAGCTTTGCACATAGATAAAAAAAGGACATGGGATGCATCTGAACTACATTCCCCCTCCATTGGTGTGCCTGGCAGCCATCCCGCTCTATATAGGGTCAGAGCCGATGCGGGCAATGCTGTCCCAAAACGACTTGAGCAAGTGTGAGAAGGCTGCTGGCACTGCCGCTCCCCATGCCCACACTGCCCAGTGCCCAAGGGGAGGGATGGCTGTATGAGGAGAACCGGCAGCATTGGCTGTACCCCGGTATGGCCCAGGGCTTAGAATCAGAGAATTGGAAGGGACCATAGAGGCCATCTAGTCCAGCCCGCCTGCTCAATGCAGGATCAGCCTAGAGCATCCCTGAGAAGTGTTCGTCCAGCCGCTGCTTGAAGAATGCCAGTGAGGGGGAGCTCCCCACCTCCCTAGGTAGCCGAACCCTCTGTTGAACTTACTGTAAAAACAACTTTTTCCTAATATCCAGCCAGTACCTTCCTGTCTTTAACTTAAACCCATTATTGTGAGTCCTATCCTCTTCTGCCAATAGGAACAGCTCCCTTCCCACCTCTCAGTGACAGCCCTTCAGATACTTCAAGAGAGCGATCCTGTCCCCCTCAACCTCCTCTTCAGACTGAACATTGCCAACTCCCTCAGCCTTTCCTCGTAGGGTCTCCAGGCCCCTGATCATCCTCGCCGCTCTCCTCTGCACCTGCCTCCATTCTGTCCACATCCTTTTTGAAGGGAGGCCTCCAGAACTGCACACAGTACTCTGGGTTAAGCCTGACTAACACAGTGTACAGCAGCGGAACTGTGACATCTTGTGATCTGGATGTTCTGCCTCTGTTGATGTGTCCCAAGATGGTCTTGGGAGTGAACTTTTGGCATGCTTTACAGGTCGAAATGTTATGGCCTTCTCCCAAACACAGACGACAAAAATCATAGAGTTGGAAGGGGCCATAAAGTCCATCTAGTCTAAGCCCCTGCTCAATGCAGGATCAGCCTAGAGCAGGCCCTTTGTGAGTCCTGGCAAATCTCTAGCTCAGAAGGATCTAAGACTGGTGATCCCCTGGCTGAAAAAAGGTTCCCCACCCCTGGCCTAGAGCATCCCTGACAAGAGCTTGTCCAGCTGCTTAAAGCAGGGGTGGGGAACCTTTTTTCCACCAAGGGCCATTTGGATATTTATAACATCATTCGCTGGCCATACAAAATTATCAACTTAAAAATTAGCCAACCAAGCCCCAAGCAGGCAGCTGCCCCAGATGACACACACACAAGCGGGCAAGCAGGCAGGCATCCAACCGGTGGCGCACTCGCCCACCTGGTGGCACAGGATGGTCTGTTGCACCAGCCGGGCGTAGCCGTCCAGCCACACGCTGGAGTTGCTCCCGCTCCGCATGGTTGTGGCGGATTCTACAGCCGGCTCCTGCTACCTCTGCCTGCAGGGGTGAATTGAGGACACATTGGCTAAGAACTCCCCCCCCCCCCGCATGCATTCTGGCCCTGCCCCCTTTAACCCCTCCATTGTTGCCACTTCTGCCCCCAGCCCTCTTGTAGTACAGAAGGAATACGTTTCTCCATGGCCCAGGTGGGAAAGGCTTAACACAGTTTCTTGGGCGGTCCTAGCAGCTCCATAGCTAATGACTCTTCTGCAAGGAGGAAAAAGGTTCCTTTTTTCCGGCAAAACAAACTCACATCTGCCTTGAATAGAGGCTATTCCTGTCCGCAGGAGGGGGTGGATCACCAGTCTTAGATCCTTCTGAGCTAGAGATCTGCCAGGACCCACAAAGAGTCAGACCAAATGATTTTGTGGGCCTTAAACGGCCCCCGGGCCTGACGTTCCCTATCCATGGCTTAAAGGCTGCCGGTGAGGGAGAGCTCACCACCTCCCTAGGCAGCCTATTCCACTGCTGAACTACTCCCACTGTAAAAAATGTTTTCCTAATAAGTCAGTTAACTTGTCAACACTTTCCACGACCCTATGTTAGATTTAATGCTGGTTTTTGTTATCGGTGTAGAATGGATATCGTTGCACTTTGCATTTTATAGAGTGTATTGTTACAACTAGTAACAATGCTCGATCTGGTCTGGATAAACTGGCAGTTGTGAATGCTTTCGCTGTTTGTAGATCGGAATGTATAGCATTCTCTGTCCTTTTCAGGCTGGAGATATTGGCTACCTGGACGACCAAATCATGGCTCTCCATACAGAGATTGTAGAACTGCAGAGGAGCCCCCACGCACGACGTCAAGGCGACATCATGGAAAATCTGTAAGAACAGGACTCATTTTTTGCTGTGTAACAGATTTGATATATTGCCCAGTGCCAGCGTGGTATAGTGATTAGGAGCAGTGGACTCTAATCTGGAGAACCAGGTTTGATCCCCCAAGCCTCCTAGCTGAATACTCCCACACTGTCAGTTTGGCCAGATTATATTACTTCTTTTAAAATGTCTTATGTTTTGGAACCAACATGCTGTCCACAGTTTACCAGAAAAAATAGCAGACAGAAGCAAAGAATTGTCTTCATAACAGATTGGATAACAATAATTGGAGAGAGAAAGTCTTATTGCATTTATAATCTTCTCTCTTTTCAGTGAACAAAGAGCTATAGAACTCTACAAGCAATTAAAACCCAGGGCACCAGGTAGGGAACAGATTCCTTCTCTGAACTGTGTAAGATCTGGGATGCCATTTATGTTTACAGGGAAATTTTTGCAAAGGACAGTGGACACGTGGACTGTGACTCTTGTGAGTGACATAACTGGCAGGCTTAGCTCTAGCAAGCAGGCAGAATTAGCAGGGCCCTGTACCAAGCCAGGGTCTGATGGTCTCACGTATTTTTCCCTGAGGTTCCTAAGTGAAACGGCCTTTCTAGCTAAAATTTTTGCACCAGGTATATATTCTCTTGGATCCCTACGGGTATAGCGGCACTACTATTTCAGTCTTGAATTTCCATCCTGGCCTGTAGTTTAAATTCTTCATTGTTTATATTCCTTGATAAGGGTGTTTTGCATATTCTATAAAACACCCCCCACTACTAGGGAGGCCGGAAGCAATAATGAGATTGTGGAGGAGAGCGGACGCCGCTAGTAGTACAGGTAAATGCTTTAAAGTTTGTTTTTTTTAAAAAAACAACCTTTCTTAAACAACAAATTCTGGTGGCCAGTGACTTTTAAGAGCAGCACTGTTCTGATCACGTGATAGATTTTGTCAGTCAGTCAATTGTTGCTACTTCCCCCAAGCCATGCAGAAGCAGAAAACCCCCACACTGCTACAGGATTTAAATACCTACATAAAATCTCAGCATACTTCATTCAGCCTATTATTGCAAGTCCTGGTTAGGAGCAGTGGACTCTAATCTGGTGAACCAGGTTTGTTTCCCCCACTCCTCCACATGAGCAGCAGACTCTAATCTGGAGAACCGAGTTGGTTTCCCCACTCTTCCACATGATAGGTGGGAGACATTCAACGCCAGACAGACCTTGGAAAATCATCACTTTTCCTAGTACCTGATAAATCCAGATACTTGGTCTCACCTGCAGCTTATTTTCATCATCTTGAGTCTATTAACTATAGGAAGACCTTTACCCTTGCCAGATGCCAGGCCCTACCACCGGCTGTTTTAGAAGGGAAATATAAGAAGATCCCTAGATCAGAGTGGTTTTGTTCGTGTGGGACAGGGGACATTGAAACCATCGAACACACACTGATATGTTGCCCATTCTACCACAAAGATCAAAGCTTATTTCCCCCCTACTTGGTAAATTCTCTGATGAGTCAATTGAGCTTTTGGCAAAGAAGCTCCTATTAGGAGAAGACCCTCAGCTTACGCTCCAAACCGCTAAATTCTGCGCTGCTGCTATTAAAATACACAGAGCTCTATTAGAGAATGATTGTTAGAATATTTTACAATTTTATCAATTTTAATTTGATAATTTTAACCAGGGGTTGCTTTTATTGACCTTACACCTTTATATGTATGGGCAGTCTGTGTTTCTGCGGTGCAAAACTATTGTGCCTAGAAATTTTGATGTGTTGGCATGTGATTGGTCAGTCGACCGTATTAATAAGCTTGACTTGACTTGATCACATAATAGATTTTGTCAGTCAGTCAGTTGTTGCTACTGCCCCCAAGCCATGCAGAAGCAGGAAAAAAAACACTGCTGCAGATTTAAATACCTACATAAAATCTCAGCATACTTCATTCAGCCTATTATTGTGAGTCCTGGTTAGGAGCAGTGGATTCTAATCTGGTGAACCAGGTTTGTTTCCCCCCACGCCTCCACATGAGCAGCAGACTCTAATCTGGAGAACCGGGTTCGATTCCCCACTCCTCCTCATGAAGCCTGCTGGGTGACCTTGGGCCAGTCACAGTTCTCTCTGAACTCCCTCAGCCCCACCTACCTCACAAGGTGTCTTTTGTGGGAATAGGAAGGGGATTCTAAGCCAGTTTGAGACTCCTTTGAGAAAATCGGGGTATAAAAACCAACTCTTCTTCTTCTAGAATATCTAACAGTGTAAAGGTTAGAACCTGAGTAAATTATATACCAGATGTTATCTTGGCCAGTATTTTCAATGCAGAGAACAGCAACTTAGCTACAGATACAGCAGTTCTTTGTTCGATCCCTGCCAATTAATTTTTGAGAATCTTCTGCTCAGAGAGCAGTTTTTTTGGGTCAGCTGAGCCGACACAGGTTCCAATAAATCCAAGCGTGCCTGTACAAAAAAATCTACAGTGGAATAATGCATGAACAGATTATTCAATCCAGTTATCAGAGCAGGGACGCAATGTACCATTAGGTGGAATGTTTTTGTATCTTCCTGTCCTCCATGCAGATGGTAGCATGTTAAATCTAGCTAGCATATATGCGTGGGTTGTCGCTTGTTAATACTGATGAATAACATGACAGGGATTCCTTTCAGATCACTCCTACAGCGACAGCACAGATATGGTGAGGATCATCGTCCAGACAGTTCAAAGCCAGGACTGGGTGCTCAAGGAACTCTACAGACATCTTAGGTAGGGCTGACATCCTCTTTCCACCCATCGGAATTCCACTTCGGCCTCTAAATGTATGCTGTCTGTCCATCCTTCCACGTACTCCAGCAGTGGAGCACGGCCAGTCTTTCGAGCGGGGTGGGGGGACCGCTTAGGCCTCAACTCAAATTGTGCCTAAAACCATGTCAAGCCATGGGGTGCTGGAAGGCTTTGCTGGATCTGTGAAGTACCCCCTTTCATTAATTGTAGGGTTCATTCAGAAGCCATAGGTTTGGATAGTCGTCACGTCCTTGTACTGGAGATTCTGTGAACTTAGGCAGGAGAGGAAGGGAAGGAAGGGTTGTGTCAGTGTTTGGCTCTTGTGGCCATTTCTTGCATGCCCAGGGTAATGCCAATCGCCAGTTTGGGGTCAGGAAGCAATTTTCCTCCAGGTCAGATTAACCAGGGATCCTGGAGGAGTTCCCCCCATCTTCTGACCATGGAGTAGGGGACACTGTGGGTGTGTGTGGGGTGGGTGGGAGATAGTTGTGAATTTTTTATATTATGCAAGAGGATGGACTAGATGGCTCTGGTGGTCCCTTCCAACTCTATGAGTCTAAAGTGAATCTATTGTGAAACTATCAAAGGCCCTGTTTTTTTGGGGGGGAGGGGGGCGGTAGACATCTCTCCCTTGATGGAAGTGAGGAATCTGGTTTGAGTGGGGAAAAGACCTTACAAAAGGCCAACTCGAGCAGACGAACAGCAGCCTCTTGGCTGTGGTGGGTAAGGGCCAATGACCGGCACGAGAAGAAGAAGCAGAGTCCAGGGATGAAATAGAAGGATTCGAGGGCAAGAGGTGAGGGAACCAGCGGCCTGAGTGAAAGGAGCAGAGGAAGAACAGTGCTGAGGAAAGCAGAGACCGAGGAGAGGTGGTGTCAGGAAGGTAATACCGTCCGGAGGGGTGGGCTAGGAATACTAACTGTCAGAGGTCAGCTCGCTCTCCCCTTGTCTTTCCCCGCATTTTCAAATTCAAGATAAAACAAGTCCCACAAAATGTGGGGAAATGGAGGGGGAGAGCGAAGTGACCTCTGACAGTCGGAAACGGCGTGCATAATCAACACAAAGACCCGAAGTCATCGGAGGGGTGACCGCGAAGGAAACAGCCATGGATAACAAACCAGTGTGTGGTCTTTGCTGTTTCCAGGTTCTAGTCGCTAATTCAGTCTTCTGGATGCTGTGAGCACAAACTGCATCCACAGCTCTGAACCGGGATTCTCGCAGGACTGAAATACACAAGGTCTCACTTCGCTTTAGTGTTCTTTTGGCAACCAAATCCCGGAAGTCTCCTCTGTTTCAGTTCCGCTTTTCAGTCAGGAGCCAGCTGGCGCCCGGTGGGTGACTTGATTTTCTTTCTGTCTCCCAGCAAGCTGTTAGGTTGTAAGCAGAAGATTATCGATCTGCTGCCAAAGATCGAAGTGGCTCTGAATAATATCAAGGAGGCCGACAGTTCTGTGATGCAGATGCAAGGGAAGAGGCAGCGGGAAATCTGGCATTTGCTAAAAATAGCTTGCGTAAGTGTTCCTCCTCTCACTCCAGAAGTGACGGCAAACCAGGGTGAATTTGATTTAAATAAAATCAATTTAAATCACAATTTAAATCACTAGTCAGTAAGACTAGATATAAATCGTGGTTTTCTCCCTCCTCACACTTGGCTCCTTGTGCAGATCTATTCCACTCCAAACAATCTTCTGTTCATTGAACTTCTTCAAACTTAGCACTTTAGAGGTAAGGGGTTGATCTTGTGTGCATAGATTTGCAAAGGAACAATGGGATTAAGGTCTTTTTCTCTGCATGTTTATTTTATAACATTTTTTGCTGGGAAGAAGAGGCATGTTATGTCTGTAGACACAAATTCACAGTTTTGAGAACTGCAAAACCCCAAGCATCTGTGAGAATATCTTCTGGCTAGAAAAACTGCCCCAAATAATATTACAGAAACCTCTGGAAGTGCATGACATTGTGAATGGATTAATGGAATTTATTTAACCAAAAAAAATTGCATGAATATGCAGCCTACATAATTACAAACTAATCCTTATTTCATGATTGGACTATAATGTATCTTAAATAGAAAACTATCATTAGATAGATTTTTCCTCAAAAAGCATTTTATCAAAAACAACTGATGTAAATTTTTAAAATCTGATTTAAAATATTTTTTTAAAGGTATTGATTTTTATCCACCCTGCGGCAAGCCCTTCTTTTATGTAAGGTTTCACAGTTTCTGGTGACAAAGGGGTTACCTTGAATTAATATACGGAGCATGAAGCTACTTTTTTTTGTTTCTTCTGAAATAATTGAAAAGCCCCCTCCCCATGGGACGGGTGCCCTGCTGTCTCTGTGTGATGCTGACATCCACAAAATTAAAGGGTAGTTCCATCAAAGAAAATGAGATGTGAGTCTCCAGGACTAAGCGTTATAGGAAGAGGCAATTGTTGTTGGCTTGCTTGGGTAGCAATATTTGTACTCTCCATAAGAACATAAGGAAAGCCCTGCTGGATCAGACCAAGGCCCATCAAGTCCAGCAGTCTGTTCACACAGTGACCAACCAGGTGCCTCTAGGAACCCCACAAACAAGACGACTGCAGCATTATCCTGCCTATGTTCCACAGCACCTAACACAATAGGTTATTCTCTGTTACTACAGAGAATGGGTATGCATCATGACTAGTATCCATTTTGACTAGTAGTCATGGATAGCCCTCTCCTCCATGAACATGTCCACTCCCCTCTTCAAGCCTTCCATGTTGGCAGCCATCACCACATCCTGGGGCAGGGAGTTCCACAATTTAACTATGCGCTGTGTGAAGAAATACTTCCTTTTGTCTGTTTAGAGTCTCTCACCCTCCAGCTTTAGCAGATGACCCTGCGTAGAGGAAAACTTCTCCCTGTCCACTCTGTCCACACCATGCATTATTTTGTAGACCTCTATGTCTCCCCTCAACTGCCTTCTTTCCAAGCTAGTTCTTAAACCAAATGCCAGAAACAGATGCATACATCTGTGTGATCCTGACATCCACCCCAAATCTGTGGGGAAAATGTCACAGTGTTGTAGCTTTGTAGGGAAATGAAAGGCTTCTTTGGATATAGAAACATGTAGTGAAAAGCAGGGTGTGTGGGTGGACTTTCACTGCCACTGATAACAAAGCTCTTGGGGCCTTGGACAAACGGTTTCAGGACGATTTAGGGCAGGAGTTCCCAGTGTGGTGATTGTGCTCGGTGACCTCCAGAATCTTCCCTGGTGCCTGCCAAGCGTTTTTGGAAAGAGGGTGGGACCAGGTGGGGATTTTGCCCAGCAAGGCTTCTGATTGGCCCTGGAGATTTGATTGGCTGTTCAGGGTTTTTTTTAAGTGTTGCTTTAGCAGTAGCTGCCACCACAGAACGAGGGTCTTCGCCGAGTGGCTGAAGGTAAGCTGCGACAGCCATTTTGTGGCTGGCTCTCCTGCAGCGGCCATTTTGAGGTAGCCATTTCATTGCTGTGCCCACCGTGCTGTGTCAGAAATCCAAAGGTACGCACAGGCTCAAAACAGTTGGGGACCCCAGATTTAGGGTTTGACAGGCTACTGTGGTGGGCGGCCATCTTATAGCTGTGGTAGCCGTATGTTCCTGCTGTTCATTTTTATGATGGAAATAGTTTGCCAAAAGCCAGCCAAGCATGGAAGCGATCTCACGGGATTCTTTTCCACCAGCTTCTCTTTTTCCCCTTTGCAGACTCAGAGCTCTGCTAAATCTGCCAGTTCCAGCGTCGATGCGTCTCCGGCATCCACGTGGCTCTCACAAACGTCTCCAGGAAATGCGCTTCAGCCTCTTTCTTCTATGGCGGCCTCCAGAAACGAGTAAGCCTAAGGGAATGTGACAGCCGGTTCCCTTTTGTAAACACCCTTAAACTTTGGGTAATTTACGCTCCTACCAGAATGAGGAGAGAGCCCCAATGTGGCGCAGAGTGTTAAGCTGTAGTCCTGCAGTCAGAAGCTCTGCCCGCGACCGGAATTCGATCCCAACGGAAGTCGGTTTCAGGCAGCCGGCTCAAGGTTGACTCAGCCTTCCATCCTTCCGAGGTCGGTCAAATGAGCGCTCAGCTTGCTGGGGTTAAAGGGAAGACAACTGGGGAAAGCACTGGCAAACCACCCCGTAAAATATAGCCTGCCTAGTAAACGTCGGGATGTGACGTCACCTGATGCTTGGACAGGGGACCGTCACCTTTACCTTTACCAGAATGAGGAGAGAGTTGACTTCCTGCTCAGAACATCTCATATGAGGAACTTCTCTAACGCAGCGTTTACCAGAAGGTCCTAAAGGACTCCTCCCTGTCAATTGAGATAATTCTTTTTAATTTGCTTTTTACTGTCGATTATACACAAAATGTGCCCTGACCTGGATGGCCCAGGCTAGCCTGATCTCGTCAGATCTCAGAAGCTAAGCAGGGTCAGCCCTGGTTAGTATTTGGATGGGAGACCACCAAGGAAGTCTAGGGTTCCTGTGCAGAGGAAGGCACTGGCAAACCACCTCTGTTAGTCTCTTGCCATGAATACCCCCAAAAGGGGTTGCCATAAGTCGGCTGCGACTTGACGGCACTTTACACACACACACATACACAAAATGTGCACATCAACTCAACCTTTACTTTGTGCGAGCTAGGATAGTTGGTTACTGAATTTCTTTTTCCTAAAACTTGATGAATAAGGGCCATCTTGCTAAATGGATGTTAGTCCTGGTTGTTCTTTCTTTGTCTTTAATTATACCTACTTCCTAGTATCAGCCTGTAGTTCACATAAGGCGAGTACTGAGAATTACTTTGCAAACTAAAAAAAATGTTTTGGGCAAGAGAACGTAGTATAAACCTGTCCAAAAATGGACAAATGCAACCAGAAATACTCTCCTTTTCTCTTTAAACCCTTTGTATTGTCGCCATGTGAATGTTAGAAACTGGAATGTATGGATATTCCCGAAATTATGTCAGCAGTCTTTCCACTGGTGATTGACGAGTCAATCATGTAAATAACCATGTAACCATGTAAATAAACTGGAGCACCTGAACAATATACATATTAAAAGAGGAACCTTTTCTTCAGGAGTGATTGTAAGCATTTTGGTTTTTTGCTTTTGCTCTGCCTGAAAGAGTTCTCTGGAATTTAAAGCTGCTCTTCTCTGTTTTTTTATTATTATTATTGTCAGGGCTCCCTTTTCACATATGATTGAAGAAAATCTCAACTATCTCAGCAGTTTTAGCTCAATTATACAAGATGCGACGAGTGACCGGAACAACAGCGTGATGGTAAGGCTGGGGATCCCAGGCATGAATGGAAGCATGAACTGGATTCTTTTTTTTCTTTTTTTTTGTAACTTAAGTTTAAAAACAAAGGGGTTGCTTGAGGTCCAAATGCAAGGATCTGCTTTCTCTTCCTGCTGCCGGAGGGTAGGGACAGCTCTTCACAAATACTTCCATTTCCCTCTGGTTTTCACTGTATTGAAATGGCTGTTTCTGTTTTATATGAGAATATTTTGAATGTGTTTTTCCCATTTCATCCTGATTATCCTCCTTAACATACATGTCATTGGGACCGCATGAGTGGGAGTAAGAGGGCATATGGGGTCGTCATAAGTCGGCTCTGTTTGGAGTGGTGGACTCTGATCTGGAGAACCGCGTTGGATTCCCCACTCCTCCATATGGGTGACCATGGGCTAGTCACAGTTCTCTTAGAGCTCTCAGTCCCACCTACCTCACAAGGTGTCTGTTGTGGGGAGAAGATGAAAAGGTGATTTTAAGTTGGTTTGATTCTTCCTTAAGTGATAGAGAAAGTCGGCATATAAAAACCAACTCCTCTTCTTCAACTTGACAGCAATTTACACACACATGATTCTTAGTGACTCGATAGTACGCTGCACCATTGATTTTTTGATCATATACCTGTTGCCATTTTATCACAAGGTGTGTGTTTTTTTTAAACTCTCTAAAACAAAAGTACTTGTTTAAGGAAAGACATGTTGGTCACACAGCAGTCTTACATTTTTTGTGCCGAGCCTCTCAGCTTGGAGGAGGAAGGCACAGATATTTTGTGACCCCCTTCTTCCAGGTCAACAATGATGGGAAGGAATTGCTGTGCAGATCTTACACCATTAGCTTGCTCACTTCTTGGGGAAAAAGAAGAGGGAGAAACCTCTGATAGAAGAAGAAGAAGAAAAGGTGCCCAGCGCCAGAGGCTGCCAAACGCTTATATAACAAATTGTAGCTACTATGAGTACAAAATAGTTGTAACAAAAGTTCAAAGAAATTGTGAGACGTGTGTTGCAGTACACATATAACGAGCAAAAACAGAAAGCGTTGATAATATAACACAAAACCACCACAGTGATGGTATGCTGGCTAATGTCCCATTTCGATAGCTCTTCTTCGGGCTGTAACCTTGGGATTTGGAGCTGTGATCCAAACTTGCGGTTTTGTGTAATATTATCAGTGCTGCAATACATGTCTCACAATGTCTTTGAACTTTTGTTTTTGTTTTAGTTATTATTATGTTATTTTCAAAAGAATAAAGCAGTGAACATAAAAGAAAAGGGATAGGGGGGAAATAGGGGATTACAATAATGCATCAAAAATATTATATCTACTGTTCAATTATATAGAAGAAAAAGTATATACACTGGGTGGGAATATGCCTTTTATCCCAATTTAGCCTCTAACATTCTAAACAAAAATACCTTTAAAAACACATTTTAACATCCATATTGAGCTCCTCATAACATGCTGTTTTTACATAAGCATAATAAAGCCTCCAATTTAGAAACAATTCTTCTCTGGGTCTTTTGTTTATTAAATTAGTTAGTTTTACCATGACAGCATATTCTGCCGAGTTATTCTTCCATTAATTTCTTTTAACTTTTGTTACAACTATTTTGCATGTTCTCGTAGTAGCTACAGTTTGTTATATAAACGTCTTGCATCTTCTGGCGCCAGGCATCTTTCTTTCTTCTTGCTCACTTCTTGATCATGTGCGCTTTTCTGTAGCAATGTGCTGAACGCAACTGACTGTTGCCTTCTTTTCTTCCAGAGCCTTGATTGGAGTTGGCTAAAATAGTGGAGCATGGCAAGCAGAATGCCAAGACCCGCGTGCAAGCGGCAGAGAATCGTTGCCACTGCTCTGCAGAGACTATGGGCTCATGCGCATCTCTTCCGTCCCGAATCGACCACCAAACCTGAAAGGCCGCTGCAGCTGCCGGAGTTATTTGTGGCTGTGGAAGCCATTCTTCTGCATCCACATTTGAGTGGTCACTGCTCTCTTAAGACCAGAGTTTAACGGCTGTTGTAATGCCAGCCGCAGTCTCTCTCCCCACCTCCATTGGCAAGATCAAGATAAAAGGACACTACTGTCCCTTGCATTTGAAAGAACCTTTGTCAGAGGTCGAGATGGTGTATCTGTCAGGTCCCCTGGTGATCTGCTGCACATCTTGGAACATGGCTGGCCCGTCTCCTTTTGCACTGAGATTGCAAAGTCCACATTGGGTGTCTCCTGCCTTAGAGCCCAGGATGGAGCACACTGGAAGCATATTGCATGGTAACAGATCACTGAAGTTACTAAGATGTCAACGAAAGACGTGCAAAAAGAACCTCCTTTGTAAATATTTTAGCTTCTGCTTTGCGAATCAGTGCCTTTTCTTCTCTAGTTCCTCTAGAAACGACTGGTGCTTGTATTCCTTTGAAGCATCACAGGGTATATTTTCTTGTATATTGGC
Organism: Euleptes europaea; assembly: GCF_029931775.1. Lineage (NCBI taxonomy): Eukaryota > Metazoa > Chordata > Lepidosauria > Squamata > Sphaerodactylidae > Euleptes > Euleptes europaea. Next base: position 113,413,292 of record NC_079316.1, read on the forward strand.
CATGCTAATTTTTGTGTATTTCTAAAATGATTACGTGACTCCGCCTGAAAGAGGCTGGGTTAGAAACGACAAAGTTAATAAAATGTCCATCAGCACTGGACTTGTAATGCCTTTTTCGTAGCGGCCGGGAAAGGGCGAGATAAAAATCTAAATTAATGATTATTTATAGTAACAATGATTCTATAATCAACATTTTACAAGCACCAAAATTACTCTCTTCCACTGTTTTGGTAAAGTTTTTTTTTTTTTAATATATCTTTTTAAAGTGGCTAGAAGCTGGCAAAACGGGGGGGGGAGCAGAGGAAATCAGATGTGGGTGGGTTTTTTCCCTTTTTTTTTAAAAGGAAAAGTACTGTCGGTTCAGCCTTATATTTGACAAATCCTGCTTTTCCCAGAGGCGGAGCCTCTCTTCTGTGGAGCAGGCTGGTGTGTATGGGGAGGCAGGACATGGGAATTTTTTCGTGACGAGGGAAGGTGCCATGGGGCAGCCTGCAGAGGCTTCTTCAGACGAAGAGGACCTTGAAGCGGCATGCAGTGGAAGAGAGGAACAGCAGCAAGCTGAGCAGGCACTGACGGATGAATGTCCCCTGTGCCTACAACCACCCAGGGCAGGGGACTCACCTGTGTCCAACAGCAGCCCTCCACAGCCACTAGAGCAGTGGCGCTGAAGACGCAGAACATCCCTACTCGAGCATAGAAGGAGTGCTAGGCTAAAAGCGCTACGCAGAGCACTGCCGGCTGACAGCGATGAGAATAATAAACTCCCTCCAGCAGAGAGTGCTCAGTCAGAGGAACCAGCAACAACTGGTTCCTCTTGGGCTTATTTAAGCAGATGCTTGCATCCAGGCAGACCTGGGAACAACTTGTTACTACTACCCTGTGTTCCCTTGGTCCTTGACACTCTCGTGGCCTTGACATGGGAACGGACTTTGACTTGGCATTGAGGACAGCTGCGGGTAATATCAATGCTGGCCTCCCTATTCCCTCCACCCCCTTCATTTACAACTAGTACTGAATTATGGGGGGGGGGAGGGTTTGCCAACCCAGGTTGACAGTCACCCCTTGGTGTTGGCACCTTGCTCTAGCGGGCACCCTGTTATACGGTGCCTTGTGTTAATAATTGTAGAAATTATATTTTAGGTTAAATGATGTTTAGAGGGTTGGTTTTATTTGATCGACTGCTTGATGGTATGCCAATAAAGGTATTGAAATTTGAAATGATATTTTATGGTTTTAATGTATTTTATTGTTATAATGTTGTTACCCGCCCTGAGTCTGGCCTCAGCTGGGGAGGGCGGGTTATAAATTTGAAGAATACATAAAATAAATACTGATGCTTTGGATCCAGATCTCGAACAACGCGGTATTGACCCTCGGACTGCCACCTGAATATGCTACCTGCTTCTGGCCTTCAGGTCTGCTGGCATTCAGGACAGAAGGGATCACTTTGGGTACTTTCCTCCAGGACTCCTTAGTGTTGAAAAGCCCTGATAAAAATCTTGGCACAAATCGAGTAAATTTGGAGGCAAATTCTAGAGACAGTGTGATGTGGTGGTTAAAAGTGCCCCACTTGTATCTGGGAGACCCAGGTTCGAATTCCCATTCTGCCATGGCAGCTCGCTGGATGCCCTGGGGGGCAGCCACACACTCTCAGCCTAACCTACCCTCACAGGGCTGTTAACAATGATAAAATGGAAGAAAGGAAAATTATGTATGCCGTATAGGTCTCTGTTGGGGACAGGGTTGCCAGCTCCGGGTTAGGAAATACCTGGAGATTTTGGGGACGGACCCTGAGGATGGTGGGGTTTGGAGAGGGAAGGGCGTGGTGTAGTGTAGTGGTTAAGAGCAGTGGTTTAAAGCAGTGGACTCTGATCTGGAGAACCAGGTTTGATTTCCCACTCCTCCACATGAGAGGTGGAGGCTAATCTGATGGACTGGATTTGTTTCCTTGCTCCTCCACATGAAGCCCACTGGGTGACCTTGGGCTAGTCACAGGTCGCTCAGCCCCACTTGCCTCACAGGGTGTCTGTTGTGGGGAAGGGAAGGGAAGGTGATTGCAAGCTGGTTTGAGTCTCCTTTAAGTGGTAGAGAAAGTCAGCATATAAAAGCCAACTCTTCTTCAATGCCATAGTGTTGGATGTAAATATACACTCTCCTCTGTGACCAGATTTATTATCACAAAGTAGAGACGACGCCAGGTTTAAGAAGCAAAGGGAGAAAAAAGCTTTTTTTATTTTGCCAGGCAAAAGAGGAAGACATTTCAGCCCTTTTCGGGTTCAAAAGTGAAAGTCTCCTAACAGACTCCGCCTAGTCCTCATATTTATACTTCTCCAGAGTTCTTTGTTCTAAGAGGATTTGAATATCTCCTCCTCTCAAATCCACCCTAACTCTGATCTCATTTTTGTGGTCACATGTATATGATCTCATCTGTTATTTGGTGATATCCTGTACCAGATACGAAAAATCACCTGCTTTGTTCAGTTTAAGTTAGACAGGACTATTTTCTACTGACTTATATAAATAACCACAGCTTACAAATATAATAGAAAAATAACATTTTTCCAATATGCTAGAATTAAATTAATTAAAATCTTACACATCCCACAATAGAGTCCAGTTGCCAAAGCGGCCATTTTCTCCAGGGGAATTGATCTCTTGTCACCTGGAGATCAGTTGTAATAGCAGGAGATCTCCGGCAACCCTGGTTGGAGAGAAAGGCAGGGCATACGTGGAAGTAAATAAAACAAAATGAATGGGGGGGATAGCCATAGTTGGTTGCAGCAAAATCAAAAAGCTTCGTTCCACTATAAAGACAAGTTTATTGTGGCATCAATTTTTCATGTGAGGGTATTATGGAACCCTCTGAAACAAAATCTTCCAGAAAGTAGGGCCTGCAGGGCAAACCACCTCACTCACCAACAGGAAGCTTGACAGAAGAAGTGTGGAACAGCTAGAACAATATTGGTGAGGGTCCGTCGCTCAGTGGCAGAGCCTCTGCTTGGCATGCAGAGGGTCCCAGGTTCAATACCCGGCACCTCCAGTTAAAGGGAGCAGGCAGGTAGGTGATGTGAAAGACCTCTGCCTGAGACCCTGGAGAGCTGCTTTGGATCTGAGTAGACAATACTGACTTTGATGGACCTTGATGGTCAGATGCAGTATAAGGCAGCTTCAGGTGTTCATGTGCTGAGCAGGGGCAATTTTGCCCAGTTCTCCCTCCTCACTGCAGCCCCTGGAGAGCTCAGGCTCCTTGTCTGTGGGTGCTTGTGTCTGCCACCCTTCCCAGTGTTGAATTTTCGGGAATTGCAAAAGGCTGCTGAGTAGGCTTGCCAATCTCCTGGTAGTAGCTGGAGATCTGGGATTACAACTGATCTCCAGGCAACAGAGATCAGTTCCCCTGGAGAAAACGGCCACTTTGGAAGGTGGATTCTATGGCATTATACCCTGCTGAAGAAGAGTTGGTTTTTATACCCCAATTTTCTCTACCTTGAAGGAGTTTCAAACTGGCTTATAATCGCCTTCCTCTCCCCACAACAGGCACTTTGTGAGGCAGGTGGGGCTGAGAGAGTTCGGAGAGAACTGTGAGTGGCCCAAGGTCACCCAGCAGGTTTCATGTGGAGGAGTAGGGCATTGAGCCCGGTTCTCCAGATTAGAGCCCGCCGCTCTTAACCACTACACCATGCTGGCTAGCACCTGGAGGTTAGAAAAGCAAAGGTATTGAAGGATTCTTTGTAATTTGACTGTGTGAATCTGCTCTTTTCTATTCGCTAGAGAGAGGATGGCCAACCTCCAGGTGGTGACTGGAGATCTGCCACTATTACAACTGATCTCCAGGTGATAGAGATCAGTTCAGCTGGAGAAAAATGGCTGCTTTGGCAATTGGGTTCTATGTCATTGAAGCCCCTCCCCTTTCCAAGCCCCATACTCTCCAGGTTCTGCCCCCACAATCTCCAGGTATTTCCCAACCGGGAGCTGGCAGGCCTTCCACTGGGGGAAGAAGCAAGTGGGTAGAACCCAGTTGCGCACAGAATTCAGCCCAAATGAAGTACCCAGCTAGACAGAACTGTACAAACACATGCATGACTCAAAAAGAAGTTGTAATTGTGCCCGTGTTGAGTGGGCACTGCAGCTCTCCCTGACTCGAAGGGTGCCCCGGGTCATTTATTTTGCTCGAATAACTTTTTCTGCCTCCAGCGCTGTAAGCGATTGATCATCAAGGCCACGGTATCTATGTGCACCTTCTGCTCAGGTGGAGCGTCATCGCACGTCGGGTTCAGTCCTTTGCGCAGTTTCGCTAAGAGCATTTTGATCTGCAGGGCCTTGGCTTGGCTGATGGGCGGCTTCTGGATTCCCGACGACATGAGGAAGGGCAGCATGGCAGGGTCTTTCAACTGCAAAAGCCGCATTGGGGGGAGAAAATTAGTTTCGTTGCAAAACGGGCTGTTGCCGTGGATATTCCCGTGACAACTCCCAGGGCTGTATTTTCACCTGCAGGCACTCCTGGATGGAGCCGGATTTATGCACAAACTAAGCAAGCTACATTTTAAGTAAGCACGCTACACTCTAAGTAAGCTACACTTTAAGCTACACTTTAACCTGGTGCCCATATGCACAGGCTTGCCAACTAACCTGGCTGCCTGCGGACCTTCAGCTGGTCGACAGGCGGAAGAGGGCCATCTCAAGGGAGCCTGAGGAGGGCGGGGTTAGGGAGGGGAGGGACTTCAATGGGGTATAATGACGTAGAGTCCGCCTTCCAAAGCGGCCATTTTCTCCAGGGAAACTGATCTCAGTCGCCTGGAGATCAGTTGTAATAGCGGGAGGTCTCCAGCTGCCACCTGGATGTTGGCAACCCAAATTTTACCCCACTGAAATCCCTCCCCAAACCACCTCTTCTTCAGGCTCCACCCCCCCCCCCAATCTCCAGGTATTTCTCAACCAGGAGCTGGCAACTCTAGTTATAGGGATGCCAACCTCCAGGTATGCACCTCAAAAAGAAGAACCTACGTTGTTAGAATGATAGTGTTATAGCAAAAACAACCTATTATAATGTAGGGCTGTCAAAAAAAAAAAATTCGGTACAGTTCGGATTCGGCCGAATTTGGCCCTTGTGGGTTCGGTACGTGCCGAAGTCCGAACTCCCCCACTTCGGATCCGTTCAATTCGGCGGGAATTCAAAGTTCGGGAAAAAAATTCGGCCGAATAAAGCCATTAAAAACACAACCGCGCCTTTCCGCGGCTCTGGGGGGGGCATTTTTGGGCTTAGAGGTCCCAAACTTTCAGCAGAGCTTCAAAGGACGTATATTGAAAGACTCCCCAAGTTTTGTAAAGATTGGGTCAGGGGGGGCTGAGATATGGGCCCTGAAAGGGGTCCCCCCACCCTTAATGTGGATCTCTCCGCAGAGCTTGCCGCACAAAGCTCCCGGCCCGACAAACAGCTGATGAGAGCAAGGGCGGGGCAGGTGCTAAGAACTTTGCAAAGCAACACAACTGCAGAGCAACCCCTTTGCAAATATGCAAAGGGCGGGGCAGGTGTGAAGAATTTTGCAAAACAATACAACTGCAAAGCAACACAAGCACGCAATGCAAAACCTTTGCAACAGTGCATAGCAACACCTGACACCTGGGAGTTTGCATACCATGGAAAGGGACAGAGGCAGCTAGCTATGCATAATGAGCAGGAGGGGGTGGAATGTCTCCTTTTGCATTGGACTTGGGACCAGGCAGATGCATTCTTTAAGTCACCATTTGAAAACCAGTTTTGAGCAAGCATCAATAACCTAACTGATCTTATGAATGAGGAAAAACCTGAAGAATAAAAATGAAGCCCCCCCTCAAACCAGGGAGAGAGAGACTGGAGGGGGAACACACACCCCAGGCAGAACCGGCAAAAGCCCCCTTTGGCTCCCCCCCCCCACCCACAGAAACTGCTCCCTCCCCACACACACACAGAGACTCTGCTTTCCCCCCCACACACACACAGAAAAGAAAAAATATAGATTAAAGCCCCCAAAGGGGTCTTACTGTGGCTGTCTTCTGTTCCAGCAGGAGGGGCTGGGAGGCTGGGTAATCCAATATGATTCCATTTGTATCCAATATAAGATCCATATGTATGCATCTCTCGAGGGTGATCCATTCATCCCAATAGGGGAAAGGGGAAAGCCCATATCTCGGGGGGCCCTGACCCAATGTTTACAAAACTTGGGTGGTCTCTTAAAAAGCCTTGACTGAAGCTCCGCCGAAAGTCTGGGATCGGCACACCCAAAAATGCGCCCCCTGCAGCCATGGAAAGAGAAAAGGGGGGGGAGCCAATATTTCAGCCCCCACTGAACCCATCTTTACAAAACTTGGGTGGTCTCTTAAGAGGGATTCTCTGAAGCTATGACAAAAGTTTGGGGGCTGAACCCCAAAAAAAGCGCCCCCTGCAGCCACGAAAATGGAAAAGGGGGGAGAGGAAAAAGGGGTGGAGCCCATATCTCGGGGGGCCCTGACCCAATGTTTACAAAACTTGGGGGGTATCTTAAGAAGCCTAGTCTGATGCTCCGCTGAAAGTTTGGGGTCGGCACACCCAAAAATGCGCCCTCTGCAGCCATGGAAAGAAAAAAGGGGGGGAGCCCATATCTCGGGACCCCCTGACCCAATGTTTACAAAACTTGGGTGGTCTCTTAAAAAAACCTGTCTGAATATCCCCTGAAAGTTTGGGGTCGGTACCCCAAAAAATGCGCCCCCTGCAGCCACGGAAAGGAGTGAATGTGCACAAGCACCCCCTCACACACACATGAGGATTTCCCTCTCTCTCTCTCTCTCCCTGGCCAGGCCGCACATCAGCTGATTCCTCCAGCACTCAATCCTGACTGATTGGCCAGAAGAAGACCCAGCTTGGCCACCGATTGGCCGGGGGAGGAGAATGCTGCTTACTGACGGTTATGCTGCTTACTGACGGCCGAATTGGCCGAATTTATTCGCCGAACTCCCGAACTCACTGAATTCGGCCCCCCCCCCCCGGTTGCCCGCCAGTTTTGAGTTCGGATCCGTCCGAACTAAAAACCGCCGAATCAAGGGAAATTCGGCTGATTTTCAGTTCGGGCCGAACCGAATTGACAGCCCTATTATAATGTATATCAAGTTGCCAAATCTAAGTTATAAGTTCTGTTGTTATTACCCTCCTGGACAAACCGAAGGAGGAAAAAATTGAGTTCCCAACCTCCAGGGCTGGCCTGGAGAAAAAAATCCTCTGTTGCCACCCTCCAGGAATGACCTAGAGAAAAAAATGTTTGCCAATCTCAAGGGCTTCTCTAGACTGAAAATCAGTGGTTGCCAACCTCCAGGGCTTGTATTTTAACAAAAACAACCTGTTGTAATTTTTACCAGGTTTTCATATCAAAGTTGCACATTTAATGATGATATTTCTACGCTATGTATACTTACTACAACTATAATGCTAAACATAAACCAACTCAATATTATACATACAAAATCTCCCACATACATGCAATACAAATACCACATAATAGATCAGTCATCATACAAAATCTCAAGGTCAGAGGGTACAGTCTCCGTATGTGACAAGTGAAGTCCATGAAACATATCACTATAACTTCTCAAGGTAAGTGTTCATGTCTACTATTGTTCTTTCCAGACTTGTCCATGTTCTTTTCTTTACAGGTTACCGGTTGGTTGTTCCTGTTTCGAAGATTTCTTCCTCAGAAGATGCACATGGATTCTTAATGTAAGCTCGAGTTTTACTCCCAGTTTGCCCAGAGCTTTTTTCTTTCCTTACTGGTGGAACGTGCGCAGATAATAGGTTGTTTTTGCTATAACACAAAACCTCCAGGTACTAGCTGGAGATCTCCTGCTATTACAACTGATCTCCTGCCAAAATAGTTCAGTTCCCCTGGAGAAAATGGCCACTTTGGCAATTGGACTCTATGGCATTGAAATCCCTCCCCTCCCCAAACCCCGCCCTCCTCAGGCTCCGCCCCCAAAACCTCCCGCCGGTTGCGAAGAGGGACCTGGCAATCTTACCTAGCTATGTAGGACGTCAGTATATGAATGAGAGGAGATGAGGCTGCAAACCAACCTCATATCACTTCCAGGCCTCTGATTCACCAGCTTTTTGTTTATGGGCAACTTTTGAGTTTATCAGATGTGAATGAATGACCGGCCCCCTTCCATGCCCTACCCAAGACTGGGAATGTGGCCCAGATCCAAGTAGGGAACCAAGAAGACCGCAAGCCCTTACTTTTAGCCGGGCGCCCACATTCAGGCGGATGCAGTTATGGAGCTTAGTGAACGTTAGGAAAATCTGGTCCTGGGCGTCGACCTTCACCTGGACATACACATTGAATGGGATCACGATGGGCTGGAACGGAGGGGCGTGAACGTGGCGCGTGGCGTCCCACCAGTTCCAGCGTTTCTGTTGAAGCCCCTTGTCATCAAAGGAGTGGCCCCAGCAAAGGTCCATGTGGAGCCTGTGGGAAGAGATCAGAGGGGAAAAAATCCACACGGGGAAAAGGGGCTTCATCTCTGATAGGGAAAGAGCCTGCTCAAGCTAGGGGTTGTGAACCTCCAGGTTAGTTAAGATGTGGAACTCCCTGCCCCAGGAAGTGATGATGGCTGCCAACTTGGGAGGCTTTAAATGGGGTATGGACATGTTCATGGAGGAGAAGACAATCCATGGCTATTAGTGAAAATGGATGCTAGTCATGATGCATACCTGTTTTCTTCAGAATCAGAGGAGCAGGCCTGTTATTATCTTAGGTGCTGTGGAACGCAGGCAGGAGAATGCTGCTACAGCCGTCTTGTTTGTGGGCTTCCTAGAGGCCCCTGGTTGGCCACTGTGTGAACAGACTGCTGGACTTGATGGCCCTTGGTCTGATCCATCAGGGCCTTTCTTATGTTCTTAATGCTAGTCATAATGCATACCTATTCTCTCTACTATCAGAGGAGCATGCCTATTCTATTAGGTGCTGTGGAACGCAGGCAGGAGAATGCTGCTACAGCCGTCTTGTTTGTGGGCTTCCTAGAGGCTCCTGGTTAGCCCCTGTGTGAACAGACTGCTGGACTTGATGGGCCTGAGTCTGATCCAGCAGGGCCTTTCTTGTGTTCTTATGTTCAGGTGGTGGCTGGAAATCTCCCGCTATTACCAATTATCTCCAGGCAATAGAGATCAGTTCCCCTGGAGAACATGGTCATTTTGGCAATTGGACTCTATGGCATTGAAGTCTCTCCCCTCCCCAAACCCCGCCCTCCTCAGGCTCCACCCCCAAAATCTCCAGGTATTTCCCAACCCTGAGTTGGCAACCCTAGCTCAAGCTCAATTGCACTGCAGGTGGCAATTCCAGTCCTCTGAAACCCTCAAGAAGGGCTGCGAAGAAGCCTGAGTCAAGCCTGTGAGGGGTTCAGGAGCGAAGAAGAAGATGACTCCTGGAAGTGTTCTGACTAGGCTTGCCAATCTCCAGGTAAGGCCTGGAGATCTCCCGGAATTACGCCTGATCTCCAGTCTACCTATCTCATGCTCATGTGGTTTGGGGGTGGGGAGTGGAAACTTTGGAGCATGTTCTTATTCGTTGTCCATTTTATAAGGAGATTTGTGAGAGCCAGCGTGGTGTAGTGGTTAAGAGCAGCGGTTTGGAGCTGTGGAGTCTGATCTGGAGAACCGGGTTTCATTCCCCACTCTTCCATTAGCGGCGGAGGCTAATCTGGTGAACTGGATTTATTTCCCCACTCCTCAGCACAAAGCCAGCTGGGTGACCTTGGGCTAGTCACAGCTCTCTCAGCCCCACCTACTGCACAGGGTGTGTCTGTTGTGGGGAGGGGAAGGGAAGGCGATTGTAAGCTGGTTTGATTCTTCCTTAAGTGGCAGAGAAAGTTGGCATATAAAAACCAACTCTTCCTCTGCTTCTTCTAAATTTATTCTGCCCTGGCTTAATAAGCTTCCAGGCTGAATGGATGAGCAGTGGGCTAAACAGCTGCTTGCAGATGAAAACCCTGGGGTCTCTGTTGACACTGCTAGGTTTTGTGCCGCCGCTATTAATATCCTGCAAAATTTGTTGGGTAAAGTTGCTGCAAATAACTTTACGATAGACTAAAAACTGATTTTTATAGCAAGTGTTGGAAGGATCTATTTGTGTAGTATTGTTGAAGAGTCACTCTTGTCTTATTGTATTTTTAATTTGTTTAGGCGGTTGGAAATCATTTTCTGTATATGCTTCTGTATTTGTTTGCCTGAATTTTTCATAAAGATCTCCAATCTACAGAGATCAGTTCCCTGGGAGACAATGGCTACTTTAGAGGGTGGCCTCTAGGGCTTTATTTATTCATTCATTTGTTCATTCACATTCTCTATTCCCAACCTTTCTCCTCAATGGGGACGCAAGGTGGCTTGCATAATTCTCCTCTCCTCCATTTTACCCTCACACAACTAGGGATGTGCATATCGATTTACTAAAGTAAAAAACACCCTGAAATACCTTTTTGGTATTTTTAGCAGCTTTTTTTAACTGGTATGAAAAAAGGCTTCAATAAAGGGAGCTGAATATCATGAAGATTGTCTTTTTTTCTTTCCCCTCCCTGCTTTTTTCAGTTGCTGTTATTGTTTATTATTATTGCTATTATCCAATAAATTTTAATTTAAAAAATAACAATAAATAAGTAAAGGGAGCTGAATAAATGGTTCCCGAATAATGCCAAAGTTTGGCCTCCAGAGAGGGTGGCGTAAAATTCATTTTTCGGGATTGGGTTTATTTTTGGTATTTTTCTGGTTCTGGTTTATTAACCCAATTTTTTTTTAATCCGGGTTTTCCAGATTTTCTGAAAATTTCCAGGTTTGATAAATCCGAACCTGAAAAATACCGATAAATATATATATATATTGCCCAGCCCTACTCACAACAACAACCCTGTGAGATAATTTAGGATGAGAATGTGTGACTGGCCCAAGGTTACCCAGCAAGTTTCCATGGTAGAGCGGGGATTCGAACCTGGTTCTCCCAGATCCTGATATGACACTGTAACCACTATACCACACTGTCTCTTATACACTGCAGAGGTCCCTCCACTCCTCAAACTCCTCCCTCCCCAAACTCTGCCCCCAAATCTCCAGGAATTTCCCAACCCAGAGTTCGAAACCCTAACTCTAAGGAGACCAAAGCCAAACGCGGATAAGAACGGTGGTGGTTTATTCATTCCAGTGCTGCTTTCCAATGAGCCAGGTGCTGAACCGCCTTATTTTTTAAAAGGTGTGTGAAAAGCTACACAAACATTATTGGCCAAGTTGGTATATAAGAGAGGAGTAATGGTACAAAAAACGGAGGCGACTAACAGCGATCGTTCTGCTTACCTGAGCTTTTCGTTGAGGTGGTAACACCCGACGTATCCCTGGTTGCTGAAGAACGCTATAAGGCGGCTGTTAGGTCTGTCCGCTAGAACGATGTATGTGAACTGAACATCCTTTAAATAGGTAATGAGGATAGCAATATTTCCCGATGGGTAACTGATTAAGAACTAAGGAAAAAAGAGTCTTGACACTTTTACTGGGAAACCAAGGAAACCTTAAAAGTGAGGGGGCTACACTTTGCTCTTTGGGGGGGCTGGTGCTTAACAGAAGAAGCACACCCCTTCCCTCCCATTTTCTCAACTGTGGGGGGGGGGTGACGTCACCGGGGGGGGGGCTAGCTCAATCTTGAAATGCCATTTAATTCTGCCCCATGTACGTCTTTGTGAGTTAGATCGCTAAGATGTGAATGGTTGTATTGAGATGTCTTTTGATAAACAGGGCTGCCAGCTCCAGGTTGTAATAGCGGGAGATCTCCAGCCACCACCTGGAGGCGGGCAACCTTATTGATAAAAAATCCCCTCCCCACAAAAAGGGAATTTAACTTAGAGCACAAACATTACAATTGACCAGGAAAAACTGTTTAATCTTGTATTCTCTCTAATAGGGTGTAAGTAAATAATATTGTCCTGATCAGGATAGCCCGATCTCGTTAAATCTTAGAAACTAAGCAGGGTCGGCCATGGTTAGTATTTGGATGGGAGACCACCAAGGAATACCAGGGTTGTGACGTGGAGGCAGGCAACGGCAAACCACCTCCGAACGCCTCTTGCCTTGAAAACCCTATGGGGTTGCCATAAGTGGGCTGTGACTTGACGGCAAAACAAAACAGAAGGGGGGGAAATATAATATTCCCTTGTATATTCAGAGAAAATTGGCAGCTCAGAATATTAGCTTCCAGGTTCCTTTCAACATACTGTACAGGTTGAGTATCCCTTACTCGGAGTTCCGATATCTGGACTGATCCGAAAACCAGACCTTTTGAGCCGCCGGCATGCAGGCCTTGCTCTCAGCAGTGCCACTGATGGTTCAATGTATATGTATATATATGTATATGTGTATATATATGTGTGTGTGTGTGTGTATACACACACACACACACACACACATACATACATACATATACATATACATAAATGAGTTTCGTGTTTAGACTTGGGTCCCACCTCCAAGATATCTCATGATGTATATGCAAAAATTCCAAAATATTCCAAAATACGGAAAGATCCAAAATATGGACCACTTCTGGTCCCAAACAGTCTGGATAAGGGATACTCAACCTGTATTACCAAGACAGACCTACTAGGGCGTCTAGCTCTGTGAGACCCTTGGTGCTGGAGCATGACCTGGTTGGGACCTTTGGCATGCAGAACATGTGCTCTACCACTGAGCCACAGCCCCCTCGGTCTCTCTGGTCGTTTATGCATGGGTACTTTCACTCACACCAGCCCCCAGTCTGTCTTGGTTCTACCTTGGAGTTATGCATGAGTTTTCCATCAGCCTGGGTGAAATCCCTGTGCATAAGGCAAAGTATGGGACATGGAAGCTTGGTTTCTCTCACAGCCAACTACAAAGCAGTATGTGAAGAGGCGGGGATTCAAATGCTTCCTGCTTCCTCGGAGCTCTTTCTGAGCGAAAGAAAGGCTTTTTAAAACCGAGGCTTGGATTTCTCCCCCCCACCTTTCAGATTGCTCTTTTTTTTGTTCTTAAAATGCATTTTTATGCAGCAATTGGGTTTTTTGGGGGGGACGAATTTCCTCTCACAGTAAGTTCTACAAAGTAAGCCAATTACTTTGACTTGATTTGAGCTTGGAGACTGCTGGTGCAGAGATGCCCAACAGGAAAGTGTGGGTCCAGCAAGCAACGGACCTCAGGTAAAACTCTCATGCATAAACGACCTGTCTCTCGGCCTCTGACGGAGACCGGTGCCTGACATCTCTTTGAAACTGGGCTGCCGCCTGCGTAACGTGAACGCACCCATGCCGCACTGCCCAGGCTATGGGTCTCCAACATGTTAACACCACACGTGTCATGGCTGGATGCAAGCCAACATTGGGTGGGGGAAGTTCTTCCTGCCTCTTTAAACTGGACTTCCATTGGTGAAAACTGCAATGTGTCAAGAACCAGGGGTAGGGGTGTTCTCCACCGAGAAAGAGAATGCAGTAACGGAAACACGTCCAAATGATTCCTCCTTCTTTGTCCAACAGGCCTCCAATGCTGGATACTAAACCTGGCCAGTTCCATCTGGCAGGAGAAGGTAGAATATCTTTCCATCGGGGTAGTATCTTTTCACAGGATTGACAGGGTGGCAAATCTGAGGAAACAGCATAAGAAGGAAGTGGGCACAGGGGGGGATAGAATCATAGAGTTGGAAGGGACCATCAGGGTCATCTAGTCCAACCTCCCCGTACAATGCAGGAAATGCATAACTGCCTCCTTCATAACTACACACACACACCCAGTGGCTCCTACTCCATGCCCAAATAAAATATGTAAAAAAAAAAAAAAAAAAAACCTTCAGGATCCCTGGCCAATCGGGCCTGGAGGAAAATTCCTTCCTGACCCCAAAGTGGCAATCGGCATTTCCCTGGGCATGGAGACGCAAGGCAAAAGGCGGGGGAGAGGAGATTTACAGTACAATCCTAGGGAGAGTTACTCCAGTCTAAGCCCATTCATTTCAGTGGGCTTAGACTGGAGAAACTCACTCTGCATAGAACTGCATTGTTAATTCAAGAAACTATGGGTATTGGCACAAAATGGATAGTAACCCAAGGGGCTGTGTGCGCGAGAAGGTTTTGAATGACTGTGAGCTTCCCTCCCTCTACTCCCAGATTCATCAACGGTTACTCGGTTCCCAACAGGTACTAATTAAGTGGGGAAGGATCTTGTCCCGCACGCCACCCTCATTACAGAAAACCAGGATCGCTGACCGAATGTTTCTTTGTTAGTGGGTTTCAGAAAGAAGGCTGAATACTTTTATAAGTACGGTTATTTTATTCTATATAACTTGGTCTTTGATATGAATTTGCCAGACATTTTAATGTCTAGTGATGGTCCCATCCTGTTCTGTAGTATTTGCTTTATCTTGTTTCATTCATTGTCTGTATTTCTATTTTTGTATTCCTTTTTTGTAAAACAAATAAATATTATATTTAAGGCCTTTTATGCATGGCTGTTTAACTTGCCGTCACCCCTCCAGCGACTTCGGGATGCAGGGAAACACAGGGGGAGAGAGAGGCGACCGCTGACGGTCGAAAACAGCATGCACAATCAACACGAAGACCCGAAGTCATCAGAGGGGTGACAGCGAGTGAAACAGCCACGCATAAAAGGCCTAAGTGGGGAAGGATCTTGTCCTGCATGCCACCCACATTATATGAAACCACAATCGTTGAGGGAATGTTTCTTTGTTAGTGGGTTTCAGAACAGAAGGCTGGATAGCTGGGCTTAACTTGAGCACACTGGAGCTTGGGAGGGTCAGCCATAACCAGTACTTAGATAGGAGACCTCTAAGGAAGTCTGGGATTGCTATGTGGATGAAGGCAATGGCATGCCTGTTATATCAGGTGCCGTGGAACACAGGCAGGATACTCTGCAGCAGTCGTCTTGCTTGTGGGCTTCCTAAAGGCACCTGGTTGGCCACTGTGGGAACAGGCTGCTGGACTTGATGGGCCTTGATATGTTTGAAGATCTTAGTGTTTGAAGACGCAAGGAGCTGAGTCATGGCCCCAAGGAAGGAGGCACTTGGGTAGGGTTGCCAACCTTGTTGTGATCGAGTAACCTTGTTCAGACACGCAGGCTACACGCATACCCACAGAAGCCACTTGTCAGTGGCCTCCCCCTTTCCTTTAGCACCAAGCAGGCACATTCACATTCCAATGTGTGATAAGGGAACGCTCCAACAGTCTCCCTTCCACCTGTTCCTCCCTTTCTGATACTTTCGTTTCTCCGTGCAAGGGAGAAATAGAGTCCCATTGTTTATTGTAGCAATGCTCGCTCACGCGCTGTAGGCACAAATGACGTTGCATCGACAAGCTGCAATCGAATGTTATTGGAATGTGAAATGTCTATAGAACATAAGAACATAAGAAAGGCCCTGCTGGATCAGACCAAGGCCCATCAGGTCCAGCAGTCTGTTCACACAGTGGCCAACCAGGTGCCTCTAGGAAGCCACTAACGAAGAGTGCAGCAGCAGCATCCTGCCTGTGTTCCACCGCACCCAAAATAATAGGCATGCTCCTCTGATACTAGAGAGAATAGGTATGCAGCATGACTAGTATCCATTCTAATTAACAGCCATGAATACCCCTCTCCTCCATGAATATGTCCACTCCCCTCTTAAAGCCCTCCAAGCTGGCAGCCATCACCACATCCTGGGGCAGGGAGTTCCACTATTTAACTATGCGTTGTGTGAAAAAATACTTCCTTTTATCTATTTTGAATCTCTCGCTCTCCAGCTTTAGCAGATGACCCCGTGTTCTAGTATTATGGGAGAGGGAGAAAAACGTTTCCCTGTCCACTCTCTCCATCAGTTTTATTCTCTATTCCTCGTCTAATTATGGCCAGCATGGAATTTACCTTTTTTACAGCAGCCGTACACTGGGTTGACATCTTCATTGAGCTATCCACTACCACCCCAAGATCCCTTTCTCGGTCTGTTGCTGCCAGCACAGATCCCATCAGTGTATATGTGAAGTTGGGATTTTTTGTCCCAATATGCATCACTTTACACTTGCTCACATTGAATCTCATTTGCCATTTTAATGCCCATTCTTCCAGTATGCAGAGATCCTTCTGGAGCTCTTCACAGTCTGATTTTGTTTTAACCACCCTAAATAATTTGGTGTCATCTGCAAACTTGGCTACTTTACTGTTTACCCCAACTCCAGGTCATTGATGAACAGGTTGAAAAGCATCAGTCCCAACACAGATCCCTGAGGCACCCCACTGCTCACATCCCGCCATTGTGAGAACTGACCATTGATTCCTACTCTCTGCTTCCTATTTTTCAGCCAGCTCTCAATCCATAAGAGGACTTGTCCTCTTATCCCATGACTATGAAGTTTGCTTAGCAGTCTTTGGTGGGGGACTTTGTCAAAAGCTTTTTGGAAATCCAAATACACAATATCCACAGGCTCATTCCTGTCCACATGCTTATTGATGCTTTCAAAAAAAAACTAAGAGGTTAGTGAGACAGGACCTACCCTTACAGAAGCCATGTTGGGTTTTGCCCAGCAGACCTTGCCCTTCTATATGCTTGACAATTCTATCTTTAATAATGCTTTCCGCTAATTTACCCGGAACAGACGTTAAGCTAACTGGCCTGTAATTTCCTGGGTCCCCCCTGGAACCTTTTTTATAAATGGGTGTTACATTGGCCATTCTCCAGTCCTCTGGTACAGAGGCTGATCGAAGGGACATATTACATATCTTTGTTAGAAGTTCAGCAATTTCCATTTGAGTTCTTGAAGAACTCTAGGATGAATACCGTCTGGTCCCTGTGACTTGTTAGTCACCTATTGCATTGTCCCTCCCCCTGTGTGACAAGAAGGCAGAACTCATTGTCTGTGTCTTGGAATCACCCGGTTTTGAATTCTTGGCCAATAAAGCAAACCGTGAAGCTCACACCAGCCTCCTTGTCCTCATTGACTCCATTGGACTCTATGTTAATGGGACATCACATCAACCTCCAGGTACTAGCTGGAGATCTCCTGCTATTACAACTGACTTCCAGCCGATAGAGATTAGTGTCAGAGGTTGCCTTTCGATGGCTTTGGTTCTTCACTGAATGTTTTCTGAGTCCTTGCCAAGCCATGCTTGGGCTGGCCTGTATAAGCGGTCAGGCTCCTGACATGAGTTAGGCCAGTGTTCGCATGTTTACTTTGATGTTCATTTACTTTGAGATTCCCACTCCTTGTTCCTTCCCCCTCCCTTTGCTCCGACCTTGGATAGCTAATGAGCAATGCCGTGTTTAGGCTCCTGTTTCCCTCCTTCCTCCCATGCCCCGTTATCTATCTGTTTCCCAGGCCGTTTGAACCTGCAGCTGTGATGTAATCATGTAACCATGTTTTAAGTTATGCCTTGTAGCCTTGCCCGTCATTAGCAGCTTTGAAACTGCAAGTTGCCTTAGCTTGACCTGATGCTTCTACAATAAAGTTTACCTGCTTCTGACTTGGCTGTCTGAGCGAGTGACTTTTTGGGAATTGCCCAGGTTGGCTGAAGAACCTGACATTAAGATGCTAATCTCTTTGCTCCGGTCTCCGCTCCCATCCTCACGCTCGGGTGGCTATTGTGGGGGACAGTGATGACAAGAAAGAGGAGGACAAGACGGTGCCGGGTGAGCCCGATCCTGACTCCAAGACAGACAAGCCGGCGGGAGAGAAGCAGGACAGGGCGGGCGTGGGAGTCAAGCCGTGAGTATCCCGTCTCAGTACTTGGCTGGACTCCCCCCGCGCCTGGGTCCCTTCGGGAGTTAACACCACACGGTGGAAGCCAGTGGTCTCCGGTTTGGAGGAGTATGATGGAGATGCGTCCTGACGAGAAACCCGCTTACGGCATGAGCGGGAAGAGGAACATCGGCACCTGCAGTTTGAGCGCCAGGAGATGGCAGAACGGATGGACACCATGTATAACTTGATGCAGGACATGGCACGGGAATTGGACGACTTGCGGCAGAGACCGCCGCAACCACAGCAACCCGTGGGGGCTGGACAGCCCATGGGGGCAGGTTAGCCCGCTGTACCTCTCCCCCACCGAGGGATCAGCCAGCTCCAGTCCCACCACACCTGCGGGAACTGAAGGTGACTTTCGATGGGTCGAGCGACCTGTTGTCTTATTTTCTGATCCAAGTGGATGTTTTTATGCGGGAGCAAGGGGACACTTTTACTTCCGACGAAAGCCAGGTCCAGTACGTTGCTTCGCTGCTGCAAGGAGAGGCCGCAGCGTGGATGGTGCAGCAGTATGAACTACGCTCCCGTGTTTTGCGGAGTCTGGATGACTTTATGATTGCTCTCCGGAACCGGTTCGAAGACCCGCACAAGGGGGGGAGCGGGCCAAGACAGCTCTGCTGCAACTGAGCCAAGGGACTAAATCGGTGGTGCAATATGCAAGCGAGTTTCAACTACTTTCGAGTAAAATCCTGGACTGGAGTGAGGCCACCCTGGTGCAGTACTTTCGTGAGGGACTGAACCCCAACTTGCAGCACTGGGCCTTTATGCAGGGGAACCCTCCAGACGTGGAGGGATGGGTACTGCATGCGGCTGACATTGAAAACCGTAGACAGTTACTTCAAATCTCCAAGCAGCGGACAGTGCGAGAGGCCAAACCCCGTGGAGACAAGCCAGGTACCTTCAAAGACCTTAGGCCCTTCCAGGGAGGGCGGCAGTCTGTGGCAGAATGCCGCAAACGCTTCGAGAGTGGGGCTTGTCTCGTTTGCAGAGGTTTGGGACTCTTTGCCGCTCGTTGTCCTTCCCGCGCTAAGAGGCCGGGACCTGCTCAGCCACCGCTCAGAGAAACCGAATGAGAGCGCACCGAGGGACAGTCCCGCCGCCGGAGCGGCTTGCCTGGGAAGAGGAATACTCCCTCTGCGCTTCACGCACAACCCGACCAGGACCTGCCGAAAGCTACCAGCCCATTGGGGTCACGGATTACAAATCCAGCGTCTGGCTCATCGGAGCCGTGGATTACAAATTCTGATTCCCCCTCCTCCAGTGATGGGGAGGAGTGGAGCCGGCTGGCAAAAAATGCTGCCGGTCTGCTGTAAAGGGAGCTCCTCAGCAGACCGCTCTAGACTGTGAGCAGGGAGCTCCAGTTATGGTAAGCGAACAGGAGGACAATGTTTATGTTGAGGTCGCCCTTGCGTTACCCAAAGGGGGACCCATGTTGCGAGTGGCAGCTCTCGTTGATTCGGGCTGTGCTCAGACTTTAATAAATGAAGAGACAGCCCGTGAATTGAAAGTAAAATGGATCAAGTTGCCTGAGCCCGTTAGGTTTGCCCAGATGGACGGGTGTGACTTTAGAGGTGGACCGGTCACTCATAGAATGGCCCGAGTCGCCTTGGGGGTGGGGGAGCATTGGGAACAGCTTCATTTCACCATAGCTCCCATACAGGCCCCTATTGTCTTGGGAATGAACTGGTTGCAGGGGCACAGTCCCGTTATAGACTGGAAAGAACACACGCTGACGTTCTCACAAGCTCAGTGTGACCGACATAGACGGGAGTTGGTTTTCAGAGAGTAAGCGGCTGCGTTGTTAGAACAGCCGTTGGTGAAAACTCCACCGCCTCAGCTCCCTAAATAATATGCTCAGTTTGCGATGTGTTTGACGTTCGCGAATGTGATGAATTGCCCCCCATTGGGACACTGACTGCGCAATTGAAGTGGTGGGGGACGGCAACCTGTCAAAAGGGAAAATCTACCCTATGAGTCCTAAAGAAAAGGCAGTGTTACGGGAGTATTTGGATACTAATTTGGCGAGGGGGTTCATCCGTCCTTCCAAAGCGCCTTATTCAGCGCCCGCTTTCTTTGTGAAGAAAAAGACTGGTGATCTACGACTCTGTATTGATTTTCGCAGACTCAATGCGGTCACACAGTCTAATGCTTACCCCCTTCCTCTCATTCCAGACCTGCTCGCTCAATTGAAAGAAGGCCGGATTTTTACTAAGCTGGACTTGGTGGAAGCTTACCATCGTATCAGGATTAGGGAAGGGGACGAACATAAAACAGCTTTCTCTAGTTGCTTTGGGATGTTTGACTGCTTAGTAATGCTGTTCGGATTAACGGGAGCTCCTAGTGTGTTTATGCAAATGATTAATGAGGTGTTACACGACTTGCTCTTCAGAGGAGTGATTGTTTATTTAGATGACATTTTAATTTACATGAAAACTATGGACGAACATGTGACCCTGGTCAAAGAAGTTTTAAAATGGCTGCGCACTCATAAACTGTATGCGAAGGTGTCCAAGTGTGACTTCCATCAGCCTTCTATAACTTTTCTGGGTTATATTGTGTCGCACCAGGGGCTTGAGATGGATCCCGAAAAGGTTCGGGCCGTGGTGGAGTGGGACCCCTCTCTACTCGCAAACAGTTGCAGCAATTTCTCGGGTTTGTGAATTTCTATTGGAATTTCATTCCTGATTTTGCCCAAGTTGCTTTGCCTCTCACCTCCCTATTAGGGACGAAAGGAAAGGGACCTGAAGCCGCTTTGCCATCCGCTCGGCTTCAATGGTCTTCTGAATGCCAACTAGCGTTTAATACGCTCAAACAGTTGTTCATGTCAGAACCTGTGCTACAACATCCAGATTGTGAAAGGCCTTTTATTGTGTAGGTGGACGCTTCTGAGGTTGCTATGGGGGGAGCCCTGTTACAAAAGGATAAGAATGGACATTTAAAGCCATGCGCTTACTTTTCAAAGAAGTTTTCACAGGCCGAAATTAACTGAGCTATTTGGGGAAAGGAGGCCGCTGTGAAACATGCCCTCACGATCTGGAGGAATTTTCTGGAGGGGGTTGAGGTGCCCTTTGAGGTCTGGACCAACCACAAGAACCTAGAGGCACTTAAAGGCTCTAGAAAGCTATCCGCAAAGCAGGTTCGTTGGGCACAGTTCTTTGCCAAGTTTTGGTTCGTATTAAAACATGTGCCAGGAAAGGACAATTCGTTGGCTGATGCGTTGTCCCAGCTTCCCCAGTACCATGGTCAAATTGATCGTCCCGTTGATTCCCTCTTCACCCCAGAGCAGCGGGGGGGAGGTTTCGGGTTTGGCCGTGACCACCCGGGCTCAAAGCCGGGCGAAGGACTCCACCATGGCCAGCGGACTCCCGGAGGCTTTCCGGGTAAAATTGAATGAAGCCACGCTTCAGGAGGAGGGAAGCCAGGTCCTCCCCCAGGCCCTCACCCATTGGGGGGACCTGTGGTTTCATGGAGAACAGCTTTATGTGCCTGAAACTGTTAGGAGGGAAGTTTTGGAGTTGGTTCATGGGGCGAAAACAGCCGGACATTTTGGGTTCGTCAAGCCTTTGCATTTGCTGCGGCGTCAGTTTTGGTGGCCGGGAATGAGGGCGGATGTGGATCTGTTTGTGCGCAGTTGTCCCACCTGTGCAACCTCGAAAAAACTTATGGGAAAGCCCCCTGGACTCCTGAAACCTCTGGAAGTCCCGTCTGTTCCTTGGGAAGTCATTGCCATGGACTTTATTACGGACCTTCCTCCCAGTCGGGCGAAAACAGTGTTGTGGGTGGTGACACTTATTTTCCAAGCAAGTACATTTTGTTCCCTGTTCAGGTGTGCCTTCTGCCCAAAAGCTAGCACGTATGTTCGTTACACACGTGATGAAATATCATGGGTTACCAGGCAAGGTAATTTCTGACAGGGGGCCTCAATTTGTAGCACAATTTTGGAGAGCCTTCCTGAAACTGATGGGGGTGGAACAAGGTTTGTCTTCACCTTACCATCCTCAACCAGATGGACAAACTGAAAGAGTCAATGCTGTAATTGAATGTTATTTACGCTGTTATGTGAATTACCATCAGGATGATTGGGTCGAATTGTTACCCTTTGCTGAATATGCTTACAATAATGCTCCCCATTCGTCTACGGGGTTCAGCCCTTTCCAGGTGGTGCATGGTAGAGAGTTTGGGCCTTTCGGGAACACGACCCTTACCCCAGAGGTGGAAGGTACAGGAGATATCAAAGAGTGGGTACACATTGTACAAACCACCTGGCCTTGGCTCCAGAAAAATTTGGAACGAGCTAAAAACAAGTACAAGGAGCAAGCGGATAAACATCGTTCACCTGGTTGGGATCTGAAGGTGGGGGATCAAGTGTATCTGTCCACGAAAAACCTACGGTCTTTACGTCCTAGTAAGAAACTCAGTGAGAAGTATGTAGGTCCCTATCCCATTACCAGGGTGATCAACGAGGTCACGGTGGAATTAGCACTTCCTAAAACACTCAGAGGGATCCACCCAGTGTTTCACATCAGTCTTCTCAAACCCTATACGGCAGCCCCCCACTTTCACCCTGAGCCTGAACCTGAAGTGCCTACCGTGGGGGGGGGGGGAGGTACATTTTGGAAGTGTCTAAAATTCTGGATTCCAAACTGAAAAGGGGAAAGCTGTTTTATCTGGTTTGGTGGAAACATCTGGGACCGGCCCATGATGAGTGGGTAGCCACTCCACATGTGGTGGCCCCTCGGCTGGTTCGTGAGTTTCACAGTGCTTACCCTCTAAAGCCCCAACCAAGCTCGGATGGAGGAGGGGGGTCGTAAGGGGGGCAGAATGTCAGAGGTTCCCTTTCGATGCCTTTGGTTCTTCACTGAATGTCTTCTGTCCTTGCCTAGCCATGCTTGGGCTGGCCCGTACAAGCGGTCAGGCTTCTGACATGAGTTAGGCCAGTGTTCGCATGTTTACTTTGATGTTCATTTACTTTGAGATTCCCACTCCTTGTTCCTTCCCCCTCCCTTTGCTCCGACCTTGGATAGCTAACGAGCAATGCCGTGTTTAGGCTCCTGTTTCCCTCCTTCCTCCCATGCCCCATTATCTATCTGTTTCCCAGGCCGTTTGAACCTGCGGCTGTGATGTAATCATGTAACCATGCTTTAAGTTATGCCTTGTAGCCTTGCCCGTCATTAGCAGCTTTGAAACTGCAAGTTGCCTTAGCTTGACCTGATGCTTCTACAATAAAGTTTACCTGCTTCTGACTTGGCTGTCTGAGCGAGTGACTTTTTGGGAATTGCCCAGGTTGGCTGGAGAACCTGGCATTTAGTCCCCCTGGAGAAAATGGCCGCTTTGGCAACTGGACTCTATGGCATTGATATTCCTCCCCAAACCCCACCCTCCTCAGGCTCCACCCCAAAAACCTCCCGCAGGTGGCAAAGAGGGACCCTGCAAACCTACACATGGGAGGGGTAATCCGCAGAGCTCACCTGCCCTTTGTGTTTAGATGGTGACGGAGATGCAGCTGAAGCCAGCCCATCTTGGGAATGAGTTCTCCCCTACAGCCGCCCCAGTCCCATCTAACCTGGGGCGGGGGGGCACAGCCGGGTGGGGCTCCAACATGTAACCCCTCACCATCTACCCACCTTTGCTTGCTCCGGCTTGAAGTCCATGTCTAATTTCAGTAATTCTTTGACTTTTGGACGTTTCTTAACACGAACGGGGCGAGGTTTGGGTGCGTGGTTGGACAATTTGTATCCGATTTTGACACCTGGAATCGTTTCAGGATGACACAAGTCAATCACTTGGGCTTCTCCGCGGATCACCCTCTTGGGAGAGCCGTGTTAGAATCATAGAATCATAGAGTTGGAAGGGACCACCAGGGTCATCTAGTCCAACCCCCTGCATAATGCAGGGAATTTACAACTACCCTCCCCAGCACACCCCCAGTGACCCCCACTACATGCCCAGAAGATGCCCTCCCTCTCATCATCTGCCTAAGGTTATAGAATCAGCGTTGCTGACAGATGGCCATCTAGCCTCTGCTGAAAAACCTCCAGGGAAGGAGAGCCCACCATCTCCTGAGGAAGCCTGTTCCACTGAGGAATCGCTCTGACTGTAAGAAAATTCTTCTTAATGTCTAGACGGAAACTCTTTTGATTTAATTTCAACCCATTGGCTCTGGTCTGACCTTCTGGGGCAACAGAAAACCACTCGGCACCATCCTCTATAATAAGACACCTTATTGCAAATGGATGGGAAGCTGGAATCAGCCTCTTTCCCCCTTCAAATCAGGCCAGGATCTCTTGGGACCTTCTTACTCCAGGGTCACTCTCCTATTTGCTCCCCCACCCCACCCCATGGCTGCAATGGAAGAGAAGTTTTATCCTCTTTTCCCCCAATGTATGGTTGCCAACCTCCAGGTTTTAGCTGGAGATCTCCTGCTATTACAACTGATCTCCGGCCGACAGAGATCAGTTCCCCTGGAGAAAATGGCTGCTTTGGCAATTGGACTCTATGGCATTGAAGTCCCTCCCCAAACCCTGCCCTCCTCAGGCTCCACCCCCAAAATCTCCAGGTATTTCCCAACCCGGAGCTGGCAATGCTGCCCCACTGCCTTGATTAGGAATTGGAAGCTGTTGAGCTGGCCGGGCTCTCCTCAGGGAAAATATGGCAGGGAATTGTTTCAAGGTGAAGAAGGTCAGGATTGCCAACTCTGGGTTAGGAAATTCCTGGAGACCTGGGGGTCGAGCCTGAGGAAGGCGGAGTTTGAGGATGGAAGGGATCTTGGCAGGGAGGTGATGCCGAAGAGCCCCCACCCTCCAAAGTGGCCCTTTCATCCAGGGAAACTGATCTTTGGCAGCTGGAGATCAGTTGCACTTCCGGGAGATCTCCAGGCACCTCCGGTAATTTGGCAACCCCCCTACGAGGGTGCAACGCGTTTTGGGGAAACCGTGAGTCTGAAAATGATGACGGGCTTGTACTCACATGGGCCAAGCATGATATATTGCTCAAAGACTTCCTTGTAGTTCTCAATCCCATACCCTTCAAGCCTAGGAGAAAAGCATTGCAGACTTCAATATAATACTTGGCATGGGTCACCAACTGTTACATACAAAGTCTAGGGCAGGGATCCCCAGCATGGTGCCCGCGGGTACTGGGGTGCCTGCCGACACCTTCTCTGGTGCCCACCCTGTGTTTTTAGAAAGTGGGCAGAGCCAGGTGGGGCTTTTGCCCAGCAGGGCTTCTGATGGGTCACTGGAGATTTGATTGCCTGGGCAGATTTATAAAAACATTGCTTTGGCAGCAGCTGCCACCCCAACACAAGGATCTTTGCTGTGCCAGCCGTTTTGTAGCTGGCTCTGCCTCAGGGCTGCCAACCTCCTTCCTTTTATCCCTTAGAACAGTGATGGCGAACCTTTTAGAGACCGAGTGCCCAAACTGCAACCAAAAACCCACTTATTTATCGCCGAGTGCCAATGCGGCAATTTAACCTGAATACCACCCCCAGAGGGGGCCCAGAGGGAGAGGCTAGGGTTGCTAAGTTCCTCTTCGCCATGAGTGGGAGGTTTTTGGGGTGGCGCCTGAGGAGGGCGGGGTTTGGGGAAGGACTTCAGTGCCATAGAGTCCAATTGCCAAAGTGGCAATTTTTTCCAGGGGAACTGATCTCTATTGGTTGGAGATCACCTGTAATAGCAGATCTCCAGCTAGTACCTGGAGATTGGCAACTAGTTCCTTAGTGTTTTCTCTCTACATATCAAGACAAATGGAAAGGTGTTTGGAGGATAGCTTGTGGGCACTTCAAAGGTGGAATAGGACTGCACGCCCCTCCGCCCGCACAGACCCAGAGGGTGCCGGAGAAGCCGCTGGAGGGAAAGAAGGAAGGAAGGAAGGAAAGAAGGGAAGGGAGGGGGAAAGGGAAGGAAGGGAGGGAGAGAAAGAAAGAAAAAGAGAGAGAAAGGGAGAAAGAAATGGAGCAAGGGAGAGAAAGAAAAGGACAGAGGGAGACAGAAAAAGAAAGAGGCCATTTATGCATGGGAGGTTTTGCCTTGGATTTGCCACTCGGTGGGGCGCGGCAGCAGGCTTGTGAGAGGCGAGCAGGGTGGGGCAGAGGGCGCCTCCTTCGCACCCACCGACCAGCCATGCCCCTCCGCCCGCACAGGCCCAGAGGGCGCCGGAGAAGCCGCCGGCCATGCCAAGTGTGAGTGCTCGGCTTCTGTTCCCCGCTCTCCCACCCGCCTGGCTGGCCGCAGACGCTCCAGCGGCGGCAATGGTGGCAGCTTCTGTGGGAGAGTCCGGGGGCCACCGCCAATCATGTCGGAGGTTCCCCACCCCTGGGCTACAGCCTCCCCCATCCGGGGTGGGGCAGAGCCGGAAAGACCAGTGGCTTGGAGGAACCGTGCGTGCCGGCAGAAAGGGCTACGCGTGCCGGAAGTGGCACCCGTGCCATAGGTTCGCCAACACGGCCTTAGAAGCTCCTTGAGCCATTGATCTTGAGCAGCATATAACTAGTGTTGGAGGGATATAAGGACTGAAACAAATCTTGCCACTGACAATGTAGCCTTGGGATCCCTATCGCTTAGTAGAAAAGGCATTATATCAGACACAGAGGCATTAGATTTGTAAGTTAAAAGGGGGGAAATATAATGTGATCGAAGTTCCTCGTAAAAGCGGAATTCCAAAAGGGCATGAGCTCGTGAATCGATAGAGCCAGAAGAGCAAGGACAGGTCCTGTCTGAATATGGTATATTCAAAATTCTGCCCTGCATAACCATAGGGGAGTTAGCATTCAATCTAGCTAAACAAAAAGCTCTAGAAGTTGCCAACCTCCAGGTAATTAGAAACCATTTGTATCCCATTTGGGAACGTGGAAACTGTAAATTTGTCCGTGCAACCTTGTTTCAGTGGATATCCTGATGTTGGAATAGATAAGCTAAAAAATGCACATGGTTGCTATTTTGTCCCTAAAAGGATGATGCTTAAAAGTCTATGAGAATTTTGAAGCTACAGAAGCTTATATTGAAATGAGTACATTTTGAAATCAATATATAAATGGGACTGAGGAAGAATTGAAATGATCATATCCCTTTCTACCCTTCTTCACTTGAAGACATCGACCTCGGATTGATTGTTACTGTACCAGGACTGAGAAATACTTTGTTGTACATATACAATTGGCTTGTTAGCACATTGTTATACACCCAGAACTGAGAAATACTTTGTTGTATATATGCAATTGGCTTGGTAGCACATTGTTACATTCAATATACTTTTGTCATTACATATTGTTATCAGCCTGTTTCTGTACTAATTTTCTAACCTTGGGTAATGGTGCAGAGGTGTTGATTTTTGATTGCTTAACCTCCAGGTGGTGGCTGGAGATCTCCCACTGTTACCACTGATCTCCAGCCGACAGAGATCCATCCCCCTGGAGAAAATGGCCGCTTTGGCCATTGAACTCTATGGCATTGAAGTCCCTCCCCTCCCCAAACCCTGCCCTTCTCAGGCTCTGCCCCCAAAATCTGCAGATATTTCCTAACCCGGAGCTGGCAACCCTAAACATTAACATCGGTGACCCTGGCAGAGTAGTTTCAGAAGAGTCCCTGAAAGCTGAACGATAGGGTTGCCAGATTGAGAAGTTCCTGGAGATTCAGGGGTGGAGCCTGGGGAGGCTTGGGGAGGGGAGGGACTTCAGTGAGGTATAACACCATGGAGTCCACCCTCCAAAGCAGCCATTTTCTCCAGGGGAAGTCTGGAGATCTCTGTTGTCTTGAGATCAGTTGTAATTCTGGGAGATCTCCAGATCCCCACCTGGAGGATAGCAACCCTACTGAGCCACAAAGGATTCTGAGTTGCCACCACTTACTCTTCCAAGAGGTGGTTTTTGGTCCTGCTGTTCACCAAGCTTTGCGAGAGGTGGCGATGAGGAGTGATGTCGATTCCTCCTTCCACGTACTGCGCTTCCATGAGATCCTGTATCACGGACTGCAAAATGTCCTTGTAGGTCCTGCAACAGGGAACCTGCAGGAGACAGAAGCCCGAGATGGCAGAGAGCCTCTGCCCAGCCTACCTGCAGGGATGTGGTTTTTCAGGCTGGCGATGCAGCCCCCCTCCATAAAGGACGGCAGTCATTCTAACACTCTGTGTCTGGGAAAGAAGAGTCTTCCTTGTCCTATGTCCTAAACTGCCCTATGAGCAGTTAAAATGCTTAGGGCTGTTTAGCTTGGAGAGACAGTGGCTAAGGGGAGACATGATAGAAGTCTATAAAATTATGCATGGTGTGGAGAGAGTGGTCAGGGAGAAGCTTTTCTCCCTCTCTCATAATACCAGAACATGGGGTTGTCTGCCAAAGCTGGAGGGTGAGAGATTCAAAACAGATAAAAGGAAGTATTTCCTCACACAACGCATAGTGAAATTGTGGAACTCCCTGCCCCAGGATGTGGTGATGGCTGCCAACTTGGAAGGCTTGAAGAGGGGAGTGGACATGTTCATGGAGGAGAGGGCTATCCATGGCTACTAGTCAGAATGGCTACTAGTCATGATGCAAACCCATTCTCTCCAGTATTGAGGAGCATGCCTATTATTATATTAGGGGCTGTGGAAGACAGGCAGGACAATGCTGCTGCTGTTGTCCTAGAGACACCTGGTTGGCCACTGTGTGAACAGACTGCTGGACTTGATGGGCCTGGGTCTGATCCAGCAGGACCTTTCTTATGTTCTTATGTCTGGGAAAGTTTTCTGTGCTCCTTCCCTGGCTCAGTGGGAGTGAGCATCTTGAACATCCTTTGTGAGACGCCTGGGAAGGGGCATTGCTCACCTGCACTCTTTCCTCCGTGGCAGCCAAAGTAATTTGCACCTGTGTGAATTTATTTATTTATATCCCCCTTTTCTCCCCCAGTTGGTACTCAGACGGCTTTTAGAGCATCGGTCACCCCTCCTGCTCTCACTCACAACAACCCTGTGAGGTAGGCCAGGCTGAGAGCTGGGCAACCCATTGAGCTTCCTTAGTAGAAGTGGGGATTCAAGTCCAGGTCGCCCAGGATGCTATCCCACCCCTCTATCTACAACATCAGCAAACCTCACAGCGAGCCCGCAAGGTCCTTTTGGCGGACAGCGCACAATCGGTCTCGAGCAAAACCGCCCTTGCATTGCGTCTGAGACTAGAATATTTGTCCGAAAAGTAATGAGGCTAATAATACCCACAGACTCCATTCTTTCAGGCTTCTCTTCCAGTTCTTCTGGCGTCGGAAAGGGCTTTAGGGCAGCCGTGCAAAATTCACAGAATCTGCAGTGGTGGGTGATGTAATGATCCTCAAAGGGGAGGGGGGAGAAACCAAAATGGGTTTAAAAGGCTTTCTCAAGACATTCTTGAAAAACAAAAAAACCCAAGTATCCCTGACTGCAATCTGTCTGAGGGCACTTTCACACATGCCGAATAATGCACTTTCAATCCACTTTCAATGCACTTTGCAGCTGGATTTTACTGCGGCCTTTTATGCATGGCTGTTTCCCTTGCAATCACCCCTCCGACAACTTTGGGTCTTTGTGTTGATTATCCAGCCGACAGATATCAGTTCCCCTGGAGAAAACAGCCGCTTTGGCAATTGGACTCTATGGCATTGAAGTCCTTCCCCTCGCCAAACCCTGCCCTCCTCAGGCTCCGCCCCAGAAATCTCCAGGTATTTCCCAACCTGGAGGTGGTAACCCTACCCAGGACGTGCACACACGTTGCCCCCCAACATTGCCATGCGCAGTCAGACATTCTGCTAGGCTGCAATTAAAGCTCCCATTTGCTGGGAATGGTGCAAAGAAAGTCCTTGGTAGTGCCCATAAATGGGCACTGAAACATACTCCATTGGGCACCTTATTATCACTATGAAAATTTGAAACTATAATCTAGTAAAGATGATGGGAAATATTATTGTCTAGTAGAATAGTCACATATAGGTAGTAGACTAAATGGATACATAAAATAGACTAGCATGGAGTAGTAAGTGGAGACAACGAACAAAGCATAAATAAAATAGAAATGACAGACAGATAACAATATAAATTGATCATTTCTATAAATTAGGGAAATGAACAGTTATAAGTATGGATCCGATAAATATCTTGCTAGTGTACAGTGGAAATATTCACAATGGATTTAGAACAGATAATTAATTAAATACATTTTTTGTAAGATATAAAAAGATTGGTCTTATAAGAGCAATTTTATACCAAAGTCCCTGGAAGTTTTAATAAACTGTTGCCTCAGTGACTGAATTCGGGCATGACAAGTGACCGGGGGTGGGTGGGTATTTCCACACCGGTTACAAAAGGGAGGTGGGAGAACCGGAAGGAACCCCGGAACAGAGGGGAAAGTTGGAGTTATGCTGCTGGTGGCAATGACCAGGAATTCAGTTCCAGGTTGGGGAGACACAGCCCCTCTAGAATCCCTCTCAACCTGGGTTACCAATCTCCAGGTGGGGCCTGGAGGTCTCCTGGAAATCACTTGTAATTCCAGGAGATCACTGATCACTGTAGTCTGGAGATCAGTTCCCCTGCAAAAAATGGCAGCTTTGGGGGGGAGGGGACTCGATGGCACGATACCCCACCAAGGTCCCTCCCGCTCCCCAAACTCCACCCTTCCCAGGCTCTTCCCCCAAATCTCCAGGAATTTCCCCATCTGGTGTTGGCAAGCCTCTCTGGCACCTCAAGAATCACTGGCCGACAACTGCACATGCCTGTAGGATTGCCAACCTCCAGGTACTAGCTGGAGATCTCCTGCTATTACAACTGATCTCCAGCCGATAGAGGTTAGTTCCCCTGGAGAAAAGGGACCTGGCAATCCTACATATCTGGTATGTCTGAAGCACAAACTTGTGGAAATTGGTCAAAAGGTGGCTTGCAATAGAAGTAAAGCCCCCAGGGTTGTCAGTTTTGTCCTGGGAAATTCCTGGAGATTTGGGGATACAGCCTGTGTTGAGGGGAAGGGGAACTGGGGGAGGGGGAATTGGGGGTGTGAAAATCCAGAAAACACAGGGGAAACACAGGGAAGCGCATGGGGAGAGCGAGGTGACCTCTGACAGTCAGGAAAGGCATGCATAATCAGAATGAAGCATCGGAGCTGTCAGTGGGGGTGACTGCAGGGAAACAGCCATGCATAAATGGCCTATATATAATAGGGCACTTTCCCACATGCCGAATAATGCACTTTCAATCCACTTTGCAGCTGGATTTTACTGTGTGAACTGGCAAAATCCACTTGCAAACGATCATTAAAGTGTACTGGAAGTGTACTGGAAGTGCATTATTTGGCATGTGTGAAAGTGCAGCGTGCTGAGGCCCTTCTCCTTCCCAAACCCCACCTTCCCGTGGCTCTGCCACCACCCCCTCCCAAGATCACTTGGAATTTCCCAACCCAAGCCTATCTTGGTCACCCAGCCTTGGGGACAGAGAATGGGTCTTTGGTCCCAACTTTGGGTGCTCACTTCGGCCTTGAGGTAAGCTTCCAGCACCATCTCAGCCATGCCTTCCTCCGAAGAGTCCACTTTGACATTTCCAAGCAAGCGCATTTAAAATGTTTTAGGAGAGAAAGAGAGAGACGAAAATAAAATGAGTCCTCTAGAAAATATTTCCTCTATCTCTGCCCCACCCAAAACCAGACCAACTGAGCGGATCTGATCCCCGGAAGCCGGCCTTTCGACCACAAAGGAAAATTACAGGTCCGCTCTGAAGCCCGTTTAAAACAGAAGGGGACGAGGAAGACCAGAGCCAGTTGCAGCGCTGTGCTTGACATCGCACCACCCTGTAGCAGAATCCAAAAGGTGCCCACAGGCTCAAAAAGGTTGGGGACCCCTGGTCCACTGGATCTGCACCACTCCAAAGGAGCAGACAAGAGACAAAGCTGTAATTTTGTTATGGGTGGGTGCTGCGGTGGGATTGGAGCAGGGGTTTGACTCGATGGCCACCTGCAGCCGTTTCAGGATCAGGGTATTATGGGGTGTCTCAAGAGCTGTCCAGATGGTGTGGCATACCTATGCTCCTCATGTCAATCGTGCCTCTTCTTTCTACCCCAGCGGTCCCCGTGATTCTACCTGCAGATCAAAACAGCAGGAAAGGGTATCATCTCCAAAAAGACTGCCACGGAATTCAGCCTTCCTTAAATCAATCAGCCAGACTTATTCCCAAGACCTTTTCCCCACTAGTTATTTCTGTTGAGTGCAGCCCTTTAAATAAAAGGGGGGTCAAACAAATGGCCCAAGAGGCAAGATGCGGCCCCCTGAGAGCAGCTTTCCGGCCCACGAGCCAGCCGGGGCAGATGCCTCCCCCCTATCCCACAGCATGGCCTAAGTGACATTTATGTCATATCCGGCCCTCGTAACAATTGAGTGTGACACCCCCGCTTTAAATCTTCGGGGTTTACTATTAGGGATTCAATGCAAGTTCCATTTCTGTCAGGGCAGTTAAAGAGTTAACTTGTTTATATCAACAGTTTAGATAGTTTCAAGGTGATGATGAAATGACAGGTGTAAGTATTCTATTGGCTAGGGAATCGCCATTGCAAACGTGCAGAAAGGCACGGAGTCAGAATTGTTTATTACCCTGTTCCTTTGTTAAAGGTGTGAAAACTTTGCGTTAGTTACTTTTGAATCTCACCGAAGCAAGATGCCTGTTCTTAGCTCTCCTGAGCTGGGACACAGACAAAAGGGATTTAAGCCTTAGTACCTGCTAGCATTCCTAGCAAGATTTATAGGGAACTAGATAGAAAGATTGTTACTTGTTTTTACTCCATATAACCCTCCCTATTTTTAGGAAAGTAAAGGATTTTTGTTTGATTAAGAGAAAAGTCTTTGACTCTGTTTTATTGTGTGCTTGACCTGATTCTCTCTAACCACAATCACGATCCATTGGGCCTCGATAAAACTCTACATTTACTCGGTCCTCCACACATGTTTACGCTGTTTCTAGTGCAGCTTCGGAGAATCCATTCTTTCCCCCTGCAGCAGGGCTAGAAAGTAGACAACAGGGTAAGGTCAGATACATCCACAGAGAACCTCCCTCAAAAGAGTCCAGGCAGCGTTCACCATTGCTCTAAAGGGAAAGGGACCGGACCCACCCCAACTCTGCCTTAGCATCATGCTTCACTCTGCATGTGGACAGAGCCGAGCTGGCTCTTCACAGTTTACTATGCAAAACAGAGATGCATTGGGGTGCAAACTGCAGGTTGGGGAACTCCTGGAGATTTTAGGTCTGGAGATTTTAGGTCTGGAGAGTGGGGTCTGGGGAGGAGAGAGAGCTGAGGCAGATGTTCCCTCAGACCCCCACCCCACATGAACACATGAAGCTGCCTTATACTGAATCAGACCCTCGGTCCATCAAAGTCAGTATTGTCTACCCAGACTGGCAACTGCTCTCCAGGCAGGGGTCTTTCGCATCACCTACCTGCCTAGTCCCTTTAACTGGAGATGCCAGGGATTGAACCTGGGACCATCTGCATGCCAAGATGCTCTGCCCCTGAGCTACAGCACACACACACACACACACACACACAGCTGGGGTGAGAGTTAGTCAATCAGATTCTGGTAACAGAATGCCACAAGCTCTCCAAAGCAAAGAATGAACTTCCACCATCAGTTTCCATCCTTAGAAAGCTGCGCCTGACAAAAGACATCATCATGTCTACAATTCTGGGAGTTTTTACACATTTACCTCACCGACACCTTATCACAGGTCTCTCACCCTCATAGAATCATCGAAGGTACAGCCAGGGTCATCTAGTCCAACCCCCTGCACAATGCAGGAAATTCACAACTGCCTCCCCCCCCCGCCCACACACCCAGTGACCCCACCCCATGTCCAAAATTGCTTCCTGAACCAAAGTGGTGATTGACACCCTCTATGACCCATTTATGGATCTCCATGATAACATGTCATTTGGCCCTTAGCTGAATGGCTTTAGTAAAGTGTGCTCAAGACAGGCACACTCACACAAGAAGGCGTCACACGAGCTGCGGCTCTGTAGCAGAGCTGAGCGCCTTTACTTTCTTCCTGAGTATACCAAATTTTCACCTGGCATTTTGGCTTAGTCCCCGCTGCACTAACATTATCAGTTGGTCCCCTACTTCTTTGGAATAGGATTATGTGGCTGATGCTGTCTGCTCCATCAGTCTTCAGGATCCGATAAGCTCTGAATGAGTGCCATTTTGTTGTGTGTTGTATTTGATATATTTATTGGGCATACAGGCCAGTCCCTGCGACAAAGACTGAACGGACATAAGTCTGACATCAGAAACCACAACATTCAGAAACCAGCGCCGGGGGGGGGGGGGGCATTTTAACCTTCCAGGATCTTCAGTTGCTGATTTAAGAGCAGCAGTTCTCTGACAAAGGGATTTCAAAGGGAGATTAGAAAGAGAGACTGCTGAATTACAACTAATAATGAAGCTCAAGACAATGCATTTTCCTGAATAGGGATCTGAGATTCCTGTCTCATTACCCATGCTGATTTCTCCACACCTACTACCCCTCTGCACATCACACCTAATTCAATCACGCCTGCTAATGTCATTTACCTGCTATTATTTACATTGCCATTGGGTGTCTGAATTCACTCTTCTCTACTTAAGGATAGAAGGACCCAAATTCTAGCTGTATCTGAAGAAGGGAGCCTGTGGCTCACGGAAGCTCCTACCCTGCCAGAAATTTTGTTAGTCTTTAAGGTGCTACTGGACTCCTACTCTTTTCTACTGAAATATTTAGTAACTCAGTGGCATTTTTAGAATTTTAATGTAAATTCTTCTATTACCCCCTCTGAGCCCAGCCTCAGCCGGGGATTGAGGGCGGGGTAGAAATTGAACAAACAAACGAATAAATAAACAGTGAGCAAAGCTTGCCCTGCTTACCATTTCTTACAACTCACCTTTGATTTCCGCACCTTCCGCCTCTTTCTCCTGATCACCTTGGACCAGTGTCTTTCTTCTCACTATGTGAGAAACATTGGTAAATGTTACTATTTCAATCTGGGTTGCAATAATGTTCTCCCCTC
Source organism: Euleptes europaea (assembly GCF_029931775.1). NCBI lineage: Eukaryota > Metazoa > Chordata > Lepidosauria > Squamata > Sphaerodactylidae > Euleptes > Euleptes europaea. Next base: position 113,448,078 of record NC_079316.1, read on the forward strand.
ACCCCCTTTAGATTCAATGGCAGAACACAATCCTCTGGTTTCATCGCTCCCAACATGGCAACCGCTGCTTACTCGAACTCACCACACCAGTCCAGCTAAAAGGACTTCTGACCTCCCCCGCACCCCACCCGCACACACACTGAAGCCAATGCAACAACTAACTTTCAATGGGACTTAGGCATGGCTTGAACCCAACTGGGGTCCTCTTTTCTATAACTTTTGATATCGCATTGCCTTCCTCTATGTGTGTTATCATGTGCTGTCAGGTTGCTTCCGATTTATGGTGTCCCTACGAATGAATGACCACTATCTTCAAGTACTTGAAGGGCTGTCATATAGAGGATGGTGCTGAGTTGTTTTCTGTTGCCCCAAAAGGTTGGACCAGAACCAACAGGTTGAAATTAAACCAAAAGAGTTTCTGTCTATAGGAAGAATTTTCTAACAGTTAGAGCGGTTCCTCAGTGGAACAGGCTTCCTCGGGAGGTGGTAAGCTCTCCTTCCCTGGAGGCTTTTAAGCAGAGGCTAGATGGCCATCTGTCAGCAATGCTGATTCTATGACCTTAGGCAGATCATGAGAGGGAGGGCGTCTTGGCCATCTTCTGGGCATGGAGTAGGGGGTCACTGGGTGTGTGGGGGGGAGGTAGTTGTGAATTTCCTGCATTGTGCACGGGGTTGGACTAGATGACCCTGCTGGTCCCTTCCAACTCTATGATTTTATGATTCTATGATGCTGTGGCCTATCATTAACAGCCTTGCTCAGGGCTGTTACCGCACCAACAACTTACAGCATATTATCATCATCGCGTTCAGTCTGTGAGTTTTGGATGCGTATTCAATAATTCTTGATCGCACCGTGCCTATTTCGTCAGAGTATTGATAGCTCCCAAGATGTTTTATTTTCAGTTTGCACCTCCCAAGTTAGTGCGAAAAGTTGAGGGGAGGAGCACGGGGGAGTGCCGCATCATGTATACGTTGGGGATGCTCCCCCGCCTCCCCCTTCTTTTTGTTTTTATGCATGCACACTAGCGTTGGTGCGAAGGAGCACTATGATTGGCTGGGTTTCCTGGTTCCTCAGCTAGTTTTGTGGGTTGCTCATATTCGTACTGGGTACCCAAAGGTTGGGTGGAAAAGAAGTCAATTATATATACATTAAAAGAAAGCACAAATGACAACTTATACAGGTTGATTGACTGAAGCGCATTTTGGTCCCCTGGCCTTCATCAGTGGTCTAATAAAATCACTTATTACGCACACATATACATAATGCAACAGGTATGATAATATTAAAACAGTATTATAACAAGCCAGGTATGTGTATAGGGATGCATTCTAATTTGACTCTGTGCCCAGTGTATTCTATAAGATTACAGAGTCCACTGTCATGGAATGCATTCTACTTGTTCTGTTCTGGGCTGTATTAACCTTCCATACAAGGTGTGCGTACCAGGATACATGGAGGCCGAGGCCTGCATAAGAACATGAGAGTCCTGCTGGATCAGATCAGTGAGGGTCCATCCAGTCCAGCATCCTGTCTCACACAGGGGCCAACCAGTTCCTCTGGAGGTTGTCCCACAACAGGGCACAGAGGCCGAGGCCTTCCCCTGATAAGAACCTCAGAAGAGCCCAGATGGATCAGACCAGTGAGGGTCCATCCAGTTCAGCATCCTGGATCACACAGTGGCTGACCAGTTCCACTGGACGTCCAACAACAGGGAATAAGACAATAACTTATGACAATGATGACAATGATGATGGTGATGATAAGCTTTTATTCATATTCTGCCCTCCCTGGCAATGCCAGGCTCAGGGTGGCTGTCAACATAATTAAAATACAGTATAATAAAACATTTAGTCACAGACAAGGCTGAATGTTGACTCTAATAAATCTAATTCATGGTACCATAATTTATTCTGCCATAGCCTGGCTCAATCCCTGGCATCTCCGGCTGAAAGGATCATAGAGTAGATGACATGAAAGTGGTCCACCTGAGATCCTGGAGAGTCGCTGCCACTCAAGAGAGTAGACAATCCTGACCTTGCTAGACCAGGAGTCTGATTCAGTAGAAAAAAATGTAGAAAAACAGATGTCTGCTATCAGGCAAACGTATCCTCAAGTAACAACATTTAAAATGCAGCCCAAAGTGTACAAAATCAGCAAAGTCAGTTTCCAGGGTGGATGCATCCCTGCAGAAAAAAACTGGTTGATGTGATCCAGTCCTGAAAGCTTACCTTGCTCACACAAATCCAGAGATATGGAGGAGTAACTCCATTCCGTCTGCGTCTCCAAATCTGCAAATTCACGTTTCCTGTCACAGAAAAGAAAAGTGTCTGTAACAAAGATCCTGCCCAAGTGGCATGCCCCTGGTAAGCGTTGGTTAGCATTTTCAGAGGGACACAAATTTTGTAAATAAATAAACAGAATGGAGGCTGTGGAGAAGGGCGCCTTACTGCAGGGAGACAAATGTACCATCACTATGTATCATCAGGAGGAGACACAAGAGGTTTTGAAGCAGAGGCTAGATGGCCATCTGTCAGCAAGGCTGATTCTGTGAACTTGGGCAGGTGATGAGAGGGAGGGCAGGAAGGGTTGCGTCAGTGTTTGGCTCTTGTGGCCCTTTCTCATGCCCAGTAGTGTTGCCAGGTCCCTCTTCACCATCAGCAGGAGGTTTCTGGGGCGGAGCCTGAGGAGGGCGTGGTTTTGGGAGGGGAGGGACTTCAATGCCATAGAGTCCAATTGCCAAAACGTCCATTTTCTCCAGCTGAACTGATCTCTATCAGCTGGAGATCAGTTGTAATAGCAGGAGATCTTCTGCTATTACCTGGAGGTTACAAAAAAAACAACCAGAGTCAAATTTGAACATTAACCCTATTATTCTAGATAACATACATATTAATACAATTTCCACATAAGTAGAACAAAAACACCAACAATTGTAAAGGACTCCTGTTTCCTATTACAGGTAAGTACTGTATCACTTATCAGGTAAGTAGTACAATATCCATTTCATGTAATTCTTAACAAATATATGTTATTCGATATGTCTTTTGCTTTCTTTCAGATGTCAGGAAGAAGAGGAAGACGATCGTTTCTGTTCTTCTTCAGTTCCTCCTCTGACACAATGTGAGCACTTGTCCCATGATAATCCCATAAACAAACATCCATAGACAAGTAGTCCAAAAGAGAGTTGATTTATTGGAAGATCTACAGGTTTACAGCAGCTAAGAGTCAAGTTGGCACTAATGAAAACTATAAGCATGGTGCAGGGCCTATATCAGAGAGCATAGCACAGTTCAGGATGCCATGGCAACCCCCCTCCCACTGAGGTAAGATTCCCACAGAGTCCAGAGTCAAAACAAATCGTTGGCAGTAGAGCTGACCTTGGCCAGCACCTGGAGAAAGCACAACATCTCCTGACAGACCATACCTGGCATACTCTGTACACTGCACAGGCTAGGCCTGACACACCTATCATAAATAACATTCTCTCCCATCTGCCTATTAAATCCCATATTGTAGAATGAGACCACCGGACAATAAAGCTGTCGGACTCCTTCCGGTGCAACAGCTGTGCCGCTTTTTCTCCCTATGCTTAGAAGTAAAGGAATTTAATGAGGCTGATTCTTATTTCACATTTAAATTGAAGAATTTCACGAATTGTAACACACGTAGAATTGTTTATGGAATCTTATGCCCTTGCAATAAAATTTATATCGGGACCAGCGTGCTTAAAAGCCGAATATTAGAACACAGATCAAGGATTAGGGCAAAAATATTGGAGGCCCCCCCCAGTGGAGCATTTTGGGAACTACAAGCACTCGGAAAATGATCTCTGGTATTTTGTGATTTGGCACCTTCGTACTAAAGTATTTGATAGGATTAATGGTGAAAGAATCCTTAAACAGAAGGAGGCTTTTTTTATCCATCTCTTCCAGACAGTCACACCTCAGGGGCTAAATATGGGAAATGATCTCTCTTGTTACATAGGTAATTAAGTAGCGATTTGGGTTAGTATGACTTTAAACGCTGAACGGTCCAGAGGAGGTAATTTGTACACCTGACGATAATTAGGAGCAGCTTCATAAACCTAACTACTTGAATAGGAAAAGCAAGTATCCCTAAGGGGAACCTTAAAGTCTCATGAAGTCTGACTAGCCTTTGGATGGCAGATAAGATGTTTTATTTTCAATAGAACTATTTTTGCTAGTGGCATAAATACAGGCATTAGTAATTGTATAATAATAATTTTTATATTATAGGTAACTGATACTACCCATGGGGAGTTCATGAAAAATAGATTATAAAGAAATAATACCAACTGGAGATGCAAGGTATTTTTTATTGACAGGTTTAAAATAAAGATATTGCATATATAATATGGGATCTTTTATTCAGGCTTACCTGTGCATCATTAAAATACTCCAGACTGAAAGAAAATAAAACAGAATCCCTTAAATTCCAAGGTTCTTGGGATTCTGAATTCTACGCCTAGTATTGGGTCTTACATTTGTGCAGCAAGTATAAAATACAATCATGATTTTGTTTTTATATACGGGAAAACTGCAGTCCTTGAATGTTAATAAACCTGTTTAAGTTCTGTCCTTCCTTACGCGGAAGGCCCCAGGTTCAATCCCTGGCATTTCCAGTTAAAAGGACCAGGTGATGTGAGAGATCTCCGCCTGAGACCCTGGAGAACCGCTGTCGGTCTGAGTAGACAATACTGACCTCGATGGACCAAGGGTCTGATTCAGTATAAGGTAGCTTCATGTGTTCATGTGAATTTAATAGGCAGATGGGAGATAATGTTGTTATTTATGATAGGTGTCAGAGGAGGAACTGAAGAAGAACAGAAACTATAGTCTTCCTCTTCTGCCTGACATCTGAAAGAAAGCAAAAGACATATTGAATAACATATCTTTGTTAAGAATTACATGAAATTGATATTGTACTACTTACCTGATAAGTGATACAGTGTGTGTGTAAAGTGCCGTCAAGTCGCAGCCGACGTATGGCGACCCCTTTCTGGGGTTTTCACGGCAAGAGACTAACAGAGGTGGTTTGCCAGCGCCTTCCTGTGCACAGCAACCCTGGTATTCCTTGGAGGTCTCCCATCCAAATACTAACCAGGGCTGACCCTGCTTAGCTTCTGAGATCTGACGAGATCAGGCTAGCCTGGGCCATCCAGGTCAGGGCAAGTGATACAGTACTTACCTGTAATAGGAAACAGGAGTCCTTTACAATTGTTGGTGTTTTTGTTCTACTTATGTGGAAATTGTATTAATATGTATGTTATCTAGAATATTAGGGTTAATGTTCAAATTTGACTCTGTGGTTTTTTGGTTGTAACTATATTGTACACTGAAGTGTCTACATTTGCTTATTACCTGGAGGTTGGCAACCCTAATACCCAGGGAAATGCCGATCGCCACTTTGGGGGCAGGAAGTAATTTTCCTCCAGGCCAGATTAATCAGGGATCCTGGAGGGTTTTTTCTCATCATCTTCTGGGCAAGGACATGGTGCGGAGTTGTTTTCTGTTGCCCCAGAAGGTCAGACCAGAAACAACAGGTTGAAATTAAATCAAAAGAGTTTCTGGCTAAACATTATGAAGAACTTCCTGACAGAGCGGTTCCTCGGTGGAAGAGGCTTCCTCGGGAGGTGGTAAGCAGAGGCTAGATGGCCATCTGTCAGCAAGGCTGATTCTGTGAACTTTGGCAGATCATGAGAGGGAGGGCAGGAAGAGTTGCGCCAGCGCTTGGCTCTCATGGCTCTTTCTTACATGCCCAGGGAAATGCCGATCACCACCTTATTATGTATGTTTTTAATTTGCCCTAGTGGCCCTTACGAGGGCAGGAAGGAGATGTGTCTGTGTATTGTGTTTCATTCCTCTGATATTTGATGAGTCACAAAAGCTTCTGCCACAACAAACCTTTTAAAAACTTATTTTGCTTCATTTATGCCCTGCCTTTGCCCCCAAAGTGGCTTATGTACTCCTTGCCTCCATTTTATCCTCACAACAACCCTGTGGGGGTAGGTTAGATGGAAAGCGTGTGACTGGCCCAAGGTCACCCAGCAAGCGTCCATGGTAGGGTTACCAACCTCCAGGTAGGAGCTGGAGATCTCCTGCTAATTACAACTGATCTCCAGCCGATAGAGATCGGTTCCCCTGGAGAAAATGGACGCTTTGGCAATTGGACTCTATGGCATTGAAGTCCCTCCCCTCCCAAACCCCGCCCTCCTCAGGCTCCGCCCCCAAAAACCTCCCGCCAGTGGTGAAGAGGGACCTGGCAACCCTAGTCCATGGCAGAACAGGGGTCTGAACCAGGGTCTCCCAGGTCCTCGTCTGGCCCTGCAGCCACGACACCATGCTGGTAATGAACTGGTCTTTATGATGCTACTAGACTGAACAGACTTCTCCTTACTTTGTCTCAGGAGCTGAAGAGGTCAGAGATCTTGTCTGGAAATCTGTAAGAGGGAGAGAAGGATTGCTTTTAAACTCAATAACACTAAAACAGAAGCAAACTCCCACCCCCACTGGCTATTTACTGGCTTTATGTGGGGGGGGGAGGGGTGGCCATCAAGTTATGAAGTGCCTATAAACTTCATATATATGGGAAAACATATATTCTTTCACGTGTATGAACAATCATAGGTTGATGAGGTGCTATGCTCAGGTATAAGAGAATAGCATCAGCCACATATGTATGCTGCACATACATGGAAGCTTTGGGAACGTTGGCATCCACAACTATAAGAGGCCAACAGATTACATGGCTTGCCTGATACAGCCGTTCACCAATAGACAGCTCAGATTTACCTTCCTCTTAAGGAATGGGTTTTCCTACTTCCAAAGATCACAAGACCTAGTGCTTGCTTCGAGACAGCCTCGGGCAATCTCTGTAGGCTATTCTAATGAGATATTGGAGTATACAACCAAAGTACAGTGAACCTACGTATACTGTAACACCCCTGACCAGAGGTTATAAACGTTGTTGCAATCCTTTGTTCGGGTGTGTGAAGTGTCCTGCGCATTTGGGGCAGTTCTCAACCGGTATGTATATTGGGCCTAATAAACAGACTGCTTTGAAATCTCAACCTCCTACTGTGTTATTGTCATTGGGAGTTGATACAATGACACAGGCACACTTCAGTTATAGCTGACTTGTGGCGACCCCATAGGGTTTTCAAGGCAAGAAGACATCGGGAGGTGGTTTGCCATTGCCTGCCTCCGCATCACAACCCTGGTATTCCTTGAAGGCCTCCCATCCAAATACCAGCCAGGGTCAGGGCTGAGAGTGTGTGATTGGCCCAAGGCAGGGTTGCCACCCTCCAGGTGCTGGCTGGAGATCTCCCGCTATTACAACTGATCTCCAGGCGACAGAAATCAGTTCCCCTGGAAAAAAATAGCAGCTTTGGAAGGTGAACGTGGCATCACACTCCGCACGTTTTCTGGATGCTGGCTAAACACAAATCCAAAAAAACATGGTCAAAACGAGCGGGAGAGCAAGGTGACCTCTGAAGGTCAGACAATGCAAGTATAATCAAAGCAAAGCCCCGACGTAGTCGGAGGGGTGACAGCGAGGAAACAGCCATGCATAAATGGCCAAGGAATTCAGGGGGAAATAAGCATGTATAGGTTTGCTTGGTTTGCATGCATAACATTTCCTGAGCACACAATGTGCAACTCTGAAGCTCTTATGTTAAGCAGGATAGACGTGTGCTTGGTTTCCTCAAGGACCAATCTTCAGAACCGACCCTACAACCCGTAGCCAATACCTGGGCTTGAAATCTTTTCCAAGATCTCCGTGTCAATCTCAGCTCTTTCTTCTCCCAAAGGGCTGAATGACCTGTCCTGGGATTCTTTCTCCTCGGGCAAACGTGGCTCTGTTCTCCCCTCCCGACTGTGCTCATGCTCCGTGCCAAGCAAATGACTCTGCTGAAGATAGGCTTCTACTGACTGTCTTGCCAGGGAAGATTTAGCCGCAGGGTAGTCCTCTTGTAGCTTCTTCACATTTTCTATGGTGAGACATGAGGTGGAAAGCCCGGGACCCACTGACTGCTCCCCTGAAGGAGCAGAGGGTATTTCTGGCTGGGAATTGCCCTCTCTACCCGACTCAGAGACGTTCTGCTCTTTTGACATCTTGTCGGCACGCAAAGGAAAACGAGGGCATCATCCACTGGCAGAGAATTCCATCTGGCTCCTGAAGAAGAGAAGAGAAGGGGGGGGAGAATTATTTCAGGGACTAGGGTTGCCAACCTCCAGAAGGTGGCTGGAGATCTTTCACTGTTACAAGTGATCTCCAGCCGATAGAGATCAGTTCACCTGGAGAAAATGGCCGCTTTGGAAGGTCGACTCTGTAGCATTGAAGTCCCTCCCCTCCCCAAACTCCACCCTCCTCAGGCTCCACCCCAAAAACCTCCAGGTATTTCCCAAACAGGAGCTGGCAACCCTATCAAGGACTACCTTTCTACCTGCACTGACTGTCTGAAGGAACCAGGGTCCATTTTGTAAAATCATGCGAGGCGCCAAATGACCCTCTATTGAAGACAGTTTCAGGTGGGTAGCATGTGGATTAGGGTTGCCAACCTCCAGGTGGTGGCTGGAGATCTCCCACTATTGCAATTGATCTCCAGGTGACAGAGATCAGTTCACCTGGAGAAAATGACCACTTTGGAAGGTGGACTCTATGGCATTATACCCCATTGAAGCCCCTCCCCTCCCCAAACCTTGCCCTCCTCAGGCTCCACTCCAAAAACCTCCAGGTATTTCCCAACACAGAGCTGTCAACCCTAGTGCGCATCTGCAGTAGAAGAGCAAGATTCAAGTCCAAGAGCACTTTCAAAACCAAGAAGATTTTGGGGGGTATGAGCTTTCGAGAGTCAAAGCACCCTTTGTCATTTGGTGAAGGTGGCTTCGACTTTGAAAGCTACCCTGGAAATCTTGTTGGTCTTTAAGGGGCTGCAGGACTCGAATCTTTTCCCTCTGCTGTGAAAGTGGTTAATGACTCTCCATTTACACCATCAGTGACAGCAACATGGAAAATCCGGACAGTATTAGTGTAGGAATAGCTGCCTTTAAACGTCCATGAGATAAAGTGAGGTCCCTCTGGAAACCTGCAGGAAAAAAAGCTCTTCATAAATAAAGAGGCACCCCGCCGCGTGACTCTGAACCCTCCCGAAGGTAAGTCTCAAAGCTGTAAACCTACAGTTTGTGCTGGAAGGGACTACGTATCCCATGGGGCAGGCTACTCTCCTGTGCCTAGCAAAACATAGAGAACAGTTAGGAGCTGGTCGTGTCGGTAGTTCACACTCACAAAGGTGCAACAGCCAGCGTTCCCAGGAATGAGTCTGGGCTTTCAGCCATGAAAGGGTAGGATACAGAAAGAAGAAGAGTTGGTTTTTATATGCCGACTTTCTTTACCACTTAAGGAAGAATCAAACGGGCTTACAATCACCTTCCCTTCCTCTCCCCACAACAGACACCCTGTGAAGTAGGTGGGGCTGAGAGATCTGTGACTAGTCGAAGGTCACCCAGCTGGCTTCATGTGGATGAGTGGGGAAACCAACCCGGTTCACTAGATCAGAGTTCCCTGCTCATGTGGAGGAGTGGGGAATCAAACCCGGTTCTCCAGATCAAACTCCACCGCTCCAAACCACCGCTCTTAACCACTACACCACACTGGCTCTCCACCCCCCGCCCCCCTGACTTCTAATTCACGAGGCTGGTCAGAAATAACTTTTAGGAGTTTTCCAATTTCCATGAGAAGTTCTTGGACATCTTATTTATTTAGTTAAGACATTTATTAGCTGCAGTTCTTCCTTATGGCACCATTTATTCTCCCCAGGTCAGGGGAGAGCAGGTGGGGTTGGTTCCTTCTCATCACTGCAACCATTCTATGAGGCTAGCGATTGTGAGAAAGCAGGGCCGGCCCAGATCGTGCATGGCTAAGTGGGAATTTAAACCCAGCTCTTCCAAGGTTAAGTGACACTTTTACTACTCCATGTTGCCTTTCATACTCCAAAAGACTAGTTCTGACATTGCCTGCACCTGTAAGGCCCATTTAAAAAGGGCACAGAGACACAAGATGCACCTCAACTTTTCCCCGACGATAAATTCCTTTTGTCCTCACAACCCCCCTGTTAAGTAGGCCTCGCTAAGTCCTGTTTACAGCGGGGAGCTGAATGACCACTGGTTGCCCACGATCAGCCGGAGAGACAGTGGCTGCCAACAGAGGTGTCATCCCAGACCGGACGTATCCGCAGAAGATCCTTTTGATGCCAACCTGGTTGGGAAGTTCCCAAATCTGCATCCCACTTACCTCCCTCCTCCCTCCCCCCCGATTGTGTCGTGGCCCTGCTGGGACACTGGCCAGGCATCACAATGGCGCTGACCCGCATGCCTTTTGTTGCACGTCTCTGGGAGGAGTGTGCTGATTGCGCACAAGCAGGCAGTTGTGGAAAGGAGGGAGAGGTGGAGGCCTACATTCAGGGACTTCGCGTTCGTGGTCCTGGCTATGCCTCAGACGTAAAGCCAACAGTGTTTGGAAAGTGTACGGAGGACAGGAAACCACTAAGGACAGTTTCACGACAAAAAATAAGTGAGTACCCTTATCTTGGCCCTATTTAACAGTGCCCTTCTGGCATAGTTCACTAGTCTCATCTGAAGAGGAGCCCCTCGCGGCTCTAAGAGTGCTGAAATGCCAGGGGTCAATCTGGGTCAGGAGGAGCAACGTGGGCAGCGTTCACTGAGCCGCAGCCAGTCTGTGCCAGGATGGAGGAGATCCACCAATAAAGCTTGGGTCGGATGAAGGATTGCCAGCCTCCGGGTGGTGGCTGGAGACCTCCTGCTATTACAACTGATCTCCAGGCAACAGAGATCAGTTCCCCTGGAGAAAATGGCCGCCTTGGCAATTGGACTCTATGGGATTGAAGCCCCTCCCCTCTCCAAGCCCCACCCTCCTCAGGCTCCACCCCAATATCTCCAGGTATTTCCCAACCCAGAGTTGGCAACCCTAGTCGGATGAGGTTTGGAATAAGGACTTTTAATAGGGTTGCTAGCTTCAGGCTGGGAAATACCTGGAGATTTTGGGGGCGGAGCCTGAGGAGGGCGGAGTTTGGGGAGGGGAGGAACTTCAGCAGGGCACAGTGCCATAGAGTCCACCATTCAAACCATCCACTTTCTCCAGGTGAACTGATCTCTGTCGCCTGGAGATCAGTTGTAACCCCAGGACATCATCAGCCACTAATACAGTATTGCATTTATACTGTCTTGGATATTATTGGTTTATTTTGTGTGATTGAAGGAATTATAGCCATAGTGATTGCTCACTGTTGAATACCTACTGGAGACGGGCAACCCTAACGTGCAATATGGGACTTTTCAGTTTTGAATAGAGACAACTAAGGGGAAACAGGATACAAATTTATAAAGTTATGCACGGGGTGGAGAGAGTTGACAAAATGAATGTTTTCTCCCTCTCCCAACATGCTAGAACTCGAGGGCATCCAATGAACCTGTTGGGAAGGAAATTTAGGACGGACAAAAGGAAATACTTCTTTACACAGCAAATAATTAAAACGTGGAATTCACTACCAGAAAATGTGGTGATGGCCAAAGGCATAGATGGCTTTAAGAGGGGATTAGACAGATTCGTGGAGGAGAGGTCTATCAGAGGCTACTAGCCATGGTGGCTGAAGAGAGTTTCCACATTCAGAGGCAGTCTGTCTCTGAATGCCAGAGCCAGGAGGCAACCTCAGGGGAAGGCCTTGGCCTTTATGCCCTGTTGTTGGCCATGCAGAGGAACTGGTTAGCCGCTCTGTCAGACAGGATGCCGGACTTTTCTGATCCAGCAGGGCTCTTCTGATGTTCTTCATACGCCCGTCCCCCCAGACACTCACTCTCACTAAAAAGGAAGGGGGCAGCCGGACACGATCCAGGTACAGGCAAGAGTCCGGCAAATGCATTCTAGATTAGTTTTATTCAAGTATATTTTCTACGCATGTCTCATCATCATGGCCAACACACGTTGAAAAATGTAGATCAACCCTGTAAATGGAAACTAGATTACTAGGAATACTGTTATCAATCCACAGCTGGGAGCCAGAGTGGTGTAGGGGTTAAGAGCGGTGGTTTGGAGCGGTGGAGTCTGATCTGGAGAACCAGGTTCGATTCCCCACTCCTCCATGTGAGCAGTGGAGGCTAATCTGGTGAACTGGGTTTGTTTCCCCACTCCTCCACATGAAGCCAGCTGGGTGACCTTGGACTAGTCACACTCTCTCAGCCCCACCTTTCTCACAGGGTGTCTGTTGTGGGGAGGGGAAGGGAAGGTGATTTTTAGCCGGTTTGAATCTCCCTTAAGTGGTAGAGAAAGTCGGCATATAAAAGCCTACTTTTCTTCTAAATGCTTGACTCTACATGTTTCTTAGCATTAATTATGTTATTTTGTAAATGATGGTGAGAACCACAGAAAATATGAAAAAGCAGGATGGGAGACTGCAAGGCAAAAAGGAGTGAAGTGAAATGGACTAGCAACAGATAACCACAGAGAAGGGGCACGCAGCTCAAACAGTTGCCTGGGCCAGAATTGACTTTGATTGGAACTAAGTAGGCCACATTGTGAAAATACACCTTTACTAGGCCCCACCCCTCGACCTTACGAATTTCAGGGAGGCTTGCCAACCACCAGGCAGCACCTGGAGATCTCCCGCTATTGCAGTTGATCTCCAGACAACCAAGATCAGTGAAGTCCAGCAATGCCTGCTGAGTGACCATACTGGATGGGGGATTGGTGACCCACATGCAATCTCAAACCATATGTCATAGAATCATAGAGTTGGAAGGGGCCACCAGGGTCATATAGTCCAACACCCTGCTCAATGCAGGATCAGCCTAGATCATCTCTGACAAGTGTTTGTCCAGCCTCTGCTTAAAGACTGCCGGGGAGGGAGAGCTCACCACCTCCCCAGGTAGCCCATTCCACTGCTGAACTACTCTTCCTGTAAAAAATTTTTCCCTAATATCCATCCGGTACCTTTCCTCCCACAATTTAAACCCATTATTGTGAGTCCTCTCCTCTGCTGCCAACGGCAACAGCTCCCTGCACTCCTCTAAGCCCTTCAAATACTTAAAGAGATCAGTCATGCACCCCTGTACAAGAGAGATAAATGAAATCAGAGATATTGGAAAGAAAAATTACAGAGAGGACACTGACTTGCTGATATTAAGAATACAGCATCAAAATGAACCTGGAATGCTGAGATACATTACTGTCAAGACTTTTCCAATACAGCATGCAATACAGAAGAGTCCAATTTACATCTGCTGAAATGTTGTAACCAGGAGTTGGCAAACAAGATGGAAAACATGTTTCTTGCACTAGTTCAGGAATAGGTTTTACTGCTTTGTTCCTTTGCTTAATGTAAGTGATTTCTTCTCTGAAGTTTAAGAACATAAGAAAAGCCCTGCTGGATCAGACCCAGGCCCATCAAGTCCACCAGTCTGTTCACACAGTGGCCAACCAGGTACCTCTAGGAAGCCCACAAGCAAGACGACTGCAGCAGCATTTATCTTGCCTGTGTTCCAAAGCACCCAATATAACAGGCATGCTCCTCTGATACTGGAGAGAATGGGTACTCATCATGACCAGTATCTATTTTGACTAGAAGCCATGAATACCCCTCTCCTCCATGAACATGCCCACTCCCCTCTTAAAGCCTTCCAAGTTGGCAGCCATCTCCACATCCTGGGGCAGGGAGTTCCACAATTTAACTATGCGTTGTGTGCAGTGGGTTCTAGTCTGAAGCTAATCCAGTCTATTTTGGTCCCTGGTCTATTGTTCTATTCCAGAGTCATACAACGAATACTTTCTTGCTGACTTCCCAAGCAAAATTGTTTTATGCGACTCTCTCTATTTCATGCAGTAGTCCAAGACCCTCACCCTGTCTTCCATCTTTTCAAGAAAGCTGCCGGAAGGTGAAGAAGATGGATTACATCCCGCCCCGGGTCAAGCTGAGTGACGACACCTTTGTCTTCCTGGATGGTAAGTGGGTGAACGAAACCTACATTCAATCGGCGTTCTCTCCCTCTCCGGAAAGTCTCCAGAAACACGCTGGCAAGAAGATCCGTAGCGACTGGACTCTCTGGGAGGAGAACAAAGCCCTCTGGGAAGAGAACAAAGCCCTGCGGGTGGAGAATCGGGCCCTCCGGGAAGAGAATAAGGCTCTGCAGTGCTTGCGGATGGAGAACAAGGGCATCCAGGTCATCTATGATGAGAGCCTCCAGCAAGTGCTGAAGCAAGAGAATAAGCCTCTAGTTGAAAGCCTTCCAACATTAGGGCTCCAGAACGCCAAAGAAAACAAAGCCCTTCAAGTTCTCCGAGACGAGAACAAAGCCCTCCAGGTCTTTCGGGAAAACAATGTCGCTTTGACGTTCTTCCCGGAAAACATCTTCCCCGACAAGAAGAAACCTATCCCAGTCCTCCAGAAGGAAAAACTCACTGTCCAGATATTAGGGAAGGAAGAGCCTGCCGTCGCCGAAACCAGCAAGGTTGTTGCTGCGGCCCAAGAAATCAGCGCCAAAGCTACCCTGTCCCAGGTGGTTAAAGCTGTCCCAGAAATTCAGGAGGAAAGCAGAGCTTTGCCAGTCCTGGAAAGGACCAAAACTCCCCTGACCCTGCCAGAGGAGAACGAGGCTGTCCTGACAGTCCAGAAGCTGAACCAAGTTGTGCTGTCCCTGCTGAGAGAGAACCAGGCCCTCCTGGAGGAGAAACAGGCCCTCCACAGCCTCCAGGGAGGGAACAAAATGCTCTGGGAAGAGAACAATAAACTGAAGCTGCAGCACGGCGCCATCAAAGTGGCCATCCACAAGATTGTGGCTCAGCTAGAAATCCTGCAGCAGGAGCTGAACGCCTTTGCCTTCCCACCCGAGGCGGAGAGCGAGGCACAGAAGCCAGAGAGTTGCTGAAAAGGGAAGAGTGGCAGGGAGGGAGGAGAGCCCAGGCAGGATACAGCCCCGTCGCTGTGCACATTTGCAAAGCGTTCTCTCTACTGGACATAACAACTAGTAAAGTTCTGTTGTCATTCAAGAGAATTGTGATGAGTTTTCAAAAGACAATGGTGACATTTATGTAACAACGCGCATGCAAACTAGTGGTGGTGGGAAGTGCTGACTAACGGCAAACCCATAGGTAGGGTTGCCAACCTCCAGGTAGTAGCTGGAGATCTCCTGCTATTACAACTGATCTCCAGGCAACAGAGATCAGCCCCCCTGGAGAAAATGGCCACTTTGGCAATTGCACTCTACGGCATTTAAGTCCCTTCCCTCCTCAAACCCTGCCCTCCTCAGGCTCCACCCCCAAAACCTCCAGGTACTTCCCAACCCGGAGCCGGCAACCTAGGGTTGCCAACTGCCAGGTAATAAAACATCAAAAATCATTTGAACAATGTAACAGGACACAGTGAAACAGTGAAAAAGTGACTGATGATAACAACGTTGTATACAAAAATGGGCCAAAACAAGCAACAAGTACAAAACAAGTGAAGATGGCGCAAGCAAACAAACGCAACAGCGAAGAGTCACAATAATTTCAAAATGCTCATGATAAGGAACAATGTCCAATAAAGTCAGCTAGGCTCTTGGCTGGGTGCTTGCACAGTCAGGCAACTCGGAAGAAACGCCTTTCCGGATATATAGCTTACAGCTTTCGTCACCAAAAGTGACTTCTTCAGCCTTTGGATATGCAATGTAGCTTACAGCTTCAAATTTCTCTGCTCCCAAACAGGGCTGCTAACAGGAGGCTGAAGTTGGTTCCTTATTCCCAGTTCGTTCCCTATTCCCAGTTCCTTATTCACATTTCCTAGTTCCTGAATGATTTTGCGGACATTACAAAAGCTCTACACCCCAAGATATGGATTGGACCACCACATATGATACACCCCCACATTCAGGGGACCGTGCCCTTCGAGATGGCACATGCTGGGTCCTGGTCCAAAGTTCGGTTCTTGTGCCAGCGGCTCCCAAGTGGGGTGCCCCCAGGACAGATGCCCATACAGGCACTGCACCCCAAAATAATCTTTGGACCACCCCAAATGACACATCCCCACACTCCAGAGACTGTCCCCTCCAAGAAGACATGCAGCGGTGCCCGGTCCAAACACTGGTTCTGGTGCCATTGGCTTCTTTTTGGGTTCCCCCCCCAGAAACCTGTATTGCAAAGAGGTTTTGAATAAGGAACTGGAGCTCTGCACCCCAAAATATGAATTGGACCACCACATATCATACACCCCCACATTCAGGGGACTGTGCCCTTCGAGATGACATATGCTGGGTCCTGGTCCAAAGTCCGGTTCTTGTGCCAGCGGCTCCCAAGTGAGGTGCCCCCAGGGCCAAGGCACATGCAGACCCTGCACCCCAAAATAATCTCTGGACCACCCCAAATGACACATCCCCACACTCCAGAGACTGTCCCCTCCAAGAAGACATACAGCGGTGCCCGGTCCAAACACTGGTTCTGGTGCCATTGGCTTCTTTTTGGGTCCCCCCCCAGAAACCTGTATTGCAAAGAGGTTTTGAATAAGGAACTGGAGCTCTGCACCCCAAAATATGGATTGGACCACCACATATCATACACCCCCACATTCAGGGGACCGTGCCCTTCGAGATGGCGCATGCTGGGTCCTGGTCCAAAGTTCGGTTCTTGTGCCAGCGGCTCCCAAGTGGGGTGCCCCCAGGACAGATGCCCATACAGGCACTGCACCCCAAAATAATCTTTGGACCACCCCAAATGACACATCCCCACACTCCAGAGACTGTCCCCTCCAAGAAGACATACAGAGGTGCCCGGTCCAAACACTGGTTCTGGTGCCATTGGCTTGTTTTTGGGTCCCCCCCCAGAAACCTGTATTGCAAAGAGGTTTTGAATAAGGAACTGGAGCTCTGCACCCCAAAATATGGATTGGACCACCACATATCATACACCCCCACATTCAGGGGACCGTGCCCTTCGAGATGGCGCATGCTGAGTCCTGGTCCAAAGTTCGGTTCTTGTGCCAGCGGCTCCCAAGTGGGGTGCCCCCAGGACAGATGCCCATACAGGCACTGCACCCCAAAATAATCTTTGGACCACCCCAAATGACACATCCCCACACTCCAGAGACTGTCCCCTCCAAGAAGACATACAGAGGTGCCCGGTCCAAACACTGGTTCTGGTGCCATTGGCTTGTTTTTGGGTCCCCCCCCCAGAAACCTGTATTGCAAAGAGGTTTTGAATAAGGAACTGGAGCTCTGCACCCCAAAATATGGATTGGACCACCACATATCATACACCCCCACATTCAGGGGACCGTGCCCTTCGAGATGGCGCATGCTGGGTCCTGGTCCAAAGTTCGGTTCTTGTGCCAGCGGCTCCCAAGTGGGGTGCCCCCAGGACAGATGCCCATACAGGCACTGCACCCCAAAATAATCTTTGGACCACCCCAAATGACACATCCCCACACTCCAGAGACTGTCCCCTCCAAGAAGACATACAGAGGTGCCCGGTCCAAACACTGGTTCTGGTGCCATTGGCTTGTTTTTGGGCCCCCCCCCCAGAAACCTGTATTGCAAAGAGGTTTTGAATAAGGAACTGGAGCTCTGCACCCCAAAATATGGATTGGACCACCACATATCATACACCCCCACATTCAGGGGACCGTGCCCTTCGAGATGGCGCATGCTGGGTCCTGGTCCAAAGTTCGGTTCTTGTGCCAGCGGCTCCCAAGTGGGGTGCCCCCAGGACAGATGCCCATACAGGCACTGCACCCCAAAATAATCTTTGGACCACCCCAAATGACACATCCCCACACTCCAGAGACTGTCCCCTCCAAGAAGACATGCAGCGGTGCCCGGTCCAAACACTGGTTCTGGTGCCATTGGCTTCTTTTTGGGTTCCCCCCCCACAAACCTGTATTGCAAAGAGGTTTTGAATAAGGAACTGGAGCTCTGCACCCCAAAATATGAATTGGACCACCACATATCATACACCCCCACATTCAGGGGACTGTGCCCTTCGAGATGGCGCATGCTGGGTCCTGGTCCAAAGTTCGGTTCTTGTGCCAGCGGCTCCCAAGTGGGGTGCCCCCAGGACAGATGCCCATACAGGCACTGCACCCCAAAATAATCTTTGGACCACCCCAAATGACACATCCCCACACTCCAGAGACTGTCCCCTCCAAGAAGACATACAGAGGTGCCCGGTCCAAATACTGGTTCTGGTGCCATTAGCTTGTTTTTGGGTCCCCCCCCCAGAAACCTGCATTGCAAAGAGGTTTTGAATGAGGAACTGGAGCTCTGCACCCCAGAATATGGATTGGACCACCCCATATCATACACCCCCACATTCAGGGGACTGTGCCCTTCGAGATGGCACATGCTGGGTCCTGGTCGAAAGTCCGGTTCTTGTGCCAGCGGCTCCCAAGTGAGGTGCCCCCAGGACCAAGGCACATGCAGACCCTGCACCCCAAAATAATCTTTGGACCACCCCAAATGACACATCCCCACACTCCAGAGACTGTCCCCTCCAAGAAGACATACAGCGGTGCCCGGTCCAAACACCGCTTCTGGCATCCGAGAGGGCATATGCTTTGTCCTTGTCCAAAGCCATGGAAAATCTGAATAAGAAACTGTAAGGGACTTTTCTTGGGAGCTAACTTTGAATGCACCAAGGAGGCTACACCCTTATGTTTAAGGAACAAGAAAATATATTTACATGCCCTTGGCCACTGATGGCCCTGATGCCAAGGAAGTTGACAATACAGCTAACTGTGATCCTAGTGTATATGGACCATGAAATTATAAATCATACAAAAATGGAACTGCATACTTGTTTCAGATGCTTTTTATTGACTCTCCCTGGAAATGTGAGTCTATTCTCCAGGTGAGGCAAGGAACATTAGGTGCACGACTGACGTACAGCAACAATGTGGTTGGGAAATGGATGTCGTTTGAGAAAATTGCTGAAGACAGCTTCTGTAGCCTCTATGTTGCCATGTCCTGAGCTCTGTAGTTCCTTCAGTCCATCATATAGATGCCAGTGGCCCTTCATTCCAAATTTATGGAAGCAAACAAAATGTTGTCCTGTGTTATAAGTTATGCCAACAACTTTGTATCTGGACAAGAGAAAACATAATTGTTTATTATATACAGTTGTTAATGTGTTGCACTGTTGGGGTGGGGAGATGGGAGGAATGCAGTCTAATTTTTTTCCTGTTGACTTTATGAGCAAGTAGAAAGCACATCAGGAGCCCTGTGGTGCAGAGTGGTAAGCTGCAGTACTGCAGTCCTAGCTCTGCTCACTACCTGAGTTTGATCCTGACAGAAGTCGGGTCCAGGTAGCCGACCCAGGTTTGACTCAGCAGTACAACCTTCTGAGGTGGGCAAAATGAGTACCCAGTTTGCTGGTGGTGAAGTGTACATGACTGGTGAAGGCTATGGCATACCACCCCATTTACAAAGTCTGCCTAGTAAATGCTGGGATGTGACATCACCCCATGGGTTAGTAATGACCCGGTGCTTGCACAGGGGACTACCTTACAATTTAAAGAAGACATCAGGTTTTTTACTTCATAGATATTCAATTACAATGAAGCATAATAATGTGTTGAAAGTTGAAAATTGAGCTTGCGACATACATAATGCTAAGCACTGAGATCTCAGCTGGGAAGTTCCGTGGGTCAAATTGGTCTGTATTTCTGTATGGAGTTTTGACTGCAACAGTAATAAGCAGCATACATGGTGGTCCATTGGCAAATAAACGAGAGCCCAATTGGCGTGTGCTTTTTATAGTGATTCTGAAATGGACATTGAAAGGGTGCTTTGAGTATATCAGAATGATTTCAGTCATCAGATGATGTCCTTATCACAGTTTCATAACATAAAGTTGACAAAATAAATCCTTCATTTTTAAAGTCACTTTCTACATTTTAACTCTTGATCAGACCTACTGCTGCACACACACACACCCTAATTTCAAGTTTGGGAAATGGGGATTACTTGGCCTTGTCACGTAGCCCCCCCTCCCCCATCTCAAGAAAAAACATTACATAGACAAATGAAATAATTGGCCTGGTTACATACCAACATCTAGAAAATCCATTTTTTCTGTTTGGTTTGCAACCCAATTTAAATTGCAAAACCTGCCCTCCATAGGGATGAAAGATTGAACAATGTGCTGTCATCTATATTTGTGTGACTTCCACATGTGCTGTAAGATCTGACTGAATTAGTCAAATCACAAATACATCATAGACAATATAACACTTACCTGCTACCTTGGGGACATGTGAGCCAAGCATTCTGTTCATTGATGGTCATTTTTTTCACAACAAAGTGCATGGGACATGGCAAAGAAGATGGTTCATCAAATAAATTTAGTGCCTCCTGGACTTCCTTGGCATCATTCAAACTATGTTCACAATAATAAAACCAATAAAAGAACTTTACTGACCAATAATGATGATACAAGACATCACATACATAACTTCATAGATTGGTTGACGTTCGAGCAATGCATACTCACCACACAACCATCTCTGCAGACGTAACATGATGTTCCTTTTTTGAGCAATCTTTGTTGTCACAGGTGGAGTACTGAATGGTAAGCAAGAAGTAGGAAAGCTGTGAGATCACCATCTCTTCTTCAGTTCCATAGCAGTCCCATAAACTCTTTCCCTTGAACCTCTCGAATTGCAACAGCCATTCAATTTTCCCTGTACTCCATTTCTTTTCCTGAAAGGCATCATTTACTCTGAGAAGAATGTTGGCTGTTTCCACAGTGTTCTGCAATGCCTGGATCTCTTTTTTCAGTTGTGGGTATTGTTCCATGCTCATATGAATGATGTACAGAAGATTGTCAATGGTGCAAGTGTTTGTGAGGACTATCTTTCTCCTCTGTAATCGAGCTGTTCCATTCCAAGGAGGACAGTCAGAATCTCCATTTTTTTCTTTGTGCAGGGACACCGGTGGAGCTCTGTAGTATTTTGGAACTTTCTTGGCTGTTGATTGTGGGCGTTTGCTCCAAGTTTCTTCCAGAGTCAATGGATGTGGAATATCTTTGATTTTTTCTGTGTTCTTTGAGGGCCTTCCTTTTTTAAATTGCTTCTTTTGATTGCTTTCCTTGAAGATGCCTATTGCAGCCACACGTAGTTTTCCCTGGATAGTATCTTTCATGATCTCAACAAATTCTGCTGGTCTTCGATGAAGCTTGGCATTCAGAACTTGATTCTTAACAATTCTGAACCAATTTTCAGCAGTAGAATTACTGTCTCTGGTTTGGGGGCACTGTTTAGCCTGCAGCATAATTCCACTCCATAATGGCAGTGTCCGAGTGTATTTAGAGAGCAGTTTCTTAAGTTCAGTATTGTAGTAGACGTTGGGCTGTAAAGCACTGTTCAGCACCTCATCTTCAAAGTTATCTTGTGGAATTAATTTGGCAAATGGTGATGCCTGATATATAGAGTCCAACGGTGTCTCCATGATATCATCTTTCAAATGGGAGTCTTGATCACTTACTGATATTGTTTGGTTTTTCAAAGCCTCTTTTACAGTGCTGACTGCCACCCTACAAGCCTCTGTAATGTATTTAGTACCAAAAATAATGGCGAGGCATTTAATAAGTTCACCACATTCTTGTATGGTTGTTCCATTTTGAAGCAGTGCAAATGAGTATAGGAAAACATTCCTCACATCTCTTGAAAGCTTTAACTTACTAACATGTCCAACTATAAGTTTTATCATATGCGCTGCACAGATATGTACTACTGTGAAATTGATTGTTCTATCATTAACACAGACTTCATAACACATGAAGAGGTACTGAAGTGGTGTCACATGATTGAAAACCTCTGTGACAGCATGTATTAAAGCCCAGCTATGGTCACATTCTATTTTCTGAGGCTTCAGATGGCGTCCCGTGATTCGAAATGCATCACGTGAAAGTAATGCCAGCCAGTGAGAAATAGTAGGAGTGCTCTGGTCTGAGGTAAGCATCTCCGCTACTGGAAGTATACATGATGAGTCTGAGGGTACTCTGGTGCACAAGGCATAGTATAAAATTTGGTGTTTAATTGCAGGTTGCCTCTTTACAACAGATCCTGTGGCATCAAGGTATAGCTCACATAAACCTACTCTCTGAAGATCTGACAGCAGGTGAAGTTGCACTTCCATATACATGTGTAATGCAAAAGGTGATACAGCAATGTACTGAACATATGAATGACCCGTTTTATAAACAAAATGTTCAGCAGCATCCTGTTTCCCTTGTATGTTAATGCAGTCTTGGAAAATGTTGCAGTCTGTCCGCCCATCAAGATTACCTTCACTAGAAATTTTTTGGAGTACTCAAGAAGTCCTTATTTCATTGTGGTTGCCTGCAATTAATGCATTAGGATCACAACGATTGATGAGCCTAATCCTCAGCTGACTTGGAGTATCTCCTTTAAGTTCTTTTCTTAGTTTAATTCTTTCTGGAAGCCGTGTGTGTCTTTTGTATTCGTGGCCAATTTTGTGACAGATTTCTCCTTTCACATTGATATTGATTCTAACAGAATTTGCTTCCTTTTGAGGCCTATTCTTAATACTCATGTATAGCATAATGCACCCGTTAAATTTACATTTTGCTTTGCCATACCAAAATGGAGCATTTATTTTCCTAGAATTCTTGCTTTTAATGCGGTTGTATGTGAAAGTGAACACACAAAATTTATTGTACTCCTGAATTTTCCTCCCCAACACAGTTGCCCAACCAGCCTGTAATCCAGATTGTGATGTGTTGAAGTATATCTTCCTCCATTCACTTATACACAAAGTGATTGCAAAGGTTGGTAAGCATGAAGCTCTAAATTCCCCAGAAGTGGAAACAGGTAGCTCTGTAGAAAGCATCTGCTGCAAGGTAGAATTTCTAACCACCACCTCTCCATTGCTGAGACTCATCTCATTGTCTCCAGAAATAGATAGCTGATCATCATGAAGGTCAACAGTATTATCTTCAGATAGGTTATCATTGCTAAGTATACTGTTTTTGGTGTCCTCACAGATGGGACAAAGCCATGGTTTTTGCTGTGCAACATTAACTATAGATTCATGGCTTCTGTTAATTGTAGGAAACCAGTCTTTGCATTTATCACACTGCACAGAAGAGTGTGAAACTTCAGGCTTCTTTAAAAAACGAGATGTTTCCGCCTCTTGAATCTTTAGAATGGTTTTAGTTCTTAGTCCCCTTCTGTCTTCATGCCAAAAATTATACAGCCATTTCCTGAATTGTATAGTATTTGAATGTAACTTACTTGCTATCCTTCCCCAGATGGAAGTGTTCTTTCGATAGCCTTGTCTCTGTAGCAAAGGATACTCTTCCAAGAATGCATTTATGATTTTGTCCTCAAAGGCAGGATCATTGTGTCTGGATTTCCAAGGCATTTTAACAAACCGCAGACAATGACAGTGTTACACCAGTTAGATGGGTCTCCTCTTAATTTGGGGGAATCAGCAATATATATATATACACACACACACACACACACATACATACACCTGTTTGTAAATGTTCTAACACAACCTTGGGACAATGAACTGATTGCTTTTATATTACCTTTGAACATTTAGTTAGAAAGGAAAGGTGATAGAAATAGAGAGGCACAATACCCAGATTATTCGGAAAAAGTACTGTTAAGTATTCGCTATACATTTCCAGATGAGTGAAATGGTTTTGGGGAGAGTTTTCCCAGGAAGAAGGAATGATTCCAAGATCCCTGAATAGAATTTTAATTACTTAGGTAACGGCTGTCAGTTATAAAGTGACCTGCAAGTGGGCCTTTAACACAAATGCTAAGGGAGCTGATAACTACTCATTTGTCCTGGAGCCACCACACTTAGGAGCAGATGGCAGAACAAATGGCCTTTGAACCAGGACCCAGCACAAACCCCCTTGAAGAGCACAGTACCCTGAATGTATGATGTGTGGTGTATGATATGTGGTGCTCAAAACTTAATTTTGGGGTGCAGAAGGCTCACAAATGTCACAAACATTTCTTCACAATACAGGATTTTCAGGGGCCACCACAAATAGAAACAGGTGATACCAGAACCAGTGTGTGGACCAAGCAACACTGTATGTCCTTTTGCAGGGGACAGTAGTTCCCTGTACAAAACTTCTTTGCAACACAGGATTCGGGGGGGGGGCACCCAAAAAGAAGTCAATAGCACCAGAACCGGTGTTTGGACCAGGCACCGCTGTATGTCTTCTTGGAGGGGACAGTCTCTGGAGTGTGGTGATGTATCATTTGGGGTGGTCCAAAGATTATTTTGGGGTGCAGTGCCTGTATGGGCATCTGTCCTGGGGGCACCCCACTTGGGAGCCGCTGGCACAAGAACTGAACTTTGGACCAGGACCCAGTATGCGCCATCTCGAAGGGCACAGTCCCCTGAATGTGGGGGTGTATGATATGGGGTGGTCCAATCCATATTTTGGGGTGCAGAGCTCCAGTTCCTTATTCAAAACCTCTTTGCAATACAGGTTTCTGGGGGGGGGGACCCAAAAACAAGCCAATGGCACCAGAACCAGTGTTTGGACCGGGCACCGCTGTATGTCTTCTTGGAGGGGACAGTCTCTGGAGTGTGGGGATGTGTCATTTGGGGTGGTCCAAA
Organism: Euleptes europaea; assembly: GCF_029931775.1. Classification (NCBI taxonomy): domain Eukaryota; kingdom Metazoa; phylum Chordata; class Lepidosauria; order Squamata; family Sphaerodactylidae; genus Euleptes; species Euleptes europaea. The sequence goes on from NC_079316.1 coordinate 113,472,747, forward strand.
GATTATTTTGGGGTGCAGTGCCTGTATGGGCATCTGTCCTGGGGGCACCCCACTTGGGAGCCGCTGGCACAAGAACCGAACTTTGGACCAGGACTCAGCATGCGCCATCTCGAAGGGCACGGTCCCCTGAATGTGGGGGTGTATGATATGTGGTGGTCCAATCCATATTTTGGGGTGCAGAGCTCCAGTTCCTTATTCAAAACCTCTTTGCAATACAGGTTTCTGGGGGGGGACCCAAAAACAAGCCAATGGCACCAGAACCAGTGTTTGGACCGGGCACCGCTGTATGTCTTCTTGGAGGGGACAGTCTCTGGAGTGTGGGGATGTGTCATTTGGGGTGGTCCAAAGATTATTTTGGGGTGCAGTGCCTGTATGGGCATCTGTCCTGGGGGCACCCCACTTGGGAGCCGCTGGCACAAGAACCGAAATTTGGACCAGAACCCAGCATATGTCATCTCGAAGGGCACAGTCCCCTGAATGTGGGGGTGTATGATATGTGGTGGTCCAATTCATATTTTGGGGTGCAGAGCTCCAGTTCCTTATTCAAAACCTCTTTGCAATACATGTTTGTGGGGGGGGAACCCAAAAAGAAGCCAATGGCACCAGAACCAGTGTTTGGACCGGGCACCGCTGCATGTCTTCTTGGAGGGGACAGTCTCTGGAGTGTGGGGATGTGTCATTTGGGGTGGTCCAAAGATTATTTTGGGGTGCAGTGCCTGTATGGGCATCTGTCCTGGGGGCACCCCACTTGGGAGCCGCTGGCACAAGAACCGAACTTTGGACCAGGACCCAGCATGCGCCATCTCGAAGGGCACGGTCCCCTGAATGTGGGGGTGTATGATATGTGGTGGTCCAATCCATATTTTGGGGTGCAGAGCTCCAGTTCCTTATTCAAAACCTCTTTGCAATACAGGTTTCTGGGGGGGGCCCCCCAAAAACAAGCCAATGGCACCAGAACCAGTGTTTGGACCGGGCACCTCTGTATGTCTTCTTGGAGGGGACAGTCTCTGGAGTGTGGGGATGTGTCATTTGGGGTGGTCCAAAGATTATTTTGGGGTGCAGTGCCTGTATGGGCATCTGTCCTGGGGGCACCCCACTTGGGAGCCGCTGGCACAAGAACCGAACTTTGGACCAGGACCCAGCATGCGCCATCTCGAAGGGCACGGTCCCCTGAATGTGGGGGTGTATGATATGTGGTGGTCCAATCCATATTTTGGGGTGCAGAGCTCCAGTTCCTTATTCAAAACCTCTTTGCAATACAGGTTTCTGGGGGGGGGGACCCAAAAACAAGCCAATGGCACCAGAACCAGTGTTTGGACCGGGCACCTCTGTATGTCTTCTTGGAGGGGACAGTCTCTGGAGTGTGGGGATGTGTCATTTGGGGTGGTCCAAAGATTATTTTGGGGTGCAGTGCCTGTATGGGCATCTGTCCTGGGGGCACCCCACTTGGGAGCCGCTGGCACAAGAACCGAACTTTGGACCAGGACTCAGCATGCGCCATCTCGAAGGGCACGGTCCCCTGAATGTGGGGGTGTATGATATGTGGTGGTCCAATCCATATTTTGGGGTGCAGAGCTCCAGTTCCTTATTCAAAACCTCTTTGCAATACAGGTTTCTGGGGGGGGACCCAAAAACAAGCCAATGGCACCAGAACCAGTGTTTGGACCGGGCACCGCTGTATGTCTTCTTGGAGGGGACAGTCTCTGGAGTGTGGGGATGTGTCATTTGGGGTGGTCCAAAGATTATTTTGGGGTGCAGTGCCTGTATGGGCATCTGTCCTGGGGGCACCCCACTTGGGAGCCGCTGGCACAAGAACCGAACTTTGGACCAGGACCCAGCATGCGCCATCTGGAAGGGCACGGTCCCCTGAATGTGGGGGTGTATGATATGTGGTGGTCCAATCCATATTTTGGGGTGCAGAGCTCCAGTTCCTTATTCAAAACCTCTTTGCAATACAGGTTTCTGGGGGGGGGGACCCAAAAACAAGCCAATGGCACCAGAACCAGTGTTTGGACCGGGCACCTCTGTATGTCTTCTTGGAGGGGACAGTCTCTGGAGTGTGGGGATGTGTCATTTGGGGTGGTCCAAAGATTATTTTGGGGTGCAGTGCCTGTATGGGCATCTGTCCTGGGGGCACCCCACTTGGGAGCCGCTGGCACAAGAACCGAACTTTGGACCAGGACCCAGCATGCGCCATCTCGAAGGGCACGGTCCCCTGAATGTGGGGGTGTATGATATGTGGTGGTCCAATCCATATTTTGGGGTGCAGAGCTCCAGTTCCTTATTCAAAACCTCTTTGCAATACAGGTTTCTGGGGGGGGACCCAAAAAGAAGCCAATGGCACCAGAACCAGTGTTTGGACCGGGCACCGCTGTATGTCTTCTTGGAGGGGACAGTCTCTGGAGTGTGGGGATGTGTCATTTGGGGTGGTCCAGAGATTATTTTGGGGTGCAGGGTCTGCATGTGCCTTGGCCCTGGGGGCACCTCACTTGGGAGCCGCTGGCACAAGAACCGGACTTTGGACCAGGACCCAGCATATGTCATCTCGAAGGGCACAGTCCCCTGAATGTGGGGGTGTATGATATGTGGTGGTCCAATTCATATTTTGGGGTGCAGAGCTCCAGTTCCTTATTCAAAACCTCTTTGCAATACAGGTTTCTGGGGGGGGAACCCAAAAAGAAGCCAATGGCACCAGAACCAGTGTTTGGACCGGGCACCGCTGCATGTCTTCTTGGAGGGGACAGTCTCTGGAGTGTGGGGATGTGTCATTTGGGGTGGTCCAAAGATTATTTTGGGGTGCAGTGCCTGTATGGGCATCTGTCCTGGGGGCACCCCACTTGGGAGCCGCTGGCACAAGAACCGAACTTTGGACCAGGACCCAGCATGTGCCATCTCGAAGGGCACGGTCCCCTGAATGTGGGGGTGTATCATATGTGGTGGTCCAATCCATATCTTGGGGTGTAGAGCTTTTGTAATGTCCGCAAAATCATTCAGGAACTAGGAAATGTGAATAAGGAACTGGGAATAGGGAACGAACTGGGAATAAGGAACCAACTTCAGCCTCCTGCTGCAAACTCATTCTGGTTTGATCTTGTAATGGTCAAACCAGAATGAGTTAGCAGCCCCGTTTGGGAGCAGAGAAATTTGAAGCTGTAAGCTATATATCCGGAAAGGCGTTTTCTCCGAGTTGCCTGACTGCGCAAGCACCCAGCCAAGAGCCTACCTGACTTTATTAGACATTGTTCCCTATCATGAGCATTTTGAAATTATTGCGACTCTTCGCTGTTGCGTTTGTTTGCTTGCGCCATCTTCACTTGTTTTGTACTTGTTGCTTGTTTTGGCCCATTTTTGTATACAACATTGTTATCGTCAGTGACTTTTTCACTGTGTCCTGTTACATTGTTCAAATGATTGTTTGATGTTTTATTACAATATATCACAGTTTGCAGAGCCAACTACTGTTTATTTTTGCAGCTTAACTATGCAGTTTGAGTGAGTAGTTCATACCACCACCAACTGCCAGGTAATAGCAGAAGATCTCCTGCTAAGTCTACTGATCTCCAGCTGATAGAGATCAGTTCACCTGGAGAAAATGGCTGCTTTGGCAATTGAACTCTATGGCATTGAAGTCCCTCCCCTCCCAAGCCCCGCCCTTCTCAGACTCCGCCCCAATAGCAAAGAGGGACCTGGCAACCCCAAGGCAACCCTACCCATAAGGTTTTTGAGACAAAAGGTGGTTTGCCATTGCCTGGTTCTGCATAGCAACCCTGGACTTCCTTGGCGGTCTCCCATCCAAGTACTAACCAGGGTTGATCCACTTATAGGGTTGCCAACTGCCAGGTAGTAGCAGGAGATCTCCTGCTAATTCAACTGATCTCCAGCTGGTAGAGATCAGATCACCTGGAGAAAAATGGCCGCTTTGGCAATTGAACTCTATGGCATTGAAGTCCCTCCCCTCCCCAAACCCCGCCCTCCTCAGGCTCTACCCCCAAAATCTTTCGCCGGTGGAAAAGAGGGACCTGGCAACCCTATCCACTTAGCTTCCAAGATTTAGTGAGATCAGGCTAGCCTGGAACATCCGGGCCTGGTGTGCAAACCAGAAGACAAGAAATGATGGTTCTCAAAAACAAAGGAAGGCTAGAAAAAATGGTGAGGGGTGAAACACAATTCGCTCATGCTGAAGTCATTGCTCACAACAGGAAGTAAATTGTCACTAGCTTTTATGCGTAGACTGTTTCCCAAAGCAGCCGACACCATCTTTGGTGTGATGCTGGTTGGCTGGCGACTCTAAAGGCCCTTATGTGAATACCACTGACAAGGCACACAATGTAGTGGTAAAGCTAACCTCGGGGTGAACCATCTGGGATTGCAAAAGGGTGGTAGCACAATTGAATTGTCCCTCATTCAGCACAGTTCTGTTTACAGTCTAGGGTTGCCAGCTCTGGCTTGGGAAACTCCTGGAGATTAGGAGGTGGAGCCTGGGGAGGGTGGAGTTTGGGGAGGGACTTCAGTGGGGATGTGACATCACAGAGTCTACCTCCCTGAAGCAGCCATTTTCTCCAGGGGATCTGATCTTTGTGGTCTGGAGACCAGTCAAAATACTGGGAGAACTCTGGGCCATACCTGGAGGCTCACAACCCTAAAACTAATAACACATTTGTTTTTTATTCACCTTCTCCCTGACACGATAGTTTTCGATGTCTAGGACACACACACACACATTATCTAACTCTCTGTCAATCATTTCTCTTTCTCTTTCTGAGGGCGCTTTCACACATGCCGAATAATGCACCTTCAATCCTCTTTCAATGCACTTTGGGTGAAATACCAAAATCTACTTGCAAACTATCGTTAAAGTGCATTGAAAGTGGATTGAAAGTGCATTATTCAGTATGTGTGAAAGCACCCCCCACATATATACGTATGTCTAAGCATTCCATCATAAAACCTGTACCTGTGATCTAAAGTAGTGTTGTGATTGAGTAACCACGTTCAGACACCCAAGCTACATGAACAGCCAAGAAGCCACTTGTCAGAGGCCTCTTTAACCCCCCTCTTTAGCATCAAACAAGCAGGCTTACACACAAACATTGCAAAGGCTGGGATGTTCCCTCTCACATAAGGAGGAACAGCCTCCCTCCCACCTATTCCCCCTTTTCTGATACTTTCGCTTCAGCCTGCTAGGGAACAACAGAAGTCTATTGACCAAATGCAGCAATGGTCACACAGGCGGGGTAGAAACTATGACGTAGCAGTGACAAGCTATATCGGATGTTGATTGGAATGTCAATTGTCTATATAACCTCTTGCATTGCCCCCCCTCTGTGTGACGAGATAGCAGAGCTCATCAAGTCTGCGTCTGAGATCACCCGTTTTGTTCTTCCTTGGCCAATAAAGAAAGCCGTGAAGCTCAACCCAACCTCGTCTTCATTTACTCCATTGGACTCTATGTAAATGAGGGGTCACATCAGTAGTACAACCTAAACAGAGACTTGCCTCAGTGAAAAACAGGTTGCCGGTTGTGCAAAAGTAAAAATGATTTTGCCATCTGATGAACCCATCATTCTCTCACTTGTCACTGTTCTGGATTTGGAGATAGGGTTGCCAACCTCCAGGTACTAGCTGGAGATCTCCTGCTATTACAACTGATCTCCAGCCGATAGAGATCAGTTCCCCTGGAGAAAATGGCCGCTTTGGCAATTGGACTCTATGGCATTGAAGTCCCTCCCCTCCCCAAACTCCGCCCTCCTCAGGCTCCGCCCCCAAATCCTCCAAGTATTTCCCAACCCCAGCTGGAGATCAGTTGCAACCTCAGGAGATCTCCAGCCACCGCCTGGAGGTTGGCAACCCTCCCTAATGGGGACTCCCCGTCCCCACTGTTTGGCCTGCTGGAGGAGCCCATGAGTTCCCTTAACTGCCACAGGACCCAGCAAACAGGCAACGAGGGTCAGGCCGGCCTCACTTCCGGTCAATACATTCTTTTTCCGGCCAGCTGGACCGAATCTAGCTCTCCCGCACCCGTTCAGTTAAGCCCCGCCCACCAGCGAAAACCAACGCCCAATAGAATGCAGCCGTTGGGGGCGCTTCCGCCCCGCCTCCCAGGAACAGCTGACGGGGCACCGGAAGCCGCGCATCACTGGGCCCCTCTCAACTCTATGCTCCCGCGGCCGCTTCCCCGTGCCAGCCACTTCCGTCCGGGACCGGAAGTGACGCTCCCCCGCGGCGGTGCGCGCTCGTTCCCCGTCCCCATCCCCCGGCGGCCGAGGATGGCGGAGGCGCCGGCGGAGGCCCGGGAGCGGCTGGGCCTGTGGGAGCGGCCCGCGCGGCCCCTGGCGCCTCTCAGCGAGCGGCAGAGCGACTCGGTGGTGGAGCTGCGCCAGGCCTTCCTCTGCCCGCCCGCCCCGCCGGAGGTGAGGCCCGGGAGGGGGGGGGAGGGGAGGGAGCGCCGGGTTCGAATCCTGCTCCGCCGAGACGCGCCGTGGCGGCGGCGGCGGGGAGGGATGGGGGGCGCGTTTCTATGGCGGCGCCGCAAAACCCCCTCGGGGGCGGAGTGAATGCGGGGCCGGGTTGCCAACCTCCAGGGGGGGGACTTCAGTGGGGCATAAGGCCGTAGAATCCCATTGCCAAAGTGGCCCTTTTCTCCAGGGGAGCTGGTCTCTGTCGGCGGGTCACTTCATGGGACAGTTTCAAAGTCCCGCTGATGGCCCTTCTAAAGCCCCAAAGGGTCAGTTGCGGGGCGCTTCCCCATGTACCTGCCCATCAAATTCAGCCAGCTGCTGACCCTCTTGGGAGGAAGGTGGGAATCAAAGATACATCAAAGGCTTTGTTAGTAAGGGACCAACCTCCAGGTGGCGACAGAGATCAGTTCCCCTGGAAAGAATGGCCGCTTTGGCCATTGGACCCTATGGCATTGAAGCGCCTCCCCTCTCCAAACCCCGCCCTCCTCAGGCTCTGCCCCCAAAATCTCCATATATTTCCCAACCTGGAGCTGGCTACCCTAATGGCATCGCATCCCTGTTGAGCTCCCTCCCTTACTGAAAGCCCACCTTCCCCGGGCTCTGCCCCCCCCCCCTCCCAGACCACCAGGAATTTCCCATCTCGGAGTTGGCAGCCTTAACAGGATGGCAGACAGAAAGCCCGGACTCTTCTCTGTGCACCACTGCAGCTGCCAGCTCATGCCGTTATGTTCTGAATTCAAGACGTAATCCGTCTTCATGTTGCAGGCAGCTTGCATGGCTTTTGCCGAGTGGCCCCGTCTCTCAGTGCCATCTGCCCTTCGCTGTTAACTGATAGAGTCATGGAGTTGGAACGGGCCATAGAGGCCATCTAGTCCAAACCCCTGCTCAATGCAGGCTGAGCCTAGAGAGTCCCTGACAAGTGTTTGTCCAGCCTCTGCTTGAAGACTGCCAGTGAGGGGGAGCTCAACACCTCCCTAGGCAGCCCATTCCACTGCCGAACAACTCTTGCTGTAAAAAAATCCCCTCCTAATATCCAGATTCTTGTGTTTTATGTCGGGGCGAAGGAAAGTAGAGTAGAGATACTTTTGAAAGCGGGCTCTGAAAAGCGCAGGATGCTTAGAAAAGGTTCAGAAAGTTTGAGGATTGCTGCTTTAAAGCCTTGGATGTGGGGAAAGTTTGCTCAGCCGGTGTGCTATAGATGAAGATCGCTGGATCACATTGCTAGCCTCTGAATGTATGCAGGGAGAATGCAAAGCAGCTGCCCTTTTGGCTCAGAACAGATCTTCACAAGCTTTTCAGTCTGGCGTTTAGCTGTTGGCTGATATCTCTGTTGTAACAGGAACTGCAGAACAAAGGGTGTTTTATGGACTGATAACACTGAAACTTTTTTTTTTATTGACCCGGGTGTTGAATATTGTAATGTTACTTCCTGATGCATTGGAAGGCCCAAGCTAGCTTGATCTCATCAGATCTGGGAGAATAAGCAGGGTCAGCCCTGGTTAGCATTTGGGTGGGCGACCTCCAAGGAAGTCCAGGGTCGCGAGGCAGAGGCAGGCAACGGCAAATGTCTCCAGCCTTGAAAACCCTGTGGGGTTGACATAAGTTGTCTTCGACTTGATGGCTCTTGTCTTCTGAAAAATGTTGCTTTATGCTTTGGTGGGGGAAGGAGGGGAACATGCAAAAGCCAGGCTCACCCATGTAGTGCTGAAGCATGGCTTGATGTCATGTCTGAGTCGGTCCTTAACCTTCTGGTGTTTGAAGCAGTTACTAGTTATTAAGGCTGTGACTGAAATGCTAAAATAGGAATCGTCCATTTGCACCTTCAGATGGCCAGAATTCTGAGGGTTTGTTTGTGCATTTGATAGTTGCTGCGTATCTGTGTTAGAGAACCAGAAAGGCATGTGTGTTGCATTCTGTACCTTGTACAGCCTGCCAAGGTTATTGGCACGGGGATCCTCTCCTAATGGATGGTGCCGTGTGCCTATTCTATCGCCAGATTTCTGCTCCTAATTGTCCCTTCCTCACATTAATAACTAATACCAAGTTACTCTTCTGGCTTACCAAGGCATGTTAAATATGGAGAATGACTTCTGAATCCAGTGCATTGTGTGTCATTTTGGTTTGCACTACGGTGTGTTGAAACAGAATGGTTGTATAGCATTTGTAGCAAAGCTGAGCAGTACATCTGTCATGGCTGGATGGTTTTCTTGCGTTTCTAATGGTTATTATTAATTACTGACTACCAGCGCTGTTTGAGAACTGAGACTGAATAAATGCATGCATTATCTTATAGTTGGATAATTCCAGTAAATGTGGGAAATGTACCAAAAGCCTGTCTTTTGTTGTTGTTAAAATAGTTGTAAAATAGTCGGTACATCAACTAAATTATTGATCTCCTTGTAAACAGCTTCCCATTGAAGATTTGAGCAGCCTGGGGCAACTGTCGTTAACCATAAGACTGACAGCTGCAGGGCCGGAATCCACAGAAGACACCCTTGCGAAAGGCTTCTCCACTTTGGGAATGGAAAGTGAAAGGATTGAAACGGCACAGCAGGTAATAACAGAATCATAGGGTTGGAAGGGACCTCCAGGGCCATCTAGTCCAACCCACCCCTGCACAATGCAGGAAATTCACAACTACCCCCCCCCACACACACTACATCACTTCAAAGCGGTCCTTAGTGAGTGGGCCGCTTCTAGTGCATGAAATGAGCCTACTTCTAATAAGTGGCCAACTCCCCCCCCCCCCGGTCAATTGCTGAAATCGCCCTTCCTCTCCACACTGCCCATTCCCCACTTCACACCTGGGTTGGCTTTTCCTTAGCCGCCTGTCTGTATCTTGTGCTCCTGATTTTTCTATCTTGTGGGTGGGGGTGACTCCTGACAGCGTACTTTTCTACCTGATAGTTGTACTAAAGTTTGGAAAAAATGTGATTTGCTGCATTTGTAGATGTCGTTATCATAAACTGAGCTCTCTTTTCCTTTCTTTAGTTTTTCTCATGGTTTGCTCAGCTCCAGACCCAGATGGAAGAAGATGAAGGAGCCAAGTACGGGTACGTGGGTTTTTTTCCCCTTCCTTGGTTTCGTGAGAATGTTGCCATCCTAATGAATGACCTACTAAGCATCCTTTGTGAACCTTCATCTATATCTGTATTATTGTGCTGTTTGTTTGTTCACTTGGAATCTCGTCCTGTTAACTGGTTTGGGTTTTTTATTATAGAGGAGGGCTGAACATCTCCATGCTTATTATTAGAGTGCCAGCAATCTATTTTTTAGTATTTGGGTAGACTACAAATCTAAAAGAGAAACTTCTGCAGCACTTTGGCAGGGGGAAGGGGTCTTCAAAGTCACCCTCGTGCAGTAATATGAAGTAAGGAAATGAAATGAGCTCTTCAACTGGCTTGGCTACCATGCAGATGCTGTTCCTCTGTGTGTGTGTGTGTGTGTGTGTGTGTGTGTGTGTGTGTGTGTGTGTGTGTTAAAAGCGCCATCAAGTCATTTCCAACTCATGGTGACCCTATGAATCAGTCCTCCAAAATGTCCTGTCTTTGACAGCCTTGCTCAGATCTTGCAAACTGAGGGCTGTGGCTTCCTTTATAGACCCAATCTCTTGTTGGGTCTTCCTTTTTTCCTGCTTCTCTCAACTTTTCCTAGCATGATTGTCTTTTCCAGTGACTCTTGTCTTCTCATAATGTGACCAAAATACGACAGCCTCAGTTTAGTCATTTTAGCTTCTAGGGGCAATTCAGGCTTGATTTGATCTAGAACCCACTGATTTGTTTTTTTGGCAGTCCACAGTATCTGCAACACTCTCCTCCAACACCACATTTCAAAGGAATCTACTTTCTTCCTATCAGCTTTCTTCAGTGCTGTTCCTAGTTGCTTTTAAGTACACCAGCCAAGTTTGCAAAAGAGCTTGGTGTTCATTAAGTTAAATGTTGAATTCAACAGATGGGTTCATAGAAGCCTATTGTTCTATCCTCTGCCCCTCCTGAAAGATGGCTTGGCCCTAAAGCATATCCGAAAGCTCTTCTTGAAACCTTCAAGGAAGAGATTTCAACCTTAGGTCCGTGAGAGCCTGGCTAATCAGAGACGTAATGACCTGGGGAAAAGAATGTGGATTCTTCCTGAGGAAAGTTTCCTTGCTGGCTTTCATTCTGCATTAATCTGTTGCAGCCTTTTTTTGCACCAAGGGGAGGACCTGTCTGCATTTTAACTTCTTTTCCTCTAGACAGATGAGGGCTTATTTGTCGGGATTTGAAGAGCAGTGTGATGCCATCCTGAGCGATGTGAACAGCGCTCTTCAGCACTTGGCCTCGTTGCAAAAGCAATATCTCTTTGTGTCGACCAAAACAGGAACTCTGCACGAAGCCTGTGAACAGCTGTTGAAGGAGCAGGTAATTTCAGACCAGGTTGGACAAATGTGTCCTTCGTAAGCATCTGAGCCAAAGGTTTTGGTTCCATGCTCACCTAGACGAAGCCAAAAAAAATAGCAATTGGTGTAAGGGGAAAGTATTTAATAATATAATTGCCCCTACGTGTTTTGCATACGCTTCCTCAGGGGGATCTTTCTTAACTCAAACATCCCAAGCAAACCGGGGGTTCTTGATTGTTTCATTGCTTGCTTGGACTCTAATCTGGAGAACCGGGTTCAGTTCCCCACTCCACATGAAGCCAGCTGGGTGACCTTGGGCCAGACACAGTTCTTTCCGAATTCTCTTAGCCTCACCTACCTCACAAGGTGCCTGTTGTGTGGAGAGGAAGGGAAAGTGATTGTAAGCCGGTTTGATTCTCCTTAAAAGTAGAGAAAATCGGCATATAAAAACCAACTCTTCTTTTTCTTCTTCGTTGTATACCTTTTTCTTAGAGGGTGAGTGCACGCTCCGTGTTCCATGGAAGCATAGGAGTGGGCAAGAAGCCTAACCTTTGCAAATTAAAAACGAAGTGTCACAAACTAATAGTCACTAGGTTTTGGAGGCTGTGTGCTTCCTCTCCAGAACACAGACGTCTTATACAAACTCAGACCATATAAAAAACAACTCTTCTTCTCTTTCGCCTTCTGACTTGGGTCTCATCCCCAAAATATCTCATTATGTATATGCAAATATCCAAGATATGGAAAGATCCTACATACGGAACACTTCTGGTCCCAAGCATTTCGGATGAGGGATACTCAACCTGTATCAAGCTTCTGTAAAGGGGCATGGGTGTCTTTTCCTGCAGGCAGTTGCCAACCCCATCAGCAGGATAGGACGGCAGGTAGTAAAGGGGTTAATTTGTCCTCCAGGTCCAAATAAACACAAAGCTGCGCCTGGAGTGAAAAACCCTCCCCGGGGTCATTTTGGGTTTGCTTTCCAGGTTCCAGGGCTGTTCCCTCACACTGTTTGGGCCATGAGGTGCCATCTTCTCTTTTCTCACCTGTACTTTCACAGGACTGGTCAGATGGAGGGGGGCTGTGGTTGATGGTTCTGGAGTGGAAACTGAGTAGGGGTCTGGCAGCTGCCGTCCACATGCTTGCATTCTCCTGGCCTCCTCCCCACACCACCCTCCTTCAGGCAGGGGCAGAAAAGCCCAAGGAGCCAAGCAGGCAACCCTTTGGCTCAGTGGCTGTCACAGAATACGGCTCTCCCTGGGGATAGTTTGGTGTGGAGTTTGGGAGAGGGACCATCACCACTTGGTTCCTTAAAAGAGCTGGGAGTTGGCTTCCGCCAGCAGCCTCCTGGTTGAAGACCCCGTTCCCTTTCAAGCAGGAGAAAAATTGGCTAGGGCCCCCCGCATCACCAGGCCAGCACCTTCCAGCACCCATCAGGTCCTCCATCTGGGAGAGGAAAGCCACAGTGAATCTGGCCATGAGGAGAGGCTGCATGTAGGAAAGGCGAGTTTCTCACACGTGCATGCATGCACCTTACTTCCCATCCCCCTGGACTTCCTGCCCCTGTTTAATGCAGTTGCAACAATGGATGCGGTGACTGCTCAGGTCTGGGAGCGGCTGCACAAGGCCGAGGAACACAGAAGGGCCAGACACGCTTCTGATTCGGGGTGCAGCACTCAATGGAGCGAAAGTCCGTTCTTCCCGTTCCAGACCATGGGGAGTGTCGTGCGGTTCCAGTTCTCTGCTAACCATCTTTACTTTCTTCTTGAATAGGCAGAACTCGTGGAACTGGCAGAAAATATCCAACAGAAGCTGTCGTATTTTAACGAGCTTGAAAATATCAACACGGTAAGTTATTGTTTTGAAACCTCAAGAACTTGGGGTAATGGTTAGAACAGGGGTGTCAAGCCCGCGGGCCAGATCTGGCCCCTTGAAAGCTGTTACCCAGCCCGCAAGCCAGCCGAGTCAGCCGCCTGTCAGCGAGGGCATGCAATCGGACCCGGGATAGCGAGGTGACTTTCGTTTCATCTCTCCTTCCCGTGGGAAGGAAGAGGCAACAGCCAAAAGGCTCGAGAGATCTCCACTTCAAAGTGACTTCCTGATTGTAATCCTGCTCTGATCTTAAGGTGTGAATTCTCTCTCTTGGTATTGGGGAACCTCTGATGTTTTGCATTTCAAAGATGTTACTTGTAAACATGCTAGCGTGTGTACTCTATAAGAATACCCTCCAAATGATTTGGCGCCATTGTAACGTTGTGTTTCATAGATTACTGTACCCTTCCTTTCAAATAAATTCTACTTTAACTCTCTGCTAACGTCTGGAGTAAAGTTGATGATTCCTGAGAGGCAACGGAGTCCAAGAATCTGACAGTACGTTACAATCTCAACCTTTTTTGTTTTCGGGTCAGAAGTAGTATTAGGATGTCTGTACCACCCTCGGGGCCGCTCAACGCGGGAGAGGAAAGTCGGCAGACTCCCGCTGATATTGAGGTTGGCCAAGGAGAAGCGACCCCGGAGCAGCGCCCACCCGGGCCTACCGATGTCCCTGGAAGGCTGACGTGGACCCCCCGACTCTCGGGGGCCGGGCAGCGGCAGAGAGCAGCGTCAGAACCAGGAGGCGACTTCTACCGGGGACCGCTGGCCGCTTGGTATGGAGAGGGGGAAGGGTGGAAGGACCCCACGCTCGCTCACACCCCTACCCTCACGGCAGAAGCGGCCACTCTGATACGCAGACAGAATCAGATGCTCGTTCTGCAGAATCGGGACCTGCAAACTCAGCTAGACACCTTGCAGCGGGATCTCGCAGCTGTTCTAGGGGCAGTGAGGGGGCTTGGACAGCCCGTGCAACCACCCCAAACGGATTCGCGGCCGACTACTGGACCGCTCGTTGTTGGGGAGGCTCCCACGCCCAGACGCCCTACGGCCAGAGACCTGAAGGTATCTTTCGACGGATCCAGCTCACAGTTGCCTCACTTCTTACTCCAAATTTCCGGCTTCATGAAGGACCAGGGGGAGACCTTTGCCTCGGAAGAGGCTCGGGTCAGGTATGTGATCAGCCTGCTGGAGAAGGAAGCGGTGGAGTGGGCAGTGACGGCGGCAGAGACTATGCCTAGGGTTTTGGCATCCCTGGATGAGTTCTTGTCCGCTCTGCGACGCAGGTTCGAAGACCCCCACCGGGGGGAAAAGGCAAAGGTTGCCCTGCGTCGTTTGAAGCAGGGAACCCGCTCAGTAAGTGAGTATGCACAAGACTTTTTATCTTTGTCGTGCAAGATACGGGAGTGGAGCGAGGCCACAAAGGTCCAGCATTTCCGCGAAGGGTTGCGGTGGGAAGTGCTGGATGGCTGTTTGACTTTGGGAGATCCAGAATCGGTGGAGGAGTGGATAAGTTTGGCAGCTCTGGTAGAGAATCGCAAGCTTACCCTCCAGTTCTCCAGGGATCGTCCTTCGAAGACAACCCCTATCCCGCCCGCGAGAGGGGACAACGCAGTAGGCCCCCGGCGAGAGGGAAGACATCGAGGAGTCTACAGTCTCGACAGGGCGCGTCGGTTCAGGGAGGGAGCTTGCCTTCAGTGTGGGAAGATGGGCCATTTTGCAGCAAAATGTACCAACACGCCGTCAGAAGGGACGAGCAACAGGGCGACACAAGAGCGGGAGGCGACACCACCTCGGAATCTGGAGCACAGGAGAGCGGAGGGGATGAACGGTCGCCGTGGGGCGGCGGCCCTGCAAGCTGAAACCTCATCGGATCTCCACAACCGTTGTACCCGAGATAGTTTCCGAAGCCCCTCACCGGCAAAAAACGAGGACGGCCTTCTGTGAGGGAACCGGCACAGAGGGCACCCGCGGAAGAAACCAAACCGGCTCCATGTAGGGTGAGTGATCAGGGAGAGACATTACTGATACCTGTGGTGTTACGAAACCCCCAAGGGGGGGAACCTGTGGCTGTTGTGGCTATAGTGGATTCCGGGTGCTCCCGGACCCTAATTGATCAGGCGGTGGTAGAGCGTCTGAAAATTGGGACTCGAGAACTGGACCAGTCCCTACACTTCCATCAAATGGATGGGAGTGACCTGCGGGGGGGGGCCGGTTCATTTGCGCACTCGCAAGATGTGGTTGGGGGTGGGAAATCACTGGGAACAGATCCACTTCACGGTAGTTCCTAAAATTTCCTACCCGGTGGTGCTCGGCATCAATTGGTTGGTGGGGCATAACCCGAGCATTGATTGGGAACAAAGGCAGGTGGTATTTGGAGCTCCCCAGTGCGAGAGACACAGCCGGGATGATTTACCTGGAGGGGAAGGGGGAGACGCCGCTGCTTTGGAGACGCCCACGTTACCCCCAGAGTATAGTGACTTTTCCGATGTATTTGAAGGGACGGATTGTGATTTATTGCCTCCTCATCGCACAACGGACTGTGCCATCGAACTGATTAAGGATGTAAAACCGTCCAAGGCTCGAGTTTATGCCATGAGTCCTCACGAGAAAACAGTGCTGCGAGAATTTCTGGACAAGAACTTGAAGCGGGGTTTCATACGGCCGTCCAAGGCTGCATTTTCTTCTCCCTGCTTCTTTGTGAGGAAGAAAGGTACATCTGATCTCAGACTGTGTGTAGACTACAGGGGGCTTAACGCGATTACTGAAACTAATGCCTACCCCCTTCCCTTAATCCCGGATCTCCTGAGTGCGTTACAGGAGGGTTGTGTTTTTTCGAAAATTGACCTGGCGGAAGCCTACTACAGGGTCCGGATCAAGGAGGGGGATGAAGCTAAAACAGCCTTTTCTTGTTGCTATGGTTTGTTTGAATTTTTAGTCATGCCATTCGGTCTGTCTGGGGGGCCCTCGTGCTTCATGCAATTAATTAATGAGATCCTACACGACCTCCTATTTAAAGGTGTAATAGTATTTCTCGACGATTTATTAATTTACTCCAAGGATCCCGCAGAGCACAGAGAGTTGGTGCGGGAGGTGTTGAGTCGTCTAAGGGACAATCATTTGTATGCTAAGTTATCAAAATGTGCATTCAACCAAGACCAATTGTCGTTTTTGGGTTATGTGATATCTCCCCAAGGGTTAAGCATGGATCCGGAGAAAGTGCAGGCAGTGTTAGAATGGGAACCTCCCAGAACTCGCAAACAAGTTCAGCAGTTTCTGGGGTTTGCGAACTTTTATAGAAATTTTATTCAGGATTTCGCTCAAATAGCCTTGCCTATTACTGATTTGCTTAAAACCAAGGGGAAGGGGCAAGAGGCTACCTTTGCACAATACCAGGTACCTTGGACCGCCAGGTGTCAGGCGGCTTTCGAAATTCTTAAGGAGCGCTTTACCTCTGAACCCATTCTGGCGCACCCAGATTGCTCCAGGCCATTCACCTTACAGGTAGATGCCTCTGACAAGGCGATGGGAGGCGCGCTCCTTCAGAGGGATGATCAAGGGAGACTTAGACCCTGCGCATATTTTTCTAAGAAGTTCTCTGGCCCTGAACTCAACTGGCCAATTGGGGAAAAAGAGGCAATGGCGATTAAACATGCACTCACGGTTTGGCGACAGTTCCTGGAGGGGGCTGCCGAGCCCTTTGTGGTATGTACTGATCACCGCAACCTCGAATCTATTTTGGGTCAGCGGAAGCTGTCAGCCAAACAAGTGCGTTGGTCTACCTTTTTCTCTAAGTTTAATTTTACCATCAAACACATGCCTGGGAAAGAAAACTGCTTAGCAGACGGACTGTCTCGCATGCCGCAATATGAGTGTCAGGTTGAGCGGCCGGTGGGTTCTCTTTTCACACGGGAACACCTGGGTTTGACTGCAGAGGGGAATAGTGCAGGAGTTCTGACCAGAGCGCAAAGCCGCGCGGCGGCACAGGACTCGAGTTCGAGTTCCCCTCGTGAAGTGGTCGCTCCCACCTTCTCATCCCCAGCAGTCCCCGGAGAACTCTCAATCACTACCGCTGGGGAGGGGGGGGGAATCTCCCAAATAGAGCGAAGGGACCAGGCTGAAGGGCCGGTACCCACCCCCTTGCCGGGGTCGGATGCTGCCATTCCCCGCCTCTGGGCAGTTCCAGAAAGCCTCCCAGAGATAGTCAGGACGAGGTGGGGGGAGGCCCTTCAGCGAGAGCGGGAGGAAGAATCTATCCCGTCCCAGATGACGGACAAAAACGGTATCTGTAAGAACAAACATTACGTGCCCAGGGAACTGAGGCGGGAGATATTGGAACGGAGCCACAGTTCAACAATAGGGGGACATTTTGGGTTTGCTAAATCCTTACATCTAATAAGAAGACAGTTTTGGTGGCCTGGGATGCGCCAAGACATCGAAGTGTTTATCAAATCCTGCCCTGTGTGCGCAACTAGTAAACGTTTGATGGGAAAACCCCCGGGATTATTAAAGCCCCTAGAAACTCCCGAGGCACCCTGGCGAGTGATTGGGATGGATTTCATAACAGACCTCCCATCCAGTCAGGGGAAGACTGTCCTGTGGGTTATCACGGATCTTTTCTCTAAGCAAGTTCATCTCGTGCCGTGTGAAGGGATGCCATCTGCACATAAACTGGCTCGCTTGTTTGTGCACTGCATATTCAAATTGCACGGATTTCCACGGAAGGTCCTGAGTGACAGGGGCTCCGTGTTTGTGTCCAAGTTCTGGAAAGCGTTTTTAGGAATTGTAGGTGTGCAGTTGGGTTTGTCATCTGCCTATCACCCCCAGACGGATGGGCAGACCGAAAGGGTTAATGCGGTGATGGAATGTTATTTGCGTTGTTTTGTTAATTATCACCAAGACAATTGGGTTGATCTGCTGCCACTGGCAGAATATGCCTACAATAACTCGGTGCACTCTGCAACCGGGGTGAGCCCATTCAAAGCAGTTTATGGAATGGATTTTGGACCATTAGGGGCTGTACCCACCCCGCCAGAAGGCGATCCCCCCGAGGTGTCTAAATGGGCTCACACAGTGAGGAACACTTGGCCCTGGCTTGTAAAAAACCTGGAACAGGCTAAAGATAGGTACAAACTACAAGCAGACAAACACAGAACACCTCAGTGGGAATTGAGGGTCGGAGAAAAGGTGTATCTTTCCACTAAGAACCTCAGGTCTTTACGCCCGTGTAAAAAATTGAGCCAACGGTTTGTGGGCCCATTTTCTATCTCCAGAGTTATCAATGAGGTTACGGTAGAGCTGGAGCTACCCAAATCCTTACAAGGGGTGCACCCGGTGTTTCACGTGAGTCTACTAAAACCCTTTCTACAAGCACCAGAATGGCACCCCGAACCCGAAGCGGCAACTCCCATCATGGTACAGGGCGAACGGCACTTTGAAATCTCCAGGGTGCTCGATTCTCGGAGGCGCAGGGGCCGACTGGAATATCTTGTGCGTTGGAAACATTTAAATTCCAGTCACGATGAGTGGGTGTCCGCTGTTCACGTACAGGCTCCAACCCTTGTAGCGGATTTCCATCGCCATTACCCGGACAAACCAGGAAATCTGGAGGGGGGGCCTTTGGGGAGGCGGAGTGTCAGCGAGGGCATGCAATCGGACCCGGGATAGCGAGGTGACTTTCGTTTCATCTCTCCTTCCCGTGGGAAGGAAGAGGCAACAGCCAAAAGGCTCGAGAGATCTCCACTTCAAAGTGACTTCCTGATTGTAATCCTGCTCTGATCTTAAGGTGTGAATTCTCTCTCTTGGTATTGGGGAACCTCTGATGTTTTGCATTTCAAAGATGTTACTTGTAAACATGCTAGCGTGTGTACTCTATAAGAATACCCTCCAAATGATTTGGCGCCATTGTAACGTTGTGTTTCATAGATTACTGTACCCTTCCTTTCAAATAAATTCTACTTTAACTCTCTGCTAACGTCTGGAGTAAAGTTGATGATTCCTGAGAGGCAACGGAGTCCAAGAATCTGACACCGCCCCCCAGGTCCCAAGGTGTCAATGTGTCTTGTATAAAGTATGTATCTCCAGTACCTGGCATTAAATTTTATGGTACCCATGGCCTGCCCCAACCAAGTGACATTTATGTCATATCCGGCCCTCGTAACAAATGAGGTTGACACCCCTGATTAAAAGGTCAGACAAGGATCTGGGAGACCCAGGTTCAAATCCCTCTTCTGCTATGGAGCTTTGCTGTGTGACCTTAAATACCTGTATTTACAGACCTGTGTGCCTGTAAATACATGGGGAGGGACTGTGGCTCAGTGGTAGAGCCTTTGCTTGGCATGCGGAAGGTCCCAGGTTCAATCCCCGGTATCTCCAGTTAAAGGGACCAGGCAAGTAGGTGATGTGAAAGACCTCTGCCTGAGACCCTGGAGAGCCGCTGCCAGTCAGAGTAGACAATACTGACCTTGATGGACCATGGGTCTGATTCAGTAGAAGGCAGCTTCATATGTTCATATGTTGCCTGTAGGACTGCACATATTTAAGCATTTTAGAGTGTGCAAGAGTTCTTAACATAAGTGGCCCCAATTGCATTTATACTGCCCTTCCAGCTTAATTAGAAAAGTGTTGTAACTTAAATTCACAACAGTCCTGAAGTGGTCCAAAACGTTTAACTTCCACAGACACTAAGTACCCACTGCACTTAAAATGTTTTACTTCTTGGTTTCCCAAGTTGTTTTAATAAATAGAAGATATGTTATGTAACAGGGTTTTTTTTCCCCTGTTGGTAAGTACCAGCAATATAGTACAGCCTGGAAATTTCTTCTCTTGCATCTCGATCTCTGCTTCTGTAACATTCAGGTTTCTGCTTTTCTTTTCTTTCTCCAAGAAACTGAATTCCCCGACGTTGTCTGTTAACACCGAAGGCTTTATCCCTATGCTGGCTAAACTTGACGATTGTATTGCGTATATTTCCTCACATGTAAGTTGTGTTCTGTTTTCTCACTATTTGCATTAAGATTGCTTTACAATACACAGTCTTGCATTTCATCAATTTTTTTGAGAATCTGGTGGCAAGAAAGGGTAAGACAACCCACACCAATCCCTGGCCTTGTTAACTATATTTAACTCCTTATTGGTGGGTCTACAGAATCTCACTTTAGTGTCTTGATGGGCAGCCCATTCCTGAAGGGGGGTAGTTAGTGGATGGGGGAAAAATTAAAAATGAATTAACCCCCCCCCCCATGAAACTCCTCCATTGCGCTTCACGGCGGGGGGGGGGCTACGGCCACCCATTTTGCAGGTGTAACTGTACGCCTTCAAAATGGCGTGTTCCCAGGGTGGACAGGGTTTTGTTATTGGTTGAAAGTCAATATTATACCAGAAAAATAAACTGAAGCATTGAGAAAAAAGATACAAGGCAGCATGACACACAGCTTGTGAGGGTCGGATTGGCTTTCTTGACAAAGAATTTGGGTTGATTAACTTCTGTGTACCTCTCTGTGAGCCATCCTTAGAAGGAAGGGCTTTCTCATCCGCCCACTGCGTTCATTCATTTTTCAATTTCTCCTCATTTCAAGAGATCATCCCTCTTAGCATTTTGCATTCTGGAGAATAGTCCATCTTTTTTTTTTAAAGACAGCACTCTGGTTATTTTAAAGCATTGCTACTTGGATGGGGTTAAAAAGGTTATGGCTGATGCGTCATCATCTCTTCATGCTTTTAATAAAATCGTGCATTTGAATTTTTTTTTGGGGGGTGGGCTTAGTGAGTTTTGCCTGGGTGCTGGTTCTTGTATCGTTCAAAGCATGAAGCTCTGAATGTCCCTTCCGAATCCTTCTGTCCTTTCCGTAACTCTTGCTTTAAAACGCTTATTCTTCTCTTTCAGCCAAACTTCAGAGATTATCCTGTATATTCAACCAAGTTCCAGCAATGCCTTTCTAAAGCCATGCACCTCATGAAAATGTACACTGTGAACACACTGCAGAACCTCACAAACCAGCTGATTAAAAGGGTAAGTAATAAAGGAGAAATCTGTAGGAAAGGGGAGTTTAGAAATGCTACCCCATCCCCAAAAATCTCTCCTTCCAGGATTCTGTAAGTTCATACAGGTTTCAGCAGGCTAATTCTTCCGTTTAATTAGTCAATATTCTGTTCTCCTGGATCATATTGTCTTCGTCAGTCTTTGGGTTATCTGAGAGTGTTAGACTTCTCTATCTGTTTAATCAATATGCAGAAAGAAAACAAAAAAGGAGAAGGCAACCTCTGAACCACAGAAACAAAGGGTACAGAGTACCCTAAAAAGTAATTCTAGAAAAAAACAAAAATTACCAAAAGTGTGTATACTTCAAAAATTACAAAATATATTGAAATTACAAAGAATTATTATTGTGATTTACAGAAATCCAAGATTGCACCACAGCATACTCACAATTCAGCAAAAGACAATTTCAGTACAAATATCAGTTTCAAATACAATGTGGTAACTCTATACAAAAGTTTACAAAATGAAGAAGGGCACAGAACAAAAGACAAGGTGCTGGCTAAATTTCCTGTTTCGATGTATGTGTCTTCAGTCTTAAACAGCCTTGCTCCTATTGATTTAGAAGCATTTTTGGCTCCTCCAAAAAGGTCCGATCTGTGTGAGGATTGTGTTTGTATGAATGAATTGAGGCTGGGAAGGGCAGGCACGAAGGAGCTAGAAAAGGTTCTTAAGTGTAAGGATGTGTCGCTGGCGACCAAGATCAAGATAATTCATAATATAATATTCCTTGTTACTATGTATGGAGGTGAAAGTTGGACAATGAAGAAAGCTGACAGGAAGAAAGTTGATTCCTTTGAAATGTGGTTTTGGAGGAGAGGTTTGTGGACTCAGTGGACCGCCAAAAAGACAAATCATTGGGATGCTAGATCAAATCAAGCCCAAACTGCCCCTAGAAGCTAAAGTGACTAAACTGAGGCTGTCGTACTTTGGTCACATTATGAGAAGACGAGTCACTGGAAAACACAATCATGCTAGGAAAAGTCGAAGGCATCAGGAAAGAGAGGACCCAATCTGAGATGGATTGACTTGATCAAGGAAGCCACGGCCCTCAGTTTCCAAGACCTGAGCAAGGCTGTTAACGAGAGGACATTTTGGAGGTCATTCATTTGAGGATCGCCGTGAGTCGGAAGGAACTTGACGGCACTTAATACTCACATGCTTTTGGAATGAGTGATGCCTTTTAAGACAAGGTTATACTCCACTCAGAATGTGTAGTATGAAGATTTCCTATGTTTACCCTAGAGATATGCAACATGTTTTGAAGGATATGTTTGTTGTTTAAATGTGAATACTTTTGGCACCCATTAATATGCTATAACATGTTGGTAATACAGGTTGAGTATCTCTTATCTGGCATGCTTGGGACCAGAAGTGTTCTGCATTTTGGATCATTCCATATTTTGGGATATTTTCATATACGTAATGGGATATCTTGGGGATGGGAGCCAAGTTTAAACACGGAATTCATTTATGTTTTATATACACTTTATACACATAGCCTGAATTTTAAACAATATTTTAAATAATTTTGTGTACATTGAAACATCAAAAAGCAACTTGACGTACTGCTGAGGGCCTGTGACTAATATCTGCATGTCGGCTCAAAATGTCCAGATTTCGGATCTTTCCGTTATTTTGTATGTACATCATTAAAGAATTCTTTTTTTTTTTTTTTAGTGTTAGAAACATCTTAGTTGCTGTGTTTGTGAGCAGCTGTTACAGAAACACTGTCTTTGTGCCTCTTTGTTTTCAAGGACCCTTCTGCTGTGCCAAATTCAGACAACGCCTTCACGTTATTTTATTTGAAGTTCCGAGCATCAGCTCCCAAAGTCAGAGTAAGTAAGTTGTTAAACCGTGGTAGATACCAGAGGCATGTTCACCTGATTGGGGAAGGCTGACCACCTTCCTAGCAGTTTCTCTGCACAGTGTACAAATCTTTGTAGCTGAAGCATGTTACCGGGGGGGGGGGTGGGGGGAGAGATTGAGGAAGTGCACCCTCCAAAGCAGGGGAACAGATCTCTGTACTTTGGCGATCAGTTGTAATTCCAGGGAGGGGGGGTGTCCTCCGGGCGCCACCTGGAGGTTGGCAACCCTATCTTGGAGTGATTTGCGTACCCTTGGAGTACATTGTAGTGCTATGCAGGGGGAGGCCCCCATTAGCAGACCTTCTTTGCTTTTACTTGGGCGCGGCTTGGGCAGATGGCTTTGGGTCATCATGGACTGCGCCTGCATCTTGCTCCGCTCCGATGTGACCTCTTTATTTCTTTATTGGGTTTTTGTTGTTGGGGGGGGGTTGTGCTTGAAACTGGGACGAACTCTGAAAAATGAATTACTCCACCCTTTCTGTCCTGACAAGATTAATCTTTTAAGAAGCTGCTCTGGCAGCTAGCCAAGGGAATGTCGATCCGGTGGCTAAGAGCAGTGGATCTAATATGCGTGTCGTGCTTAAATAGTGTTGCGGAGCTCCTAGGCAAGAAAGAGAAAACAGAGCCAGTATACTGAGTATCTGGGGGGCAATTCTGTTCAGGGAAGCGACGGCATACAATCTCTTAATTGTTTTGTCTGTTTCCTTTTAGACACTTATTGAGCAGATAGAGCAGCGATCTGAGAAAATGCCAGAGTGAGTATACCGAATCTGTTAGCTGCCTGCGTCTGTCCGGTCTGACTTCCTGCCCTGGCCAGCCGGCTGCCTGAGGAGGGCAAGAATCGTAGAATTATAGTGCTGGAAAGGGTTCTAGAGGCCATCTGGTCCAACCCCCTGCTCAGTGCAGGATCAGCCTAGAGCATCCCTGACAAGTGTTTGTCCAGCCTCTGCTTGAAGACTGCCAGAAAAGACTCCTCCACTGTCCTCTTCGCCCTCTGCCTCTCCTTCTTGTGGTTGACTGCTCCCTTGTGTAGAATCCCTGCCGGTCGGCAGCTAGAAGTCAGGAAGAAAGCTAGGCTTGAACTCAGCTCCAGGACACGCTTGTTTCCTTCCCACTGGTTTGCCACCTCAATGAGGTGGGGCTTGGGTGTCAGTATTTAAAGGTGCAGTAGGTAGTTGGCCCTCAAATCCAGTCCTCCAGTGGCTCATTGCTCATTGTTCTCTCCACCCAGGTACCAGCAACTGCTAAGTGAAATACATCAATGTTACCTTGAACAGAGAGAACACTTATTGGGGCCTAGTATTACCAGTACTGTAACAGAATTAACCAGTCGGAACAACAGAGATCATTGTGCTCTGGTGAGTGCCCTGTTGTGTTTCCCCAATTCTGCTCTCTTTTGGAATGGAACCACTGATCAGTAAGAGCCAGCATGGTGTGATGGTTAAAAGCGGCGGACTTTAATCTGGAGAATCGGTTTGGTTTCCCCACTTCTCCCCATGAGCGGCGGACTCTAATCTGGAGAACTGGGTTCAACTACTACTACTATATTCAGTTAAACTAATCTACTAAACTCACATTATCTAACCACTACTATCGATACAATCTTTAATAGATCCAGCTTACTACTTTACATTTTATATATCTAAGAGGGTATGACTTTATGTTTACAATACTCTACATTTTTTCTTCAATACCTTCCCATCAAATTAGCCCATAATGTCTTGTTTACAATTTCTACTCTTTTACTGATGGCTGTTCCAAAAAAACACCTAATGAAAAAAGATCTTCAAAGGCATGCAAGCTGCCTGCCCTCTCCTATCTGCAAAATCTGCTCTTTTGCTGGTTTCAGGTCCGAAGTGGCTGTGCCTTTATGGTCCACGTGTGCCAGGATGAACATCAGCTTTACAACGAGTTCTTCACCAAACCGACCCTGAAACTGGAGTAGGTAACATGTTGGACTGTGTTTCTACGGCGACATTCCTTGACCGGGGTGCTGTCGACATGCAGGTGTATCAGGGGTGGAGGAAGGCATCTTAGCTGTGTCGCTTAGCTGTCCAGATGACCTGTTCTACCAACTTGCGGCTCTCCCCCCCCCCCCCCATGCTCTCTGATTCCCTTACATTTTAGGCTCTCCGCTTTGCAATAGGCTTCTTAATTTAATTTGCTTTCTGTGACGCACGGATGAAATACTGAGCAAATGAGAGTGAGTCTGCCTTTAATGCAAATATTTATAAAAACTCTGGGCAGATGGCACCATCTGGGAAGATGCATCCCTCCCCCTTCTATACAGAATGGAATGCTACTTAAGGTTGTTCTTACTTATCAGTTCTAGCCTTCAGAAAACTTTGGTAAATAAATTGAAGTGACCAGAACTTAGTTTGGAAGACAATCAAAAGCCAATTCAACCTTAATTAACACCCAGAACACCCAAAGAGGGATTCTCTGAAATCGAGAAGTGAAAGATCTCTAAGGCTCGTGTGCCAGATGGCTTTGTGAGTTTTATAAGATAATTTGGCAGGTCTGTGTAATGGCTGCCAACTTGGAAGGCTTGAAGAGGGGAGTGGACATGTTCACAGAGGAGAGGGCTATCCATGGCTACTAGTCAAAATGAATACTAGTCATGATGCATACCTATTCTCTCCAGTGTCAGAGGAGCATGCCTATTATATTAGGTGCTGTGGAACACAGGCAGGATAAATGCTGCTGCAGTCGTCTTGTTTGTGGGCTTCCTAGAGGCACCTGGTAGGCCTCTCTGTGAACAGAATGCTGGACTTGATGGGCCTGGGTCTGATCCAGCAGGGCCTTTCTTCTGTTCTTATGTTAATGTTCGTTTTTAATCATTAATCAATGCACACTGAGCAAATACTTTCTTTTTGTTTTCTATTTTTGGTGTCTTTAGCTCGACCTCTTAGGCTTCACAGTTTATTTTTGGTTGAGTGTGTTCCCCTTTTTCTTTTGTGAGTGGTGTTCCCCAAATGGTCCAGGCTGCATGTGATGATGGGCCAGGGCATGAGCTCCTGGAGGCCTGGGTCACTCCAGGAGCCTTTATAGCCCAAAGAATTCCTGATGTTGGAACTCTTTCTCTTTTTCTGTCTTGCAGTGGTCTTTTAGAGAAGTTATGTCTGTCCCTATACGATGTCTTGAGGCCATTAATCATCCATGTAATTCACTTAGAAACGTTGTCTGAGCTCTGTGGGATTCTGAAAAATGAAATGCTTGAAGATCATGTGCAAAACAATGGTAAGTGTGGAAAAAGTGATCAGAATAAGGACACATCCTTTAAAACAGGCTAGGATGGAATATGGTGCAGTGACATCTGCGCTCGCCTTAACTTGCACATTTTGTTTTAAATATTTTAAATTTTGAAATGAGGAAGGATGTGTTTTTGTTTTTTTAAAAAGCACTTCTTATATCTTATCTCACAAATGCCCAGTTCTGGTAAACAAGTATTATTACTTGCTTGACCAAAGGAGTAAAGGATAGAATTTAAAACAGGATCAAAATAATTTGAATGGGTTCTTGTGGGGCCGATAACGTCTGTGGCCCTTTCGTAAACGCAACTCAGGCTCTTGGCGATGCCACGCGAGAGGGCATTAATGGCAGCGTCCCTTTCTTGGCAGTGGAACAGCTGGGTGCTTTTGCCGCTGTGGTCGAGCAGATGCTGGAGGATGTCCAGGAGCGCCTGGTCTACCGGACACACATCTACATCCAGACTGACATCGCGGGCTACAAGCCGGCCCCAGGGGATCTGGCTTATCCCGCCAAGCTGGAAATGATGGAGGTGAGGCATTCTCCATCCCTCTGGCTGTTGCATGGACAGCAACAGATGCATTTATGGGAAGCAGAAAAGAGCAAGAGTCCAGTAGCACTGTAAAGACCAACATTTCTGGCAGAGAGATGAGCTTTCGTGAGTCACAGCTCACTTCTTCGGATACCAAGAGTCCAGTAGCACCTTAGACTAACAAAATTTCTGACAGGTGTGTGAACTTTTGTGAGCCACAGCTCACTTCTTCACATATCTGAAGAACACGGTTACCCATCGTGATCTTTTTATGGGAGGAGCAGCTCCCTCCCTCTTCTGTGCACACTTCTACTGGGTAAACTATCTCTCCACAAAAGCTAGCCCCAAAAGGTGTGGGCCCCATGGAGACTAAGGCTGCAATCCTGAAGTGGGGGGGGGGCTGAAGCCCCTTAGGAGCCGGGGTGAATTCGCACCGGCATGGGTGCTACCTCATCACGGAATACAGTGGCACCTACGGCGGCGCAGGGGCAAACATGCCGGCACCAGGAAGCCATGCTGCTGCATGGGGCTCTGCCAAATCCCGGAAACGGGAGCCTGTGCCGGTGTGGGGGGCGTTCCCAGGGTGTTCCTGGGATTGGAGTTGCCTTTAGGCAGCTTCCTAACCCCTTTGGACCCGGGAATTCCCCCTCTTGTGGCAGCATGGCGACGCCACCTTTTTGGGTGGCCCTAGCCCCCTTGGTTTCAGTGGGGGTTTCTCCACTTTTTAAATTTATTAAATAGTGGAAATTCTGTCGAAGGCTTTCACGGTCAGAGTTCATTGGTTCTTGTAGGTTATCCGGGCTGTGTAACCGTGGTCTTGGTATTTTCTTTCCTGACGTTTCGCCAGCAGCTGTGGCAGGCATCTTCAGAGGAGTAACACTGGTGAAACGTCAGGAAAGAAAATACCAAGAACACGGTTACACAGCCCGGATAACCTACAAGAACCAGTGGAAATTCTGTTTGGCGGTCGGGCAGCCGCTGTGGCGGTGGTGTGGCTGCTCTCGTTTGCTTCCTAATTTCCCCCCCTTTCAGGAACGGGCTAACCGTGGTTTAGTTGCAGTGTGAGGGGTTGCGAGGTTGATTGGTTGTACCCGGAGGGCGATGGAGTCACACAGCTGTTATGTTGCGACATCACTGCGACTGACGTGAGCAGTTTAAGCAGCAACCCCACTTCTGCACATAATCTTGACTGTGCGCCTGCCGCTAAAACTTCCAAGTGCTTTCCGGGAGGTGGTAAGCCGCATTCTCAGCACATGACTGAGGCATTTTCTTTTTTAATTAAAAAAATCAGTGAAGAGGAAGAGGAGTTGGTTTTTATATGCCGACTTTCTCTACCACTTAAGGAAGAATCACACCGGCTTACAATCACCTTCCCTTCCCCTCCCCACAACAGACACCCTGTGAGGTAGGTGAGGCTGAGAGAGCTGTGACTAGCCCAAGGTCACCCAGCTGGCTTCCTGTGTAGGAGTGAGGAATCAAACCCGGTTCTCCAGATCAGACTCCACTGCTCCAAACCACTGGTCTTAACCACTACACCACTCTTTGGATACAAAGCTTCATAAATTCATCTAAAATTCTATAAACCAACATGCGGCGCAAAATTTCCACTTGCACAAGAGTTTGTAAACTAGTTTACTAGTTATACCAGTTTACTAGTTCGTTTATACTAGCTTTTGCGGAGAGATAGTTTACCCGGTGGAAGAGATTTGTTTATACTAGTTTACAAACTCTCGTGCAAGTGGAAATTTTGCACCGCATGTTGGTTTATTTACTTCTTCAGAAAATGGGCTGCTTCTTCAGAAAATTTGCTGTTTCCTTTGCCTTTTATTCTTGAGCTTTGTGTAACTGGGAGATGAATTCAATTTTTTTTAAAAAAATATATCAAAACACTTTCTGCCCTGCCTTTCTTCTGGACGAAAGGTGCCCGGAGAAGCTTATTTCAGCATTCAGGCCAACTGATACAAAATACCTTTAAAATGATTGTTGTTGTTTTGTAAAACTGGTTTTCGCCCACAGCAAATAGCGCAAAGCTTGAAGGAAGAAGAGAGGAAGTTGCCGGCAGCTGGTTCGTTCTCAGACGTGAAGCTGGAAGATCCAGAGAGCTGCGGTGCGGGGAAACCCGGTAAGCATTTCTGCAGAAGGTAATTTGTACTTGTAACAATAAGGTAGTGATGACGGTTGTATTTGCCTGTGGCCTGGCGGGGCTGTGGCTTAGTGGAAGAGCCTCTGCTTTGCGTGCGCAAGGTCCCATGTTCAATTGCTGGCATCTCCATTAAAAAGGTTCAGGCAACAGGAGTCATGAAAGACCTCCGGCTGGAGAGCTGCTGCCGGTCAGAGTAGACAGCACTGGCCTCGGTAGCCCTAGTAACCTGACTCAGAGGAAAGGAGCTTCATGTAGGGTTGCCAACCTCCAGGTGGTGGCTAGAGATCTCCTGGGATTACAACTGATCTCCAGGTGACAGATCCGTTTCCCTTGAGAAAATGGCTGCTTTGGAAGGTGGACTCTATGGCATTATACCCCATTGAAGTCCCTCCCCTCCCCAAACCCTGCCCTCCTCAGGCTCCACCCCCAAAATCACAAAATAATTACATTTATTGCAAGGTGTACACAGTAAAATTGTTAAAAACACAGGGCCTGGAATGCAGGCTACGTATAAAAGTATATTTATGGTTGACCAGACACGTTTTGGCCTTAGGCCTTCCTCAGTGGTCATAAATACATAAAATTATAAAAAACACATCTGGAAATAAACCTTATGAAATATTTTTATCTGGTAAAAGAAAACCATAAGAAAAAGGAGACAAAAACAAAAGCCAAATATAATTTTACTCATATAACTATTATATTTTTTAAAAGTAATTGAATATAAGAGGCCAAATAATACCTAATATTTTGTGTGGTTTGATGTAAATTCTTAACCCTCCATCCCCAAAATCTCCAGGTATTTCCCAACCCAGAGCTGGCAACCCTAGCTTCATGTGTACTGAGTGAAACAAATCTCTAGCACAGTGGTTCCCAAAGTGGGCAGTACCACCCTCTGGGGGGCGGTGGGATTACCTAGGGGGGCACTAAGAGGCAGGGAAGCACTAGAAGTGGGCCCCTTCACCTGTGTTGTTCAATAATTTACAATAGATCAAGCTATGGCACCCTGCTGGCAAATTTGGTGGAAACTATCAGAATTTTCTCCCAGACTTTGAAGAAGTGCAATTAATTGTTACTGTGTTGAAATTTTATTATTATTATCTTCTTTAGTGAGTCAGGCAAACCCCTGTTTTGATTGCTTTTTATAGGCTAGGGTAGGGGGCGCTGGGGTTGAGTTTGTGGAACCAAGGGGGCGGTGGCCCAAAAGGTTTGGGAACCACTGCTCTAGCATAAGAACATAAGCAGAGCCCTGCTGGATCAGACCAGTGAGGGTCCCTCTAGTCCAGCATCCTGTCTCACACAGTGGCCAACCAATTCCTCTGCAGGGCCAACAACAGGGCATAGAGGCCGAGGCCTTCCCCTGATAGCATTATACCCCATCAGAAGAGCCCTGCTGGATCGGACCAGTTGAGAGTCCATCTAGTCCAGCATCTGGGATCACACAGGGGCCAACCAATTCCTCTGCAGGTCCTCTACAAGATGTAGAGACCTTTCCCTGATAAGAACATCCGAACGAGCCTTGCTGGATCAGAGCAGTGAGGGTCCATCTAGTCCAGCATTGTGTCTCACACAGAGGGAGGGGCCATGGCTCAGTGGTAGAGCCTCTGCTTGGCATGCAGAAGGTCCCAGGTTCAATCCCCGGCATCTCCAGTTAAAGGAACCAGGCAAGTAGGTGATGTGAAAGACGTCTTCCTGAAACCCTGGAGAGCCACTGCTGGTCTGAGTAGACAGTACTGACTTTGATGGACTGATGATCAGGTTCAGTATAAGGCAGCTTCATGTGTGTTCACACCGGGATGGTAGGTTGTGTGCCTGTATTGGCCTTCCTTCCATGCTTTCATTTTGAAACTGCTAGTAGGAAACCAAACTGACACAAAATATTGGACGGGCTTTCAAGAATTCTTAATCTGGTTGGATGCTAGAAAAGTTCAAAAGGGGAGAAGGGCAGGTTTCCAGGCTGTGATGGTTAAGGGCTGATCCTGCAGGCATCCTCTGTGAGGTGCAAAGAGGCCGTTAGCTTCCCTTGAGCGCTGAGTTTTCAGGATGGTCTCTGGGCTGCCCTCTGTTCTCTTTCTGACAAACAGAAACCACCCAGGTCCCTCTGAAAAGCGTCTCAAATGCCAGAGGAGAAATCCTGCTGCCACCCCTCCACCCCCCCCCCCTGACTTTTTGCCTCCTGCTGTTGCATCGGAAATCGAGGCTGCAAGAGAGGGCTGGTATCGCTGGCGGGGCTGTCACAGGGAGCGTGCCACCCTAAAAAACCTTTCTCTTTTGGACAGTAGAATAACTACTAGCAAAGGAATTGATGTCTTGTTTTGTATTGTAGATGCATCAGAATCCTGCCCCCCCAGAACGCATTCCACGATTTCGCCCGCCGACCTCCACGGAATGTGGTATCCCACCGTTAGAAGGACGCTTGTGTGTCTCTCCAAGCTCTACAGGTGCATTGATGTACGTGGCCCTGTTGCCTGTAGTATCCGTCCTGAGCCTCCAGGTTTAAACCCCCCTAAAATCTCTAAAAGGGAAATGTTTGAGTTGAAATTTTCTGCTTTCACATTTTTTTGTTGATTTACATTTGGGAGCTTCGGGTGAGGGGGCGGGGGCGGGAGGAAATCCTTAAGAAGCCAGCGACCGCATTGGGCAAGTTTTTTGGGTTCCCTGTAGGAAGTCCTTGTCCAGGGTGTTGACAGAGTAATTGGCAGACCTGGTTAATGTGTAGATAAAGTTTATCCAGGAACTAACATACTTGATAGTACAGGGGAGGTGCAGGGTCCTAGCTGTGTTATTTATTCATTAGTCTTATGTCCCGCCCTTCTCCTGGCCAAAGCACACAGGGGCCAAGGCCGGCCCGGAAAGCTGTCAGGGTCCCCTGTTCCGAATCTAGCGGAAAGCAGCGAGGGGAACTGGAAGGGAGGCCAGCTATGTTGGGAAACCGTTGCTGTAGGCCTGGTGGAACATCTTGATCTGGCAAGGCCCCGCTGAACTGCCTCATTAGAGAGGGAGTCCCACCAGGCCAGGGCCGAAAAAGCCCTGCCCCTAGTTGAGGACAACCGGACACTTTTCGGGCTGGGGACCTTTAGCAAGTTGGTGTGGGCAGGGCACAATGCTCTCTTGAGGGCGTACTGGGAGAGACGATCCCACAGATACAACAGTTGTGTGTTCAGGCATCCATTTCAGGGACAGTGTTGTTTTCTGTAAATTACTGCTAATGTACGTATCCTCTTCCAAAACTGAGAAATTTTTTTTTGGGGGGGGGGATGGCAGGCGTAAGGTTTTATTGACTTGCACTTAAGCTTGCAAATTGAGAGCTGACAGCTGTAATCTATGGGACTTCTCTGTGGGAGGAGAACTATCCAGATTAGGGCCATTGTTTTATGGAGGGTTCTCTTTCCCCTGCTTTAGAGGGCCGTCTTCCAGGGGCTGTCCCAGGAAGCCTTATCCGCCTGCATACAGTCACTGCTGGGGGCTTCAGATTCCATCGCTAAAAACAAGGTCAGTAATATTTCCTGGTACGGAAGGGATGGGGCACAGTTGTTTACAACTTTTTACAAAAGGTTAGTAGGGCAAAGGAGCTGGAACATTTCCCCAATAGAGCCAGCATGGTGTAGTGGTTAGGAGCGTTGGACTCTAATATGGTTTCCCCACTCCTCCACATGAAGCCTGCTGGGTGACCTTGGGTTAGTCACACTTTTCTCCAAACTCTCTCAGCCCCACCTACCTCACAAGGTGTCTGTTGTGGGGAGAGGAAGGGAAGGCGATTGTAAACCGGTTTGATTCTCCTTACGTGGTAGAGAAAGTCGGCATATAAAAACCAACTCCTCTTCTAATGGTGGTGTCTGAAGGATGCACCCCTCTTTTCTGTTCTGCATCAGTAGGAAAGGGTTCCTGGCCCTAGCCCCTGTTTATCCTGAAGGGGCCAGGGCAGTAAAGACTCTAAAGAGACTGACCCCGCTATCTCTCGGGGGGAGTGGGGGCGTGTGCAGGAAGTCTGGCAAGAGACACTGTGGGAAAATGCAGCATCAAGAACGGGATGTCAGAGAGCAAAAGTTGTTTCCGTGCAGGGTGACGCTGTGTGCTTCCATGCAGAGCTCTTCTAGAGAGTAAGCTCTGCTGATTTTTGGCAGCACAGTTCCAGCAAGTGCTACTCAGAATCTTCCGGAAGCCTGCTCCGTGGGACTTACTCCCAGGAAACAGTTCATGGGATTGCACTGGGGGAAAATGTGCAACTAGAGCATGTGTTGACACTTGACGTTAACACTTCAAAAACAAGATGCTCTAATGGCAAAGAGCTCTAAATGTCTGACAGGTGAGTATCGGGGGGGGGGGCTGCCGGCATGAACATCTTCTCTTGTACAGCTGTGTCAGCTGTGCTTATTTGTTTGCTGGCTGGCTGTGAGCACCTGGGCAAGAGGCGTGCAGATACTTCAGAGAAGCAAAGTGCCTGAACAGGAAGGGGAACATCCAGCCAGGCCATTCCAGGCCTGGAGGGTGAGAGATTCAAAACAGATAAAAGGGAGTATTTCTTCACACAATGCATAGTTAAATCATGGAACTCCCTGCCCCAGCATATGGTGATGATGGCTGCCAACTTGGAAGGCTTTAAGAAGGAGAGTGGACATGTTCATGGAAGAGAGGGCTATCCATGGCTACTAGTCACTATGAATACTAGTCATGATGAATACCCATGCTCTCCAGGATCAGACGAGCATGCCTATTGTATTCGGTGCTGTGGTACACAGGCAGGATGCTGCTGCTGCAGTCATCTTGTTTGTGGCCTTCCTGGAGGCCCCTGGTTGGCCCCTGTGTGAACAGACTGCTGGGCTTGATGAGCCTGGGTCTGATCCAGCAGGGCTTTTCTTAGGTTCTTATGAGTACCAAGCAAATGAAATGATATGTTTTATGTGAACATTCTTCTCCCTCCTTCCTCCTGGTGATATTTCTTCTGGCATTAATACTTTTTGTTTCTGTTGTAATTTAGGGCCAGGTGGATGGGCAGCTTTTCTTAATAAAACATCTTTTGATCCTTCGTGAGCAAATTGCTCCTTTCCACACGGAATTCACCATTAAGGAAATTTCCCTGGACCTTAAGAGAACTAGAGGTACTGTCTGCTGACTGGTCACTGGGGGTAGGGGAGTTCGCCCCCTCCTCTTGACAAGTCAGCCACTGGGTTGAGTTTATGTTCACCTGCAGTCCCTTGCATGCTTCCGTACACAAACTCATTCTTTGGAATCCAGTTTTGTATCGCTGGACGGGGCTTGACCAGTGTTTTCAGCAGACATTAATCTTGCTTTCCTTTCATCGGCACTGGTTTTCCTGCTAAAAACTGCTTAACTTCTAAGTTTCTATAAAGAAATATAACTGGATGCCCTTACCCTCTGTCCTGACAATGTATCTCATGTGAGCATTGGTCTCTAGGAGCTGGGTGGCAAATTAGGGAGAGCGAGAAGCCCGTTGGGGCAGAAAGGGGAAGGGGCTGTTCTTTGGAGCTAGCACCACTTTACCTAAGCCAGGGGTCCCCTGTCCTTTCGAGCCTGTGGGCACCTTTGGAATTCTGCCGCAGGAGGTGGAGCCAACTGCAGAATATCACAGAGAGAGGTTGTGCATAACTCCAACAGTAACTGTACAAAAGAGCCAGAGTCCAGTAGCACCTTGAAAGTCTAACAAAATTTCTGGCAGGGTAGGAGCTTTCCTCAGTCATAGCTCACTTCTTCAGATACAGCTAGCTGTATCTGTATCTAGTTGTATTTGATTCCCCACTCCTCCACATGAGTGGCGGACTCTAGTCAGGAGAACCGGGTTTGATCCGCACTCCTCCACATGAAGCCAGCTGGGTGACCTTGGGCTAGTCACAGCTCTCTTAGAACTCTCTCAGCCCCACCTACCTCACTAGTTGCCTGTCGAGGGGAGAGGAAGGGAAGGAGATTGGAGGCCGGTTTGATTCTCCTTAAAAGGTAGAGAAAGTCGGCATATAAAAACCATCTCTTCTTGAAGGTAACAACAACAAAAATGAATGGCATGGGTTGTACGTAGTGTGAATTACAGCGACAACTTTTCTGGGCTCCGCCTCCTGCCGCAGCCAGTTGTGCTGCCTGGAATCATGTTCCTGAGGGTCCAGAGACCACTGGAAACATCCTGGGGAGCAATGCGGGGAAGGTTTGCTGTGAGAGCAGCGGGATTGCTGGAAGTCCTCTCCTGGGGAAGATGTGGTTAGGATCTAGGGCAGTGAGCTGCTTCTCTCAAATGCCTGCCTGCCTGCCTAACAGAGCATCGGTTTCTTCTGCTTAATAACTGAATCTGAGCACTCACACGGAGAGCTTTCCTAAAGCAGAGTACAAACTTTGACTTTGCAAAACTGCTTCTGTCGCACACTCAGTCAAAATCTAAATTAAGTTGTGTGATTTGCCTGTAATTGGAGGTGGCGGCCCAGAGGCATCCATCCGTTCATCTTGACGTGGGTTTCAAAATACACGTGATGTCGGGGTGGGGGGCGCATGAGAACTTTATTTGCCAAGGTCAGTGACTGCAGGTTAGCAGTGATCTCTCTTCTGTCTCTGTATTCTGCTGTGCCTGCCGCCTCGTATGCTAACATTTTTACTCTGAGCAACCTCACATCTCTTACTAATACTTGCGCTGGATGCAGCTGAACATGGATGAGACTCGATCCGTGTTAAACAGTTTCTAGTTAGCAAGAGGTTGAAGGGTAAATATGTCCTACTGGTGTCCAGTTCTGGCTGACGTAAAACTTTGTTCTGCTCTTTTTCCAAATGAATAAATGTTTACGGCAGCCAGTTATTCAGTGAAAAGGTAAGTAACCAAAATGTAAAGAGATGTATACTCAGTTCTCAAAGCTTAGGTCTCCAGGAGTATAAGAGAGATTTATAGGAAGGCTTGCCTGACCGCAGGAAAAAGATTGTGGCACAATTTTCACTGAAACTTCAGAGTAAATGTGTAAATTGACAGCTGCACAAGGCACCATGCCACACTCCAAAAAATCTTGCAAGGGACTCTTTTTGCAGATTTTTTTACATCCTAATTATAAAAACAAGTGAGGGACTTGCAGAGGGAATCTTTTTTCCCTCCCTCACTATTTCCTCTTTCCCTTCCCTGAAAGCCCCCACAGCCTCTCCCCTTTTCCTGCTTCCTTCTCACCTACCAGCCAACCTACTTTTATCTCTCTCCCCTGCCCCCCATCTTTCCTCCTTCCCTCTGCTAGGCAATGTCTGCCTGAGAAGGAACCTGCAAGTGTTTGTTGGGGTGACCTCATTTTCCCCTGTATCCCCTTCCTCAAACCATTTCTTCTTTCCCCTCCTGGTGGCCTCCTTACCATCACTTTTATTTCATTGCTTCTTTCATCCCCACCCACTACCCAGCCTACCTTCTATCTGCCCCTCCATCTTTAGCTATATTTATTATTTATTTACTTCATTTATACCCCACCTTTCTCTGCAGTGGGGACCCAAAGCACCTTACATCCTTCTCCTCTCCACCATTTCACCCTCACGACCACCCTGTGGGAAGGTTCGGCCGAAATCATGTGACTGGCCCAAGGTCACCCTGCGAGCTTCCATGGCAAAGTGGGGATTCAAAACTCAATCCTACCACCTCCCCCCAGTTTTTTTGGTGACAAGCCAAGGCTTGAAGGCTGGCAATACTGTTGTGGTTGCCTAGCGGTGGCCACTGTGTGCTTTCATTTCTTAAGGCTGTGTAATCTGCCTTGAGCCTCAGTGAGAAAGGTGGGCTATAAATAATATAAATAAACAAAGGTTGCATATGCTGCTCTATTACTTTGGGGGAGGGGTACCCTCGTCTTTGTATTTTTTCAATTTTAGGTTTTTCTGCAAACCTTGGGTATTTTTCAGATTTGTAGAAAGATCTGTCTTGTCTGTTCATGGCTTCAATTTCTGGATTTCCACACATCTGGCCACGTTGAGAATTAGGTAGATGCTCTCCAGAATTTTTTTGCTTGCTTTCTCATAGTGGCTAAAAAGAAAGTTCTTAAGGAGAAGGTCAAAAGTAACTCTGGCAGAAGAAAGAAGGGAATTCTGAGAGCCCCAGATCCAGTGAATTCACCATCGCTTATGGGTGAAAATCAATCTGTAGAGCAGGGGTGGGGAACCTTTTTTCCACCAAGGGCCATTTGGATATTTATCACATCATTAGCAGGCCATTAAAAATTATCAACTTAAAAATTATCAACTTAGCCGACCAAGTCTCAAGCAGGCAGCTGCCCCAGATGACCCCCCCCCCAGCACAGGCAAGCAGGCAGGCATCCAACCGATGGCGCACTCACCCACCTGGTGGCACAGGATGGTCTGTTGCACCAGCCAGGCGTAGCCGTCCAGCCGCACGCCGGAGTTCCTCCTGCTCTGCAAGGTTGGGGCAGATTCTACAGCTGGCTCCTGCTACCTCTGCCTGCAGGGGTGAAATGAGGACACACTGGCTAAGAACTCCCCCCTCCCACTCATTCTGGTCCTGCCTCCTTTAACCCCTCCATTGTCACCACTTCTGCCCCCAGCCCTCTTGTAGTACAGAGGGAATACGTTTCTCCATGGCCCGGGTGGAAAAGGGTTAACACAATTTCTTGGGTAATCCTAGCAGCTCCATAGCTAACAACTCTTCTGCAAGGGGAGAAAAAGGTTCCTTTTCTTGGCAAAACAAACTCACATCTGCCTTGAATAGAGGCTATTCCTGTCCGTGGGAGGGGGCGGATCACCAGTCTTAGATCCTTCTGAGCTAGAGATCTGCCAGGATCCACAAAGGGCCAAAACAAATGATTTTGCAGGCCTTAAACGGCCCCCGGGCCTGACGTTCCCCACCCCTGCTGTAGAGAATATAGTACATTGTGTAGGATCCAGAACTCCTAGTGTACTGATCATACATGGTGGAAGTAACAGGGCTGCTAGGTGATGGCCCCAGTGCAGCACCTGAAGGACAGATGAGCCCTGTTCATCATTACTAGGAGTCTTATGGGCTGTGAATTGTTGGGTGCCATGGTTGGGGCAGGGTGGCCGTTGTGTTTCTCCCAAGGGACTAGAGTTCTTTCGGCAGTTGATAGGAACGATGAACCAGGAAACCCCGAATTCAGGGACCCAAGAGTAGCTGCTCCCTCTCCTTTCTCCCTTTGGAAGACTCGTCTCCCTGGCAGGATGATGGTAAGGATTACCCCAGTTCCTATGCAAGCTGTTAAAACAGTTTGAAGTACTTCTGGGGCTAAATTGCATAGTTAAATTGTGGAACTCCCTGCCCTAGAATGTGGTGATGGCTGCCAACTTGGAAGGCTTAAAGAGGGGAGTGGACATGTTCATGGAGGAGAGGGCTATTTGTGGCTACTAGTAAAAATGGATACTAGTCATGATGCATACCTATTCTCTCCAGTACCAGAGGAGCAGGTCTATTATACTGGGTGCTGTGGAACACAGGCAGGAGAATGCTGCTGCAGACATCTTGCTTGTGGGCTTCCTAGAGGCCCCTGGTTGGCCACTGTGTGAACAGACTACTGGACTTGATGGGCCTGGGTCTGATCCAGCAGGGCTTTTCCGAAGTTCTTACGGGGTGTCAGTTGACACTTTGGCTCTCTTCATGGCCACCTGGCTTCTGCGATACCTTATCTAGGCAGAGAATCTAAACTCTGGGTTCTTCAGAAGTCAACAGCTGGGACATTACTGGCTTTGGACATGCTAAAACATTTGATCCAGGCCCTTCTCTAAGAAAATCAAATATAGTTAATGTTCATTTGTCTGGCCAAATTAATGGCATGTGAGCGCTTAGATGGTGAAGACCAGAACTGAGGAGGTATACATCTGTTGGGAATTTTTCTGAGGGATAATCGCCTTTGGCTTTCTTTTTCTTGGAGGGAGGGGTCATGGTTCATACCGAAGATCCCGGGTTCAGGCCCTTGCATTTCTAGTGGAAAGGATCTCTGATAGTAGGGCCCTCTCTGCTTGAAAAGCTACTACCAGTCATGGGAAAAGGCCTAAAAGATTGGCGCTGTCTGAGACAGTATTAGACGTTGCTCTGTTCTCTCTTTTGCCTGGCAAAAGACTCAAAACAGAACCTGCTTCAAGGGAGTACCTCTTTTGTGCCTTACTCTCTTCTCAGATGACTATTTGTTGGAGGGGGGGGGAAGAGAAACACATGTGGAAATAATAACGTGGTCTGATCTTTAAATAGGTGGCTTTGTTTTCACAGATGCGGCATTTAAAATCCTGAATCCCCTGACGGTGCCACACTTCTTTAGACTAAGTAGCAGCAACGCGCTGATACAGTTCTTGTTGGAGGTAATATGAGCTGCGGGCCGGGAAGACTTGTGTTCGAAACGTGGCAATTTCCACGGGTGTCAGAAAGGGGGAGAACTCTTTGTCTCTTTGTTCAAGGGCACGCCGGAGATCAGGGAACATTATATTGACTCTAAGAAGGACGTGGATCGGCACCTGAAGTCCGCCTGTGAGCAGTTCATTCAGCAACAGACAAAGCAGTTTGTAGATCCACTGGAGGAATTCCTGGCAAAGGTACTGGGACATTTGTAGATTCACTGTGGGTTTCTTAAACTGCAGGGTAGTTTGTCCTCAGACAGAAGTGGCGTATAATGAGAACAAGAGAGACACCTTAAATGAAGCCAATCGGGAGGCATGAAACTGCCTGAAATTGAGTCTGACCATTTAGTTCATCTCACC
Source organism: Euleptes europaea (assembly GCF_029931775.1). Classification (NCBI taxonomy): domain Eukaryota; kingdom Metazoa; phylum Chordata; class Lepidosauria; order Squamata; family Sphaerodactylidae; genus Euleptes; species Euleptes europaea. The sequence goes on from NC_079316.1 coordinate 113,511,953, forward strand.
CAGCACCTTGTACTGTGACTGGTAGCAGTGGTCCAGGATCTCTGGCAGAGAAGGGACTGAGATCTTTTTACTGGACGTGCTAGGGAATGACCCAGAACCTTCTGCATCTGAGAGAGCCAGCGTGGGGTTGTGGTTAAGAGCGACGGACTCTAATCTGAAGAACCAGGTTCGATTCCCCGTTCCTCCACATGAAGCCTGCTGGGTGACCTTGGGCCAGTCACAGTTCTCTGAGAACTCTCTCAGCCTCACCTACCTCCCAAGGTGTCTGTTGTGGAAAGAGGAAGGGAAGGAGATTGTAAACTAGTTTGAGACTCCTTTTGGAAGTGGGGTAAAAAAACCAACTCCTCTTCACATCATGCTGCTGTTGTCCTCTGCCAGCAAGCTAGGCTTACTTGAAATGGTGTGATTTCTTTCTGTTCACATTAGTTATGCTGGGAAACTGGGCTGTCGCTCTTCATTCTGCCCATGTCCTAACTATCTGCGCCTGAAAGTCTTTCTTCGGTGCTTGCGTTTGGTCTGCAGTGTTGCGGTGGCAGCTAGGGTGGTGGTGAACTGAGCATGCACCCAAGGAGTGGGCATGGAGCAGAGCTAAGCCCCAGTTCATAAAAATGTCATCTTTACTAAAACAAAAAATACTACCTGATACAAAGCACCATAACCGACTTGCATTTAAGCCTCATAAAGATTCTGCTATGGGGCTGTGGCTCAATGGCAAAGCATTCAGAAGGTCCCAGGTTCAATCCCTGGCATCTCCAGTTAAAGGGAGTAGTTAGGTAGGTGATGGGAAAGACTTCTGACTGAGACCCTGGAGAGCCGCTGCCAGTCTGAGTAGGCAATACTCACTTGGATGGACCAAGGGTCTGATTCAGTATAAGCCAGCTTCATGTGTTCATATGTACTTTAAAGAAAACCCACCCACATCTGGATTTGAACTTGGGTCCCCCTAAGAGTCTAAAGATCCATTCAAGTACCTTTGGTAGCAGCAAAGTTCTTAAAATCATTCATTTATATGGGTGTAGCAAAAGAGTCCCAGTAAAAAAGCCTTTAAGTTGGGGATCTTCTGTTCCTTTTCTATGCAATGGATTACCAACCAGTGGACCTCCTGAATAAAACAGGAATCCCCCGTGTCTCTTAGGAGACAAACAAAATCTCCTACAGCATAAACTTCTGAGAGTCAGCTGAGTCCATCAGATGAATGAATGAGATATCTCAAACTCTTATGTTTAATTTTAGGGAGATGATCTGGAATCCTAATTCTATAGGAATTTTTTTCAGCATGTAAGGTGGGGTCCAGCATTTGCATTATGCTAATGATAGAAACTTACTCTTGATGCCTTCCACTAGCATACTTCTAAACTTTACATGTGGAATTACATGCCCCGGAATATGGCTAATTATTACATGTCCCAGAGTGTGGAAATGCCGATTGCCACTTTGGGGTCAGGAAGCAATTTTCCTCCACGCCAGATTGGCCAGGGATCTGAAGGCTTTTTTTTTTTTTTGCTATCTTCTGGGCATGGAGTGGGGGTCACTGGGTGTGTGTGGGGGGGTGGGGGGGGAGATAGTTGTGAATTTCCTGCATTGTGCAGGGGGTTGAACTAGATGACCCTGCCTTCCAGCTTTATGATTGTAATTACAGTATTTGTTCAAAGGCCAGACTGGAATTTTTTTCCAGATATGTTGTCTAAAAGGGGGGATTGTGTTTACATTTGCATAATTTCTTTTTTGTGTATAACCTTTTTTTAAGGGCGTTCTCTTCCTTTCGAGTAAATATGATCTCATGTGTCCAGGAGTATGGCCAGTTATGTGCTATTTCTTATTTCATTCACCATTAATAGCCAAATAAAGTTGTATGTAATCAAAGGCACAAGTAAATTGTATAATATAATTATTAATTGGTATTAAACAGTGAAGGTCATCTTGGCACTAATTTTGCCGCAACAAGGGACCATTTTGTAACAGCCCCGCGTGAGCTAGGAGGTCTCTGGCTTAAATCTTGCCTCTTTCACAGAACTTGTCTTTGGGCATGATGCCATTCTCTCTGACCTCTGTGTCACCATCTGCAGTATGGAGATCATAGCGACCTACCAAACAGGGTGGGTGTAGGGGTCTCCGTGTGTCTGTGAAGTGCTTTGTTCGCTGTACATCACTCTGCACCCAGCATTCCCACTGTGCAATTTTGGCTTTCATGTAACATGGACCCAGGATCAGAGGAGCTATTAGGTGCTGTGGAACACAGGCAGGACGATGCTGCTGCAGCCGTCTTGCTTGTGGGCTTCCTGGAGGCACCTGGTTGGCCACTGTGTGAGCAGACTGCTGGACTTGAGGGGCCTGGGTTTGATCCAGCAGGGCTTTTCTGATGTTCTTATGTTCTTAACATGCCATCTTGATATTTACGGTGTGCTTCACCTCTGATTGGTTTGCAGATCTCTACAAGTCAAATCCTGCTGCGTTGCCTATTGGATGTCCCAACCTATTGATTTATTCTGTGTAATCTGCCTTGAGTGCCCGTGAGGAAGGCAGACTGTAAATAACTCAAATAAATAAGAAATTATCTTCCCCTGTTTTAGGTTTCTGCTCTGAAGACGATGGCTAAAGAAGGGGGCCCGACGTACAACCTCTTGCAGCAGCCGTGGGCACAGCCAGGTGACCTTCTTTGCTTGCCACCGAGATCCTGTCACTAGAGCAACGGCCCTGCGAGGAGCGGTTGAAACGCTTAGGGCTATTTAGCTTGGAAAGAAAGGCAGTGAAGGGGAGACATGATAGAGGTCTATTAAATTATGCATGGTGTGGAGAGAGTGGACAGGGAGAAGCTTTTCTCCCTCTCTCATAATACTAGAACATCTGTTGAAGCGGGAGGGTGAGAGACTCTAAACAGACAAAAGGAAGTATTTCTTCACACAACAAAGAGTTAAATTGTGGAACTCCTTGCCCCAGGATGTGGTGATGGCTGCCAACTTGGAAGGCTTGAAGAAGGGAGTGGACATGTTCAGGGAGGAGAGGGCTATCCATGGCTAGTAGTAAAAATGGATGCTAGTCATGATGCATCCCTATTCTCTCCAGTCTCAGAGGAACATGCCTATTATATTAGGTGCTTTGGAACACAGGCAGGAGAATGCTGCTGTAGTCGCCTTGCTTGTGGGCTTCCTAGAAGCCCCTGGTTGGCCCCTGTGGGAACAGATGGGCTGGACTTGATGAGCCTTGGTCTGATCCAGCCGGGCTTTTCTGATGTTCATCCTAGATCACCCTGGTTTTGGGGAGACATAAGAAAGGCCCTGCTGGATCAGACCAAGGCGCATTACGTCCAGCAGTCTGTTCACACAGTGGCCAACCAGGTGCCTCTAGGAAGCCACAAACAAGACAAGTGCAGCAGCACCATCCTGCCTGTGTTCCACCCCACCCAAAATAATAGGCATGCTCCTCTGATACTAGAGACAAAATACATGGGGTTGGTGCACTACATGGAAGGCTGTGTCTTGGGGTTTGAATGGAGTCTTCCATTTGTGAACCCTTGCTTTAACTCCATAGCATCCAAATCAAAAGGGTTTTGTGCTATTCAGCTTTATGTTAGAACGTCTTTGATGCTTATCCAGAACGAGCGGATAAGAGGTGGGACGCAACCTATGCTCCGCAATCTTTTGGAGGAGAGGAAATTAATGTTGAGGAGACCGTGGTGGCTTCATGCCAAGAGCTTAGCAGAAAGGGAAGAGTCATTAGAAATCTTGGGTTGGATCCTGGGCCCCTACGAGGGAAAATGAAGGTGGAGTGAATCTTCCCCATCTTCCCCGTCATGTGGCAGCCCCTGAAAGGGTGATGTGGGTGGATCCCTGCAGTATGGGTGTTGAAATAAAGAAGGGGGTAGTGGGCAAAATCTCTCCCCTCTGCAGAAGTACTGCTGGACAAAGAGGCAGGGAAGGCAATCTCGTCAACTTTTGTTTCTCTGAATTTCATTTCCAGCAAAGGTCGGCGACTTGGTGTCTGCAACCTACCGGACGATAAAAACGAAGCTGCCGTCGACGTTACGGAGTATGTCGCTGTATCTGTCCAATAAGGACACGGAATTCATTTTGTTCAAGCCAGTTAGGGTGAGTGAGTCAGTGGTACTATGACTCCCCCCCCAATATATTTGGGAATCTGAATTCAGGGAATGTTTAGGATTTCTGGTGAGAGCCAGTGTGGTGTAGTGGTTAAGAGCAGTGGTTTGGAGCGGTGGACTCTGATCTGGAGAACCAGGTTTGATTCCCCATTCCTCCACTTGAGCGGCGGAGGCTAATCTGGAGAACTGGGTTGGTTTCCCCACTCCTGCACATGAAGCCTGCTGGGTGACCTTGGCTAGTCACAGCTTTCAGAGCTCTCTCAGCCTCACCCACCTCACAGGGTGTCTGTTGTGAGGAGGGGAAGGGAAGGTGATTGTAAGCCGGTTTGATTCTTCCTTAAGTGATAGAGAAAGTCGGCATATAAAAACGAACTCTCTTCTTCCTCTTCTGCTAACTCTCTCTTTTATTGGCTACTTGGTCTTGGATCCAGTGGTAATTTCTGGATTACTATCAGTGGAGCAAGACTTTCCCATCCCCTTCCTTCCTTGCAATTCAACCCCCCCTCCCTGAATGCTCCTCTTTGCGTGCAGGGATACTTTGTGGGGGCCAGTTGCAGGAGAGAAATTGACAAAACTCTCTCCCTCTCTCATTGATGGAATCCCTCTGCTGGGTCCATTATAGTGTTGTGGTTAGAATCTAGGATGGTTTGTTAGCATGGGGGCCAATTTGTTTCTTTCCCCAGGGATTTGTACGGGGGGGGGGGGCTGGGTCTGATTGCTGCTTGCTTGCTTATTGCTCTGATCTTACGGAGTGTTTTTGTTGTTGTTGTTGTTGTTTTGCTCTTAACCCTATTAGTACTTGTGCAGTTCTGATTTTTGCTGTGGCTCTCTTGTGGGCAGTGCGTGGCTGCATTTCATTTGGGGTTTTATGGTTTTAATTGAGAGAAACTCGAGGCGCCTTATAACTTAAGAGAGAACGAGGGGTAACGGTAGTTCAGGTAAGGCCAAGGATTCCTTTCTGGCCACTGCCTTGACCTGCCCAAGAGCTCTACACGGTTGGAGATCTGCCCTGCGTTGCATCTCAGCATGCCTTGGAAGCTCCCAAGTCCCAGGGAATCCCCGTGCCCCTGTCCCGAGTTCCAGAGGTGCCAGCGAAGCTCCTTCATGGCCCCCCACACGTAAGAGCGGTGCTTAGCTTGTGTTCATGTTGATTTTATGATGACAGAAATTCAAATTTCTTTTTCTTTATAAGAACAATATTCAGCAAGTGTTTCAGAAGCTGCAGAGCCTGCTGAAAGAAGAATTTAGTAACGAAGACCTCCAGATTGTCGCATGCCCTTCAATGGAGCAGGTATGTAATAAAAGTCTTAACTTTGTTTTTAAAATCCAATGGGCCTTCACATGTGCCAAAAAGAAAGGCACAGAAGTGTTATCAGTGTGGAAAGAGATGTGAGGAGAGCTCAAACTGCTAGACCCAAGAAATGGTCTCCCCACCCCCGTCTCTCTCTTCAACTGCCTGTGTGTGTTTCAGGATAAGGCCAGAAGCAGGTACTTGTTCCGGCACAGGAACAGCTAACGTTAATATAGAATCATAGAGGCCACTCAGGCCAACCACCTGCTCAATGCAGGATCATCCAAGAGCATCCTTGACCAGTGTTCATCCAGCCTCTGCTTGAAGAATGCCAGAGAGGGGGAGCTCACCACCTCCCTAGGAAGCCCATTCCACTGCTGAACTACTCTTCCTGTAAATTCCCCCCCCCCCTAATATCCAGCCGGTACCTTTCCTCCCACAATTTAAACCCATTATTGAGAGTCCTGTTCTATGCTGCCAACAGGAACTGCTCCTTGCCTTCCTCTAAGTGACAGCCTTTCAAATTCTTAAACAGAGCAATCCCCCCCTCAACCTCCTCTTCTCCAGACTAAACATTCCCAGGTCCCTCAGCCTTTCCTCGCAGGGCTTGGTCTCCAGGCCCCTGAACATCCTCATCGCTCTCCTCTGCACCCGCTCCATTCTGTCCACATCCTTTTTGAAGAGAGGCCTCCAGAATTGCACACAGTACTCTGGGTGCAGCCTGACCAATGCTGTGTACAGCGGAACTCTTGACATCTTGCAGCTTGGATGTTCTGTCTCTGTTAATACACCCCAAGACCTCATTAGCCTTTTTGCGGCTGCCTCACACTTATTGCTCATGTTTAGCTTACGGTCCACCCATACCCCAAGCTCTTGTTCATACACACTGCTGCCCAGAAGTGTATCCCCCATCCAGTATGCATGTCCCTCATTTCTGTTACCCAGATGTAGAACTTGGCACTTACCCTTGTTGAATTGCAGTCCTGTTCATGCCCGCCCACTTTTCCAGTTTGTCCAGCTGTCATCGAATTCTGTCTCTTCCGGTGTGTTTGCTGCTCCTCCCAATTTGGCATGGAGCAGCCAACAAGCTTCGGGATTGTTCAGCCTGTGGAACCCGGTTGATCTGTTTTCTCTGAACCTCCAGGAGCTGAAGAGCAGAGCTGCCTGCCGGTCTCCTCAGCAGTAAAGCTCTTCCTCTCTCTTGCAGGTGAACCTCCTTCTGTCCATGGCCAAGTAGGCGTGCTCTGCAGAACCTGTCCGGCTTCCGCGTCAAGCAGCGAGGAGGGAAGACGCACTGGGCCCTCTGGGCTTCCATCCATTTGCACAGGAAGAGGATCTGGGTTGCTGGGGTGTGAGCCGCTGCTGAAGACCCTCCGTGGGCTTCAACCTCTCAGGCCGTCACCTGCCCTCTAAAGCGTTAGGTGTCTTAAAGGTTCTTGCTACCCCCCCCCCCTCGCATTTATTCTGCATCTGTCGCATACTGGCTTTTTTTTTTTCAGGGAGTTGTGTTGAAAATAAATTAGAGACCCTAAATTGAACAGGCAGGGGCCTTATGAAAAGAGTGTGTCATTAGTGAATGTCTGATCCGGCGCTCCGAAGCACAAACCTGTGTGTTAGTAATTTGCGTAAGAGTAAGCTTACACATGCGAGCGCTGAAGGGGGTGGCATCTGCATGTGTGCCCCCACATCGGACATCACAAGGGGAAGCTTTTTCTCCGACACAATACTTTATAACAGAGGCTGCTCCCCCCCCCCCTCTCTGCATTTCACTGGATGAAAATGCACCAGCAGTGTTGAGATGCATGTGTGAATCAACACCTAGCACAGTTGCTGGTGAAAGTGCACTGTTTTCTTCGGGTATCTGCAAGTCTTCCACAGTGTTTCACACCGTGTCCTGTCCTGGTGAATGCTGCCACTTGCCAGTTCTTTATAACTGCAGAGATTCTCTCTCTGGTTTGGTGTGTGCAAAGATGTGCGGAGGAAATGGTGCCATTTGACGAGGAAAGAAAAGGCCACGCGAGCACACTTGAATTACAGCAGCCGGGCATGGCTGAATGGGGAAAGTGCAGGTCCTAAAAAGGGGAAGGGGGGTTTCCAGGGTTCGACCGAGTAGGACAGTCAGACTGCCGGTCTGCAGGGCTTGGTGGCAGAGCCAAGCCAGTGGGGAAATCCAGCGTGGGAGGGCAGGCCGCCATTAAGGGAGTGAAACGGCCTGAGTTTCTCATGCAGGAATTTGTCTGTTACCCACCTGTAAATCACAGCACAAGCCTGCGCATTGGTACAGCCGTGTGGCCTGGGGAGCGGTAACTTCCCTATTCGCGAACACCCATAGTGGCTTACACAAGAGTGAGACTATTTCACACTGCAGCCAACAGATTGGAATCCTTGCACGTTCCTGCGTGGAAGTGCTATGACGAGGTATGGAGTTCTTGAGGACATGAAGCTCTTCTAAACTTCTTTTGGTTAGAAAAAAGAAACCTTTCCTGTTGTTCCAGGGGCACCCAGGGTGATCGGCAGAGTGTGGTGGATGTCTTTCTGATGGGGTGAATGATTGGAACATTATGCCAGTAGCCAAGAATCAGAATCGTTACTGTCCAGAAATTGTCGGAATGGTGCGTTGCATTCTGTCGTGGGTTGGAATGGGTTGCTTTGGGCAGGGGGGTGATCTTTTCTCAGCTTGACTGAGCTTCCTTGATTGTGGGAATCCACTTTTGGGGTTACTTAAACACTTGTGCTCTGAAGCTCACCTGATAGGATGCTAATTTAGCAAGCTTTTAAAGCTCAACAATGCACCAATAAAGTAGGATGGGCAGGAGTCTGGGTGCCCAATGAAATGACAGCAGTAAAAGCGATCTCCTGCTGATGCGTGGATACAGCCAGGGCTTTTGAGAGCAAAGTTCCCTTCAATGGAATGAAAATTTAACAGGGGAAGCTGCAGTTAGCAAGATGCTGGGCGTGTTGGAAGCGTCCTTTGGATTTTGCTTTTATGGCTTAATAAGCCACTTCCAAATCCTGCCCCCCCCCCCCCACGCACACACAGCCTGACCTGGGGCGTGACTGTCTGGTGCCTACAGAGCCGTGAATAACTTTTCAAGTGAACAGAGGAGCTGCAACTGCGAAACAAACCGGTTTAAGTTGTAAAATGTCCTGTAGTATATATGTATGTACATTGGGCAATTTTATAGGGTTTACATACATGATTCTTGTATGAAGTTACGATGTGTTTTAATCAGACGTTATGTGAGGGTTGGAAATCTGGTGACTGAATCCTTTCGGTTCAAAATTAGAATTGCTAAAAAGAAAAGATTACCTGGGTGATCTTTGTACAGCGCCCTTGCTTAAAGGCTGGCTTATTTAAGATTGTACAGTTTCAGATATTTACCTATACAAACAGTGTACATAATTTAAAACAGATTAATTTAAGATCTTTATATTATTGACTAGAGTCCTGTTTTTAATGTGGTTTTTTTTCTTTTTCAAATAAAAGCTTTGGTTTCTTACTCTGGCCTGGCTGTCTTTTAATGCTTGTTGGACTAGTAATCTATTGCCAAGAGAGGGAGTCTACAGGAGGGCCTGATATTTTGTGGTGGTACATCCTCAGATAAGGGCAGAGGCATAAATGAGAGCCAGCATGGGGGGTGGTTGAGAGCTGTGGACTCTAATCTGGAGAACCAGGTTGGTTTCCCCATTTTTCCACACACAGCCTGCTGGGTGACCTTGGGCTAGTCACAGTTCTCTCTGAACTCTTTCAGCCTCACCTACCTCACAAGGTGTCTCTTATGGGGAGGGGAAGGCGATTGTAAGCCACTTTGAGACTCCTTAAAGGTAGAGAAAAGTGGGATATAAAAACCCAACTCTTCTTCTAGTAGTGTCAGATGGAGCTCAACTCTTTTCAGCTGCAATAGGAAAAGTTCTAATATTTCACATCCTGACTCCATTTGCAATCTTGAAAAAGTCCAGGATGCTCTAAATGAGGGAAAACCCAAACCTATGAAGGCTAAGAAACGAGCCTTCCATCAACAATTGAAAACAACGCTGGGAATTCTCGACACTTTGTGCAGGTCTTTCTGTGCGCTTCATCCTGGTGGCAAAAAGTGCTGTCAAGTCGCAGCCAACTTACGGCAACACCTCATGGGGTTTTGAAGGCAAAAGGCAAACAGAGGTGGTTTGCCATTGCCTGTCTCTGTGTAGTGACCCTGGACTTCCTTGGTGGTCTCCCATCCAAGTACTAACCAGGGCCAACCCTGCTTAGCATCTGATGAGATCTGATGAGGTTGGCCTAGGCGATCCAGGTCAAGACAAGAGACATACAGAGGTGGTTTATCATTGCCTCTACATAGCAATCCCATCCTCCTTTGGTGGTCTCCCATCCAAGTACTAACTACAGCCAACCCTGCTTATCTTCTGAGAACTGACCATCGGGCTATCCTGGGCCATCCAGGTCAAGGCAAGAGACATACAGAGGTGGTTTACCATTCTGCCTCTGCATAGCGACCCTGGACTTCCTTGGTGGTCTCCCATCCAAGTACTAACCTGGGCCAACCCTGCTTAGCATCCGAGTTCTGATGAGATTAGGCTAGTCAAGGCCATCCAGGTCCAGGCAAGAGAGTAACAGAGATGGTTTGCCATTGCCTGCCTCTGTGTAATGACCCTGGACTTCCTTGGCGGTCTCCCATCCAAGTACTAATCTGGGCTGATCCTTTTCGTGCTCGCCGCATTTGTTCATCCTATTTCTTCGGAATACCACCACCACTTGGTTTGCCTGCTTATACTTATTATTTGAGAACTCATCTTTCTAGAGCCTTCTGTTTAGCTAGACTGAATGCTAACCCCTCTATGGTTATGCAGGGCAGAATTTTGAATATACCATATCCAGACAGGACCTGTCCTTGCTCTTCTGGCTCTATCGATTTATTAGCTCATTCCCTCTTGGAATGCCACTTTTATGAGGAACTTCGATCATGTTATATCTCTCCCCTTTTAACATATAAATCGAATGCCTCTGTGTCTGACATAATGCCTTTTTTACTAAGTGACAGGGATCCCAAGGCTACATTGTCAGTGGCAAGATTTGTTTCAGTCCTTATATCCCTCAAACATTAGATATATGATGCTCAAGATCAATGGATCAAGGAGCTTCTAAGGGATAAAAGGTAAAAAGGATCCTAGGAGTGTGGTAACACGACCTGGGATTATTACTCTCCTTAGGCTCCCTATTCCTTTTGAGGCAGGTGCTCAGCTGAGCAAAGGAACCTGGGGGAAGAAGAGCCCTAATGATGGAGTAAAGGACAGAAACCTCTTCATTTAAACTGCTGCCCAGTGAGCAAGAAACTGTATTGGGGGGGGGGTCTGCAGTCTTGCCTCTGTGTGTGTGTGTGTGTGTGTGTGTGTGTGTGTGTGTGTGTGTGTGTGTAAAGTGCCTTCAAGTCGCAGCTGACTTCTGGCGACCCCTTTTTGGGGTTTTCATGGCAAGAGTCTAACAGAGGTGGTTTTCCAGTGCCTTCCTCTGCACAGCAACCCTGGTATTCCTTGGTGGTCTCCCATCCAAATACTAACCAGGGCTGACTCTGCTTAGCTTCTGAGATCTGACAAGATCAGGGTAGCCTGGGCCATCCAGGTCAGGGCAGTCTTGCCTCTAGATGAGAAGAAATCAGACAAATATGGGCAGAGGGGAAAAAATCACACCTGTTGAATTTCTGCCCCTGATGCCATTTTTTACCAGGTACAAAGGTTTTCCTACGTGAAAATTTGGCATAAGTCCTGTAACTTCACGCACGCTCTTATTCTTTCCAAGAAAAAGAAGTAATTACTTTTAAGGGTTAAATCAATAAAGCTCTGAGTCCCAGCAAGGAAATGCATAGAGGATGGCGGGGGAGATCCCAGACAATTAAAAATACCTAGACGTAGCAAAGATAAAAATCTTTAAATAAAAAACCCTAATTTCATGTTCCTATTTGACCACCACCACATGTGGGGCAGAAGTATCGTAATACAGAATGGGTGAACCATTCTCTATGATTCCCTCGTCTGTTTCTACGCATCGGTTGTTCACCCAGGATCATGTGCAATTTGGAAATGAAGTTGTAGCGCTGACCCACCTTAATTGCACCTGACAGCTACATTTCTTTCAGTAGGGATCTCTCTCCTTGGGAAGTCCAGATTCTTCCCCACGGACACCCCCTTCGTCCTCACCTGGAAGTCTGCAATCTTATATGGTGTGGTATTGTCATGATATACAAGCGAAACATGTATGTTCTCATGCATTTCTCAGCTGTTGTAGAAGGTTCACCAGCAGATCAGGAAAAGTACAGGATTTAAAAAATATATTGCTTTTTAAGTATAGTTTTGAGTATAGTGCTAAGTATAGCCTTTTAAATCTTTCTCAATCAGTTAACAAGCTTTATAAGAATCTTAGCATACCTGCATATGATCCTATAAAATCATTTTGAGAACCAGTCACTTATCTACATAATAAAGTTATAATGATTTTTTTCCCCCAAGGTAGATGTTACTTTGTCTATTAAAAAGTGTCGCATAGAAAAATTACTCAGGTTTTCAGTGAAAAGATGAAGGTGAGATTTGTGTGTGCATTGGGACGTCTAAGCTTTCTAAAGCAGTCTAGTTATTTGAAACTGGATTAGCTTTAAAGCGCATTTATTCAATTACGTTTGTGTCAGAGTGTCTGAGGTGGTCAGGTCAGAGGCTGTCTTTTGGTTGTCTTGGGCTGGCCCGTATAAGCGGCCAGGCTGTTGACATGAGTTCGGCCAGTGTTTGCATTGTGCTTTGATGTACGTTTGCTCTGTTCTTTCCACACTCCCTGTTCCGTCCCCCCTCCCTTGCCTTGGCCTTGAGCGGCTAACGAGCAGCACCGGGTTTAGGCTCCGTCTTCCGCCAAGCACCGTTATGTAGTCATTTCCCAGGCCGTTTGAAACTGCACCTGTGATGTAATCATGCTTTTAAGTTATGCCTCGTAGCCTGGTTCGTCATTAGCAGCTTGAACCTGCAAGTTGCCTTAGCTTGGCCTGTTGCTTCTACAATAAAGTTTACCTGCTTCTGACTTGGCTGTCTGAGCGAGTGGCTTTTAGGGAATTGCCCAGGTTGGCTGGAGAACCTGACAGTTTGAGAAATGTTGATTTTCAAGAAATGTTAAGAGACTTTATTTTCCTTGCCCGCAATCTTCCCTTATTCTTAAGTTAACTTGGTCTTGTCTCTGTTTTTTTAAATTATCTCTTCTAATAGAAAGTTATTTCTTTTTCCAACAAATATAATTTACTCGCTGGGAGTTTCTGCTTGGCTTGCTAGCACAAGGTTAAACACAGAACTCACTTAGAGTTGAACTACTGCAGATAAAGCTGCCCCTTATCTGTGTAGATCCTTTCAAAGCAGCTGAAAACGACTTGGCTGTTGAGTAATTCTCACAAAATAAGTGGTTCAGACCTTTAATGGGATGTGGGATAATTATCCCGTTACAAGCTGAGGGTTCCGTCAATTCATTCCGGCAACCATTCCATATCATTAACTGTGGCACATAGCCAAATTCTTATCCAACAATGATACAGCTGTAAACATCATCTCCCCCCCCCCCAAAGAACTGCGCTCCTGCCCAGCACACAGAACTGAAGCTGAAAGAATAAGGGAAAGTGATCTGCCGGGAATCTGCCTCAGAAGTAGGGTTGCCAACCTCCAGGTGGTGGCTGGAGATCCCTTGCTATTCCAATGGATCTCCAGGCGACAATAGATCAGTTCCCCTGGAGAAAACGGCCGCTTTGGAAGGTGGACTCTATGGCATTATACCCCACTGAAGTCCCCTCCCCAAACCCCACCCCTCCTCAGGCTGCACCCCCAAAATCCCCAGGTATTTCCCAACCCGGATCTGGCAACCCTACTTGGAAGTGAGCAGGAAATGTGAGATTTCTCCTCCCTCATCTGTAGGGTTGAGTCTCCACAAACCAGACCCAATAATGGTACAGCTGTCACACTACTACACCCGCTCGGACTAACATTTATTTGTACAAGAAACACACCTTTCAATTCATTTAATTCCATTTATTAACTGCCAAATAATAATCCACTGCAATGAAGAAACAAACACAAGAGTGACTTCTTGTTTGTAAAATGTGTGTGTGTGTGTGTGTGTGTGTGTGTGTGTGTGTGTGTGTTTGAACACGCCTAAGCATTAACTAAAAATGGCATCCATGTGAACTGGTTATACACAGTATCGTGAATCATTTCTGCCCAGGGTTAGTAGTATTCGCCAATACTGTCTTTTTAGTGCCAGGTTTAAACATTGCTGCAGATAAGAAGAATGCAAAATTAAAAGCATTAAAAAAATTGTGATGTCATCCCACAAAAAAACTCCGTCTGCACATATCCATCAAAATCAAAAGACAGTTATGGCCGAGGGTTAATCATTTCAACGGGGCTGGAGTGGAACCAATTCTCTGCGGGAAGGTGCCGGAAATGATTTTAAACGTTAACTCTCCTCCCTGACAAAAGAGTCCTTTATGGCATAGTTGCAATGGTATAAATATTCTGGGGCTGAACCCCTTGTTTCATGTGAACCTACATGGTATAATTACTTCATTTAAATAAACAGCGAACAGTCCTCCTTTACTGCCTTTCCAATTAATTTAAATTATTATTTTTTACAAGTTAAGTACATGGGTAAGTCTGTACAAAGGCAATTATACATATTTACAGTCATACTTCTGAAGCACAATTGGTTCCTTTGGCTGATCTCCAGCTAGAGAGTCAGCAAAAGAGAAATCCTGCTATTTCCGAGGAACCCAGGAGCATGGCGGAGATATCAAAAAATATTGCGGTCATGCTGACAGAGTTAATCGCCGTTACCGTGAATAGACTGTATAAAAGCGTCTGCAGAAAAATAGGCATTTTATACTTATTATTAAATACAGCTTATGATAAAATTGCAATCTAAACTTTTGCGGTGTCAGGAGGTGGAGTTTCTTAAATTTGCAGAAAGAGATTATGGAAAAACAGAACTTGGTTCTAACTTTAAAAGAAAGTTCACTTTGGAAAAGCATAAAACACACGCCCAAGAAACCCAGGTTCGTTGTACCTGAGGAGGCAGCCCCCAAACCACATATCAAGAACTGCCACTACTAAATCCACCCCCTTTCCCCAATGGTCATTCAGCAATATTTTGCTGGTATATATCCAAATCGACAAAGAACTGGATGACGAGGCAGGCTTTGTGTAGCCCAGGCTGCACAATCAGAGACTCAGCCAAAAGTGCGGGAATTAGTGCCACGAAAAAGAGGGGCAGAAGAAACAGAGCCCTGTCACTAGGGTTGCCCGCTCCGGGTTGGGAAATTCCTGCCGATTTAGAGGATGGAACCTGAGGAGGGCAGCGTTTGGGGAGGGGAAGGACTCCAATGCCATACAGCCCACCCTCTAAAGTAGTCATTTCCTCCAGGAGAACTGATCTCTGTAGTCTGGAGATCAACTGTAATTTCAGGAGATCTCCAGGCCCCACCTGGAGCTTGGCAGCCCAGTGGATGCCCCAGGCATGGCGTCGACGTCCTTGACACCTGCAAAAAGGTGCTCCACCAGCGAGAGTTACAGATGAGAGGGGAAGGAAGCACTCCTATCCACTATTCCCCTTCAAAATGCAGGTGGGTGTTTTCTACGGCACTGCACTCAGGAGCCCACAAAGAGAAAGCACAACCCTGCCGAAAAGAGCGCTGGCACAAAAGCCGAGAGCCGGCACAGAAAGGGGCACAAGCACGCGATCCCTTTTAGCAGTGTGCCACACACGTGTTATGCTGGGTGGATTTCGCCCTGAATGCCTAGCATGTCCACAGATAGATGTGGAAATGTATTTATTCAGAACACGACCCAATGCTAGAAGTCAGGAAACGCTGGCAACACGTATGACCCAAATATTCTGTGGGCTGCTTGGATACTATCAAGCCGAATACCACCAAAGATTTGCTCGTTGACAAGTACCCACGCATGACTCCCGTTTTCATCCATGCTCCTCTGTCCCAAGGCATGCTCTCAGGGTCACAACTGTGTCTTCTGGACTAGTCAAAACACAAGGAAACACCATCCTTCCCGCCCCCCATAAAGAAATATTCGTTTTTAACCATTTGTTTTTGCCAAAGCAAGGCTGGAGAGCCGGACTGGGATTCTGCTGCTGGTCAAAGATGAAACAGGGTATCTTAAGACCATTAATTTGGTTTTGTGGATCTTGGGAATGCTCTGGACCATATGCCAAAATTGGATTCTGTTAGATAAAATGCGCAGATCTGGTATTCTCTTATTTTTGGATTGTTAATCTGATCGGAAGGGAAGGAAAGCGGGAACAAGGAAACGGAGAGAGAAGAGTGGGAGGGGCCAGGGAGGAGAGGCGGGGAAAGGGGAAGAGAGAAGGACGGGAGGCTGAAGGAAAAGGAGGGGGGGGGCTCGCTGCCGGAAGGCTGCTGCTGCAGGTTTCACCAGGCACCTGAACATTTTTTATTAGAAATTGGCTTTAAAAAAGGAAGGATGGCCAGACTCGGAAAGAGTCACCACATCTCACATCTGTGTAACTATTCCACTGAATTGGGGGGGGGGGGAGAGAGAATACACAGTCAAAGTTCTCTCCAAACTCTCTCAGCCCCACCTACCTCACCGGGTGTCTGTTGTGGGGAGAGGAAGAGAAGGAGACTGTAAGCCGGTTTGATTCTCCTTAAAAGGTAGAGAAAATCATGGTATAAAAATCAACTTTTCTTCTTCTTCTACAAACTGCCAATTGTGCAGGGAGTGAAAAAGGGAGGGATAATGCACGTGAGAATGAGCAGCATGCCCTTTTGTATAGAACTGCTCTTCCTAACCTCTTTGCTTCTCACCTACGTTAAGGTGCATACCCCCAAAGCAGGGGCGAATGACCTGCACCCTTAGGGACACATGCGCTCGTGGTCCCGGCCACCTACGCTGGAACCAAGCTCACACACACCCCGCCGCCTGGTGCAGCCACCTGTGGTTGCCACGGCAATTGCAGCGCCCTGGTTTGGCTGTCGGGACCCAAACTAAGGAATCGAGAGCAGCCGGACATTTTAAGAGGCCAAGTTCCCCGCACTCCCCGTCCATACGGCCACAATATCTTCACTGTGCTCATTTTGTTCTCACCCTAAATGGTACGTCTCTCCATTCAGCTGTTTTCTCCCAGTATCACCTTGCAGGGCAAGACATAATGGGAAGGGTTGCCCCGTGAGTCCTTGGAGGATAAAACAGATACAAAGGCAGCATTGTAAACAGCTCGATGCTCTTCTCTTTCCTGCTCGGCAAACGAGCCCGGTAAATCCCCAAAGGCAGCGAGGGCTTTCCAACAGTCCCACTCTAAACCACGGAAACACATTCCACGTCCACGTCTCTCCTCTGCAACATTCATAAATCGTCTTGTTCTCCCCACCCCCCAAAAAAAGTCTCTGGATTTCCCAACCCACGGCCCTCTCTTCCCTGAGGAGAGCAACGGTGGCTTCTATAGGGACACCAGTTTCACGTAGTTGCCTGGGAAAGTACCAAACTGCCTTGTTCGTCTGGATGTGCCTACAGAAAAGGAAAAAAGGAAGATATTCAGCAACATTAAGAAGAACTTTTTGACAGTGGAGCAGGCTTCCTCGGGAGGTGGAGGGCTCTCCTTTGGAGCTTTTAAAGCAGAGGCTAGATGCCCATCTGTCAGCAATGCTGATTCTGTGAACTTAGGCAGATCATTAGAGGGAGGGCAGGAAGGGTTGTGTCAGTGCTTGGCTCTCGTGGCCCTTTCTTGCGTGCCCAGGGTCATGCCGATTGCCACTTTGGGGTCAGGAAGCAATTTCTCTCCAGGCCAGATTAACCAGGGATCCTGGAGGGTTATTGTTGCCATCTTCTGGGAATGGAGTAGGGGTCTCTAGGGGTGTGGGGGGAGGTAGTTGTGAACTTCCTGCATTGTGTAGGGGGATGGACTAGATGACAGCAATGCTGATTCTATGACCTTAGGCAGTTCATGAGAGGGAGGACATCTTGGCTATCTTCTGAGCACTGGGGGTGTGTGGGGAAGTTTTGTGAATTTCCTGCATTGTGCAGGGGTTGGACTAGATGACCCTGGTAGTCCCTTCCAACTCTATGATTCTAAGATGGGCCCATAGCGGGAAGACCCCGAGACAGGAATCCCTCTGCCCAGATGGGCCGTGGCTTTTGTTTGTTTACAACCCTTCAGTGGCAGGGGCCTGTAGAACTTGATCCTATCAAGCAATCCACCCCACTGTGTAAGAAAGACCCAGCCAGACTCCTTCCAAGCGTAGGGGAAGGATCTATCACAGTTCTCTGCTCACCCACAAACCAGCCGTCGTCACATTTCTCCATGACATCTACAACATCCCCGTCTCTCAATTCCAGCTCATCATCATTCTGTGGGATGTAGCTGTACAGCGCTTGGTAGCTCAGCCTGGAAAGATGCCAATGGAAAGAGATGACCATGTCTGGCCGACAAACCACAAGCCCTCTGACCAGAGACCCTCAAGCGGAGATCCACGGATAGGGTTGCCAACCGCCAGGTACTAGCTGGAGATCTCCTGCTATTACAACTGATCTCCAGCCGATAGAGATCAGTTCACCTGGAGAAAATGACCACTTTGGCCATTGGACACTATTGCATTGAAGCCCCTCCCCTTACCAAACCACACCCTCCTCAGGCTCTGCCCCAAAAATCTCCCGCCAGTGCTGAAGAGGGACCTGGCAACCCTATCCATGGATGAGCTGCTCATTCACAGCAGGAGCCTGGGTGCCGATCTCCTTCCTAGGCCCCAAGGCCCACCCCGCTCCATCATTAGCTCACCTTGGCCCCACCAGACCCCACACCACAGCCAGGTGTAAACCTGGAGGCTATAGGGCCAGGCGAAAAGGAGGGGCACAGCTAGGTCATTACGAGATTGTTGGCAAGGGCTCACGACCAAACTCCCGATCTAGTCCCCCCAGAAGCCTGTGCCTCTGAAGGGGGGGGGGGCGGACAGACACCCCGGCCAGACCCTCTAAGGGAGTCCGGAGCCTTTCCTATCAGGAACGACCGGCATCGCTCAGGAGGAATTCCACACAGATCCCTTTTCACATGTGCTAAATTCTTGCCGGGTTGGTTTCTGGCTTAAACACTTGTCCTAGTACTGAGAAATTAGTATTTTTGTTAAAAGACTCTGAGGGGTTTGTTTCTTACAGGACCTCCCTGCCCTGAAAGCCCTGGCAGCAAAGAAAATAAGGTCCTATATGGCTGCTAAGAGAGCCGACCCTTCGAGTTGATTTTAATGGTTGAATGCTAGGTCTCATTGGCTGATTGGGACACCACCACAATTTTTAGCTATTATTGCTATGTATGCATCAATTTACCGTAGTTTTATTATGTATATTTATAATTAATCTGGCAATTTTTAACCTAGTGTTTTGCTTTTATTATGCATTTGTGATACTGTTGACATGTTTGTAATGGCCTAAGGCTATGTGCAAATAAAACTACTCATTCACATGCTTATAAATAATGATAATTGAGTCCTGCCAAGTTGCAGAGATGGATTGACTCTATAAAGGCCCTCAATTTGCAAGAGCTGAGCAAGGCTGTTAAGGATAGCACACTTTAAAGGACATTGATTCATAGGGTCGCCATGAGTTGGAAACGACTTGACGGCACTTAACACACACACACACACAAGTTGCAGATGAGTTACGGCAACCCTGTAGGGTTTTATTTATTTGTTTGTAGATTTGTAGACCGCCCTCTGTCCCCGGCCCAGGCTGTACTCAGAGCGGTTCACATCAAACCAGAATGACATCTACACTAATACAAGAACATCTAACCCTCATTAAAATTACCAATATTAATTTCAATTAAAACAATTTGACAGATCAAGAGTTTAAATCAGTTTAAAACAACGGCGCTCAACCAGCTGCCCACAGGACCAAGGGACCAGCCTTGGGGATCCACCGGGGACCCCTCTAAAAATCAGATGGAAGAAAGAAACAGAGGGGAGGGAGGCCAGCTATGGTGGAAGTTGTGGCTGCCTTCAGAACAATTTGGCAGAACGATTCGGTCTTTCAGGCCCTGCGGAACCGTGTTGAACCCTGCAGGGCCCTGGTCTCATTTGAGAGGGTGTTCCTCCAGGCTGAGGCCCACGCCGAAAAAGCCCTGGCCCTGGTTGAGGACTGCAGGACACTTCTTGGGCAAGAGGTGGAACAGAGGTGGTTTGCCATTGCCTGCCTCTGCACAGCAACCCTGGACTTCCTTGGTGGTCTCCCATCCTAGTACTAACCAGAGCTGACCTTGCTTATCTTATGAGATCTGATGAGATCAGGCTAGCCTGGGCCATCCATGTCAGGGCAAAAGCCATGAAGAGATGGTTTGCCAGTGCCTTCCTCTGCACAGCAACCCTGGACTTCCTCAATGGTCTCCCATCCTAGTACTAACCAGAGCCGACCCTGCTTAGCTTCCGAGATGTGACAAGATTGGGCTAGCCTGGGCTACTCAGGCTTACAAATAGGAACAACACTAAAACTGGGACCCATATAAGCCCATGACTTCCGTATCAAAAAAAAAGACAACAATTTACCAAAAAGCATAATAGTCGCAAGCTTCTAAACACGGTTCCAGGGGAAGGGGGGTGGGAGAAACTCCAGGCGACTTACATGTCTTGTGGGGTGTGACTCCTGTCGGGGCTGGTTCCGAGAGGCAGGGCTTGCGGTTGCTGAGAAATGATGAGAGATGATTTATGGTCACTAAAAGGCCGCTGGAGGCCAGAGGCCAGAGGCTGAGAAATGGCGCTGCAGTAATGCACAGACTTTTCAGCAATGTTTATGATCTCATTGCAAACAGTTTCCTGGGAGGTACAGGCAAGGCAGGGCCATCCAAGGGAGGGGACCCAGAGGAGAGTCAACAGGGGAAGGGGGAGGAAGGGGAAACAGTCAATAAGAGACGAGACAATCCAGACGCAGCACAAAAGTCCGGGGAGAGAAGAGAGTTGTAGGTCCCGGTACACAGTCCAGGCAGTGGAGTGAAGAAGGAATCCAGGTGGTAAGCATGGAAAAAACAGGCGAGATACAGAAGAATTTGCCGTTTAGTTTCAGGTTTTGTATCACTGAGCAGAAGCAAGAGAGGTTGCAGTTAGTTAGCCAGGGACTCCAAACCACAAATTGCCACCATTTCAGTCAAAATCTCCAGCATGCAACAATCTACCAAAACCGCCCCCCTCCCCGATACTGAAGCTGTCCCTCAACAACATTTATTTTCTGCATTTCCCTTTTTCTACTGGAAACTTGTGTTGGGTGCGAGAGGGGGCCTTGGACTGCCCTCCCCAGCAGCGCAGAGTTGCTCTCCGGGTCTCATGTGGAGCATCTCAGATGCAAGAAGCGTAACCAGCTAGTGGGCAGGAAGAAGGGACAAAGCCACCCAACTCTTGTGGGGGCGAGAGGATCTCTGCGGCCGTCTGGTTCGGAGGCTTTTCCTCGAACAGTCAACACCAGGGGATAAGAGAAGGGAGACCCCCCTAATGTGCACCTCTGGCTTCCCAAGGCTCTGGCACTGGCCGCTGTATTAGAAAGCGGGCCAAAGGCGCTCTACGTAGGCGACGGAGACGAATCTCGGGGAAACTGTGCTCTTACCACATAGCTCTTTTCAGACTCTGTGAGATCGGGTCCTGGCCTCAATGAATGATGGGAAGGCTGCATGGTCACCAAAGCGCATGATAAGGGAGAGAGTTCAGCAGATGCACCACCGAGTCAAAATTCAAACCGAAATGAACACACCAAAAAAACCAAATGAAACAGAACAAAAAAAATGGAGAGAGGGGAAAACAAACTTGACGTGAATGACATCGCCTGCCTGAGTTCAGACAACAGAATTTTTAAACAGAGAGGACATGGGGGGGGGGGACTATCGTCTGTAGCACAGCAACTCATGTGGTAGGGGGTGAGAGGAGCCACAAAAACGGGGGGGGGGGGTTTAGAAGTAGAGAACCAGAGGAAGGGGATAATGAATTGGCAACACACTTCCAGACAGATGACCGACAATGTTATCAGGCAATTCCGGCAGAAGGACACAAACAACACAGGCTTGGAGGGGGGATTGCCAGGAGACACAGAAATCAGAGTACAACGTGTGACCAACAGGTAGAGAAAAGCGGGGTATAAAAACCAACTCTTCTTCTTCTTCAAATGCTGTGTTGCCACATGGAAACACCTAGGTTTAACCGGGCCACTTCCTTGAGTTTCCACAGGTGGCACATCTTTGAGATGGCCGCCTTCAGGTGCCCCCAATGGGATAATGTGGGGGGAAAACCACAACCCTCCTCCTCCCTGCTGTGTCCGTCATTGTAATAAAGAAAGCGAGAATCAGGAGCGCCCTCCGAAATAAACGCCAGCCCGCAAGAAGAACGGCCGACCGTCCATCTATCACAGAATGAGGCAACTGCATCATGAGCTCATGAGTGGAACCAGGAATTCGGATCACGTTCATGACCCTTGTGCCAGGAAGAGCACAGTCTTAAAAACTCCTCCTAGAGCAAGGAATCCTGACACCCCCTGCTCCCATTTCCCAAATTTCACCCTGAATTCCTGACCCTGGCCACAACAAATACGATGAATGCATTAACGTTGAGTGTCTGCTGCAAGAAAAACCTGTGTTGCTATCGTTTTGGATGGCAATTTTGGATGACATTAATACCATCTGCCAGCGTGGTGTAGTGATTAAGAGCGGCAGACTCTAATCTGGAGAACCGGTTCTCTCTGAACCCTCTCAGCCCCACCTACCTCACAAGGTGTCTGTTGTGGGGAGAGGAAGGCGATTGTAAGCTGCTTTGAGACTCCTTACAAGGTAGAGGAAATCAGGGTATAAAAACCAACTCCTCTATTTTAGCACACCGAGAGGCAGGCCCTGGTCTAGACAGGCACACTTGCCACCCATATTAAATCTATGAAGCAGCGTAATCCTGAATCAGCCCATCCAGACCAGTACTGATTACTCTTCTGGCCAGCAGAACCTCTTGAGGGTCTTCACGCTCCTCCATAACTGAACCACCCCAGGGTATTTTTAACGAAAGGGCGCGAGGACTGAACCGGGGATCTTCTGCATGCAGAGCAGTCCCTTTGTCATACACATGGACTTTAATGAAGCCAGTGACCTGCAATGACTTGCGCGTGCGGATGAGGCCCTACAGATCTACCACAAGGGATGGAAATTTTTCTCATCCCCTCAAATGTAAGTGAGAAGGTCTGCATAGTCAACTACAGCTGGTCACTAATCAACGTACATTAATTGATAACAAGAACATAAGAAGAGCCACATTAGATCAGACCAAAGGCACATCAAGTCTGGCATTCTGTTTCCACAGTGGCTGCTGACCAGTTGCTTCTAGGAAGCCCACAAGCAGGACGACTGCAGCAGCATCCTCCCGCCTGTGCTTCCCACGAACTGGAGAGGAGACAACTGAGGGGTGATACGATAACCATCTTCAAGTACTTGAAGGGCTGTCCTACAGAGGATGGTGCGGAGTGGTTTTCTGATGCCCCAGAAGGTCGGTCCAGAACCAGTGGGTTCAAATTAAAACTAAAGAGTTCTCAGCTAAACTGTAGGAAGAACTTTCTGATAGTTAGAGCGGTTCCTCGGTGGAACAGGCTTCCTCGGGAGGTGGTGGGCTCTCCTTCTTTGGAGGTTTTTAAGCAGAGGCTAGATGGCCAACTGACAGCAGGGCTGATTCTGGGAACTTAGGCAGAGCTTGAGAGGGAGGGCAGGAAGGGTTGCGTCAGTGTTTGGCACTCGTGGCCCTTTCTAACATGCCCAGGTTAAAGCCGATCGCCACTTTGGAGTCAGGAAGCCATTTTCCTCCAGGCCTGATTTGCCAGGCATCCTGGAGGATTTTTTTTGGCCATCTTCTGGGTACGGAGTAGGGGTCACTGGGGGTTTGGGGGAAGTTGTGAATTACCTGCATTGTGCAGGGGGTTGGACTAGATTATCCTGGTGGTCCCAACTCTATGATTCTATGGTTCTATTCTGTGATTCTATGACACAAAGAGGCATACTGCCCCTGGTACTAGAGAGAGTAGATATCCATCAGAACTAGTAGCCATTGGACAACATCCATGAATTTGTCCACTCCCCTTTTCAAACCTTCCAAGTTGGCGGTCATCACCACATCCTGTGGCAATGAGTTCCACAAATTAACTATGCACTGTGTGAAGAAGCGCTTCCTTGGGTCTGTCCTGAATCTCCCACCATTCAGCTTCAGCGGATGAGCCTGGGTTCTAGTATTATGGGAGAGGGAGAAAAGCTTCGAGTAACGCGTGTGTTTTCCTTAGACAATAATCCAAGGCTCAACCCGTGGAACATGTTCAGCTACAAACACTCAAACAAAGTCTGGGAAGCAACGCTCCGACTGCCCATAACAACAGGCACCTGTTATCAATCGACCAGATAGACCAGGGGTGTTGAACTCAATTTTTACAAGGGCCCGATATGGCATAAATGCCACTTGGTCAGGCCGGGCCACGCCCTGCCAGCCCAGATTGAGAGTTGAGGGGATGGCTGCCTCGGCTGGCTCATGGGCAAGATAAGAGCTCTCAAAGGGCCGGATCCGGCCCACGGGCCATATGTTTGACACCCTTGAGATAGACCAATACAAGGCAGCTTCACATATTGACTTGTTTCACAGGAGGAGGATACCACTGTGTGCACCATGTCTATGCTGAGGCAATGCCAGGAACTACTAAAAAAGGAACGTTGACAGGCATGCTCTAATGAAGGAAAGATGCATTCGACCTGTGGAATTAATAGATGGATCAGCAAATTGCGTGAGATGCCAGTGGAAACGAGCAGCAATCTGCCCTCCCCCTCCGATGGTTACCTGTGGCACAATGACCCTGCGTGTGAGTCTAGGAGGTGGATGGGCGGTGACGGCAGAAGAAGAAATTGCAGAGGGAGACAGAGGAGGAGCGCATGGAGAGAATGGTTGTGCTTCGATAGTCTTTGAAAAGGAAAGAAAAGATGATCAATGGAGAGCATTATCATCCTTATTACAGTCCGGATGCTCTCGCAAACAAGAACGTCTTTTTTCCAAAACGCAGTGCAACCTTAGCAAACAAGCAACCATGCAAAAGCAGGCATGCCAAGTCCGAGCTTGTCTGTACTATGTTAGCGCTTCAGGCTACGGGTACGGGGCCCATGTCATGGCTCCCCATTTCAAAGTCTATTTGTTTATAATTTTACTTTTTCCCTTTTATCAAGTTTAGGATCTCTCTCTAGCGAGCTCTCGGCAGGAACCAACTGTGCCAGAGGGACGTGACGGACTAGGAAGTAGAAATGGAAACTGGCCCTCTTGGTTCTACACACAGCTTCTTTTGCTGGTCAGGACCCTTTTGGAGAGTGGTAGGATATCCCCTCCCCAGATGAACAGAAGCTGATGAACTTCTTTCCAGTTCAGGCTCTCATCCCCTCTGTGTGTGTGTAAAAGGCTGTCAAGATGCAGCCGATTATGGCGACCCTTTATGGGGTTTTCAAGGCAAGAGACTAACAGAGGTGGTTTTGCCATTGCCCGCCTCTGCATAGCAACCCTGGCATTCCTTGGAGGTCTCCCATCCAAATACTAACCAGGGCTGACCCTGCATAGCTTCCGAGATCTGATGAGATCGGGCTATACCACGCTGCCTTCCCTCCTTCTCATCCCCTACAATACTTCTAAATACCTCAGAGGTAGAACATCCGCTTCACCTGCAGAAGGCCCCAGGTTCAATCTCCAGCATCTCCAGTTAAAAGGATCTGGCAATAAGCGTTGTGAAAGACCTCCGCCTGATACCCTGGAAAGCCGCTGCCAGTCTGAGGAGACCATATTGATCTCGATGGACCGCGGGTCTGATTTAGTATCAGGCAGCTTCATGTGTTTGTGTGCTCGCCAGCCTCTTACAACTACAATTTAGATTTACTGTCTTGCTCTTGGTAGCACAGGATTGCTGGGTGTCCTCAGGCTCAGACCCTGAAGCAGACGGGTAGGATAGTGGCAAACCCTAATGGTGCCTGCCTGGTGGGAGCAGGACATGGATCCGTCAGGTCAGCAGAAGAACCTGACTGCCTCTTATGGACAGCAAATGGCAAAAAAACCCTGAAAGGAAGAATAAGACAGCTAGGTCCTTTGATTCAAGCGTCTCACTTCAGTGAGGCCTTTCTCCTTGGAGGGCCTGAGGAGACCTAAACCCTCAAACAGGAGGCCAAAAACTGTGAGGTCTGACAAAGTTATGGTGCCAACTGCTTCACTCAACTCTTCCTAGCCCATGTTGAGATTCCCACGAGCAGACTGCGATGAACACAACGGGCACTGCTACTAGGAGCCAGTCTATAGACCTCTGTTCCCTAAATCAGAGCCTAAAGTAGGAATCCTGCACCTTATTTAAAAGCTGAGTATAACTGCCTCGATGAAGACTCGGGAAAGAACTGTTCCCCTCAGGGCATTCGGACTGCCACCGTCTAGCAAACCAGGCCCCAGGATTATGGGACTGGGCCACAGAGGGCTAAATTCCTATCCCCATCCAAAACAATCCTCAGAGGGTTAATTCCTAGGACTTTGCAACCAAACAGGCGCCAGGGACAATATTTTGCTGTCAGCAGCTAACGAACAAGGAGAAGCGTTTCAAGACTCATCGGCTGCAACTGGCTTTCGCGGAGAGCTGTTGTTGTGCACCCACAAGCCCACACGCACAAACACGCTACTGTAAGACTGCAGGACTACAACACGTGCATGCAGGTCCAGTACCTTTATGGCCCTGCTTGGATTCTCCTTCCAGTCACCTTGCTTATCATGGCCCACGTTCCTTTGGTTGGGACCATCTCCCTGCTCCTGAATTAGCTTGCCCTCCTCAAAGGCATGAAGAGATTTCTTTGGCCAGTTAACACACTGCTCTGGCCTGTGGCACCTCAGTCTAGAGACGTCAGGCACGCCACTGCAGTCTCGGCTGGCTGCAATCCCGTCCTCACTGGCAACGCTCTGACTGACCCCTCGGCTCCTTTGGACCTTGTCTCGCTGGCCGAGGACATCACCGAGCTCTGAGAGGAAACTGTCAGGGCTGCCGACGGCAGAGTAAGGTGAGCCACTGTGGCTAATGTGGGGGGAAAGGGAGCTAACCGACTTCTCTTCACTTTGCAGAGGGCTCAGGCGGAGGTTTTGAGCAGATGACTGAGGCCTGGAAGGGCAAGAAGGCAGTGGGGAAATGACCCCCCTTGAGCTGGGGGAGCTGGAAAAGCTGGAAGGGAGGCCAAAGGGAGGCCACGGGCTGAGGTGACACAGAGAAGAATCAGGAAGAGGGGGCAAGGGAGGGGTGACGGCCGGCGTGCTGCTGCGCGACACCCCCAGGGTCAGGGAAATCCACTCTGTGGTAACGGCGTGCAACTCAGGAGACAGGGCCGGGCGCGTGAAAGGTAAAGGCGGAGGAGTTGGTGTGAAAAGCAGCTCAGAACTGGGAGACTTGAGGGAAACAAAACAGAGGGAAAGAGAGAGAGAGAGAAGAGATAAGCAAAAAAGAAGAAGGCAGATAATAAACGAACAAACAAACAAACGAACAAATGAATGAATAAATAAATAAATAAATACATGGCATACAAGCAAGACGATGTGGGGGGGGGGAGTTTTTAAAAAGCCGGTCCATGGCTAAGCATAGAAAAGCTGAGGAAAAGTGCTGGTTTGGAAGTGGCGTTTTCTGAAGCGCTGCAGAGCTGGGGGCAGAGAGACATAAATTCTGCAGAACTATGGAGTTCTATGCATGTTCTGAGAGTGGGGGGAAAGGGGGAGGTGGTGACCAGATGAGACCACAATCCAGGCCTGGGGTTTCTCAGTCCTTCACCCCACATCTGTTTTACAGTTCAGTGGCTGCCATATAAACTTTGCAATAGGGTAGAATTTGTTTAAAAAATCACCATGATTCTCAGGAGAAAAACTAGATGTTTTGTGCGCATATTTGCATGCAACAACTTGAGGGGCTGCTGATTCCCCATGAAGTGGGAACATCGATCTGAAACGTAGCATGGGCCCAAGGAGGTGCTAAGCCCTTCCCTGCCCTACTGGGAACCCGAGAGTTTTTAATAAAGCCATTATTTTCCCATTGGAGCTGAGGCCACAAGTCACTGCTGGAATAGCCGAGCGGCAGCTAGGGGAAAAAAAGCAATGTGAGCGGAAACACACAGGGATGGGTTTCCTCACACCTGCCCACGCTGAGCTTTAAGTGGCCTCCCGTCTCCCTGCTTTGTGAGGAATAGCTGTCACTCATCCCATCTCCCAGAGAAAATGGCTGCTTTGGAAGGTGGGCTGCATGGCATTATACCCTACTGAGGTCCCTCCCCTCCCCAAACCCCGCCCTCCCAGGTTCCACCCTCAAAACTCCAGGTATTTCTGAACCTGGTGCTGGCATCCCTAGTTAAAACTCCTTTACTACCTGAGGGGCCCCAACCCAAATCGGGGCTGCCTATGTCTGTAATTCACCATCAAATGACTAACAGAGATCTATGATCTCTGCCAAGTCTAAACCGACTCTGCCCACAAACTAGACATTCCTTCACAGCAAAGTTTAGCAGCGTCGCTCTCAGAACACAACAAACAGTGAAGTTTGGTTTGCCCTGATGGGTACGACTGATTTCGGAGACAGGATGTCAATATACACCTTCGTCAAATCTCTGCCCAGAGATATGGAAACTTCCAATGGAATATATCATTGGATAAAAATGAACTCCCCAAAAAGAAAGGGGACAAGAAGACCATTCTCTAGAACAGGGGTGTCAAACACACGGCCCCTGGGTCGGATCCGGCCCTTTGAGAGCTCTTATCTGGCCCGCAAGCCAGCTGAGGCAGCCCCCCCCCTAGTCCCGACCGACATTTATGTCATATCCGGTCCTCGTTAACAATTAAGTTTGACACCCCTGCTCTAGAACGAAGGCCATTCTTTTGGCAGAAAAAGGTGTAGCGGCATTTTTTCACAATAAAATCATTGCCATAGTTGACAGATTTTTTTTTAAACAAAGCAACGTATCCCGTAAGATTTTTATTTTTGCTCAAGGAATGAACGAGAAGAAGCCACCAGGAGGCACATCCGTGCTGGGCAGGCCACACCCTGTGATTCCAGCCTGAGCCGGACACCTGTCTTCCAACCATTCTGCACACAGACCTTGCAAGCTAAAGATGAATCCATGCGAAGTTGCTCCCTCTGCACACAGGGTCCCTGCCTAGGCTTTTAAGAAACAGGCAGAGAATTCTCCTGGAGTAGGGCTGGAACTGAAAGAAGAGGGGCAAACTGCATGCCTCCACTTGAGTCAGAACCTGCCTTTTAGTTTTTCCCACTGTGGCTTTCCATGCGTACATTTTCACCTTCCTGTCTGTCTGTCATCCCCATTGTTAACTGAATGAAAGTCTCAAGTCAATGGAGGCCCAGAGTCTTTGCAAGGCATGACCTGCCACAATTGAAAGGGGTGGAGCCGCCTGCCGAAGGGTTGCGGCAGTGTTTGGCTCTCGTGGCCCTTTTTTATGTGCCCAGGGAAATGCTGACTGCCACTTTGGGGTCAGGAAGCAATTTCCCTTCAGGTCAGATTGGCCAGGGATTCTGGAGGGCTTTTTCTCCCCATCTTCTGGGCATGGAGTTGGGGTCACTGGGTGTGTGTGGGGGGGAGGTAGGTGTGAATTTCCTGCATGGTGCAGGGGGCTGGACTAGATGACCCTGGTGGTCCCTTCCAATTCTATAATTCTATGAAGGTTGCCTCACAAACCTGGCCTGTGACCATGTATAACCTAGCAAGATGCACTTTGTGTAAGTCCAATGCACAGATCTCCTGGCTCTCAATGTTAACGAAGCATCCTTTTGCTTAATGACATCTAGGCCCAAAGGCCATGGAAAGCAATGCCAGAAAACCCTCCCCCATGGTCCAGAGAACACCCCCTTCCAGCTTTACCTTGGCAACCCCTATGCAGGCTGGCATCGCGCCAACCCCAGCCAACTAAGGCTGCAATTCTGCATTAGACGAAAGCGGCTTGCAAGCGTGACCGTAGACTTATGGAGCTGGACAGATGATTCATTTTCGAGAGACACCGTATTTCCTTTGCTGTCCAAGCATTTCCCAGGATTTACTGTAACTCAGGAGCTAAAGTCCAAAACCCGCTTCTTCTTCATAGGCACAAACAGCATCGTCCTGACAGAAGGTGCTACATTTGTGTGCAGCTGGGAGTGGCACTGATTGGACAGTATCCATGCCAGCACTGACAATGGAAGATTATAAGTCTACCTCATAGCTCATGCAGTTCTGGGATGATTTTCAAAAGTGATGAGTGTATGGCCTGATAATGAGCAATAGCTTACCTGCTTCTCCACGGAGACAGATCACGATGGGTAGCCGTGTTAGTCTGTCTCCAGCAGTAGAAAAGAGCAAGAGTCCAATAGCCCCTTAAAGACTAACAACATTTCTGGCAAGGTATGAGCTTTCGTGAATCACAGCTCACTTCTTCAGATACTGCTAGATACAGATACAGCTGGCTATATCTGAAGAAATGAGCTGTGGCCCCCAAAAGCTCATACCCTGCCAGAAATTTTGTTAGTCTTTAAGGTGCTACTGGACTCTGGCTCTTTTCTGCTACTTCTCCATGTAGACCTTTATATTAAAAAAACAACAACCTCAAGTCTATATTTTGCTTGTTCATTTCAAAAGCCTTTTGCATTTAAAAAAACTCTTTCTCCTCTGTCTTTTCCCCAGAAGGATGTTCACCACCCTGCTACTCTTAAACTGCTACATGCCCTTTTGACGCTGAGGGAGAATAAAACATAACGATAAAACCCTTAAGACAAATTCCTGTGACACTTTAAATCATATTGATTCGAGCCCAGTAGCACGTTAGAGACCAAACAAGATTTTCGGGATATGAGCTTTTGAGAGTCAAAGCTGGTATCTGATGAGGGGAGCGCTGACGCTCGAAAGCTCATACCTCAAAAACCTTCTTGTCTCTAAGGTGCTACTGGATTCGAATCTAGTTGCCCTACTGCAGACCAACATAGCTACCTTCTGAAACTTCAAATCACATTGTGATAGCCAGGTCAACGCAAGCTCCCATAGTACGTTGGTATGCCCATGGGTAGTTTTTTCAGCATGTGAGGACAAGAGGAGAAAAACCTCCGCTTGGAAATTCACAGATGGCATCTGAACCCACATTAAGTGAGCAAATGGTTGTGATCTTCCACGTAGTCCACCTTTAGCAGATATGATTCAGCAGTCAGAGACTGAAAAGATCTTAAGAACTTCAGAAAAGCCCTGCTGGATCAGACCCAGGCCCATCAAGTCCAGCAGTCTGTTCACACAGGGGGCAACCAGGTGCCTCTAGGAAGCCCACAAACAAGATGGCTGCAGCAGCATCCTGCCTGTGTTCCAAAGCACTGAATATCATAGGCCTGCTCCTCTGATCCTGGAGAGAATGGTTATGCATCATGACTAGTAGCCATTCTGACTAGTAGCCATGGATAGCCCTCTACTCCGTGAACATGTCCACTCCCCTCTTAAAGCCTTCCAAGTTGGCAGCCATCACCACATCCTTCTCCCTGTCCGCTGCCTCCATACCAGGCATAATTTTATAGACCTCTATCTTGTCTCCCCTTAACTGACTTCTTTCTAAGCTAATCAGCCCTAAGTGTTTTAACTGCTTCTCATAAGGCTTATCCCTATAGCAAGACGCTAGAACAAGATGCCTTCTGCTTTGGCATTAGCTGGGAAAACATGAACTTTTAATAGAGAACAGCGACCCCATATAGTTTGCTATCGGCCAGATCTAAGGCACGCAGGTACCTGTGGGGAAGCCGTCATGCTGCGGCTCGGAGAGTGTGTGAGCGGCAGGTCGGCATAATCCAGCGCATTCCTCACCACAGGGCGCTTGAACACCTCGACATACGTCACAGGGAAGATGCCTTGTCGGTTGGTGCCGGGGATTCTTCCTTCATACCAGTTCTCATCCACTCGCCGAAGCAGAATGATTCTCTCGCCCTGCAGGAAACAGCCATCGGACAAGAATAAGAGAGGTTCCAGTTGATGCTCAAGATCTACAGGGAAGAATGGCATTCAACTCTGCCCCACTCACCAACAGAGACTGCTTTTACAAGCCTGGTTTTTCTAGCTATCTGGATTTTCAGTAGCAGCCAAATAGCCCAGACCAGCCTGATTTCATCAGAGCTTGGAAGCTAAGCAGGCCAGGGTTAGTATTTGGATGGGAGACCACAAAGAAGAAGAAGAGCAGCGGACTCTAATCTGGAGAACTGGGTTGGTTTCCCCACTCCACCACATGAGCGGCAGACTCTAATCTGGAGAACCAGATTCGATTCCTCACTCCTCCACATGAGCGGTGTACTCTAATCTGGAGAACTGAGTTCAGTTCCCCACTCCTCCTAGCTTGGGCTAGTTACATTTCTCTCTGAACTCTCTCAACCTCACAAGGAGTCTGTTGTGGGGAGAGGAAGGGAAGGAGATTGTAAACCGGTTTGATTCTTCTTAAAAGGTAGAGAAAGTCAGCATATAAAAAACAACCTTTCTTCTTCCCAGCACCTAGAAAGGCTCCTGTGGAAAACAAAAATCCTCACTGGTTTTACAAGATCCGCCATCCGTACCTTTTTGAAAGACATTTCCACTTGAGTGTCCCCACTGAAATTATACTTGGCAACTGCATCTCCATATTCCAGGACTTGCAACGGTGGTGTTTTCTTTGGCTGGCATTTTTCTGTGGCGGGAAGCAGCTGAAGACGAAAGGTAGACAGACATCAGGACTCTGAACGACACTCATAACTCTGACCCACAGTGTCTTAACAGCAAAGCAATTACCTCTATATAGGATCGTGGGAAGATACCCACTCGGCCATGGTGTTCTCCTTCATACCAGTTCTGATCAATCTGCTTATAAATGTAAACAATATCCCCTTTCTGCAATGGGAGTTCCCTGTTAATAACATACAGGTCAGACGTTAATTGCTGTAGGATAAAAACTGAAATGTAGACAGCAAACATACAATAATGGTCCTATCCTCAGGGCTTAAGGCCAGATTAAAGTGAAAGCAATCTTTTGGGTAATTCCCTCTAAAATTAAGGCAGCTCTCCAAAAAGAGGGAGACCTAGATTTAGGCCATTTGTGCAGGGCTGTTTCCCTCATGGTCACCCCGCCGACTGCTCTGGTACTTCGTCTTGATCATGCTTGGCTTTCCCGACTGTCAGAGGTCGCCTCGCTCTCTCTGTGTGTTTCTGCGCGTTTTTCCCGCATTCTCACTAAAACAGCACCCGGAAGACATGGGCAAATGTCCTCTGGACAACTCAGGGGTCTTCCTTCTCATTCTGTGTTTTCAGGGCAGCTTCGCACATTACAAAAAATGACACATGTTCAGCTGACCACTACGTTCCTTGTAAGGTGTGTGAGACGACTTCTTCTTTGCGCGAACAGGGTTAAGAATTGGTTCTTGTAGGTTATCCGGGCTGTGTAACCGTGGTCTTGGAATTTTCTTTCCTGACGTTTCGCCAGCAACTGTGGCAGGCATCTTCAGAGTAGTGTCTCTCAGTGTCAAGGGTGTAGGAAGAGTAATATATAGTCAGAAAGGGGTTGGGTTTGAGCTGAGTATTGTCCTGCAAAAGTATTGTCCTGTAAGTATCAAGATAATGTGCTAATGAGGGTATGGTATGTTAATATGGAACCATTGTATCCTGAAGTGATCTGTTAATGTGTGTAATCCAAAACTAATCTGTATGGCTATTGTTGAATGTTGTCTTTGTCTGGAGGTTTTTCAGGGCAGGAAGCCAAGCCTTATTCATTCTTAAACTCTCCTCTTTTCTGTTAAAGTTGTGCTGATGTTTATGAATTTCAATGGCTTCTCTGTGCAATCTGACAAAATAGTTGGTAGAATTGTCCAGTCTTTCAGTATCTTGGAATAAGACCCTGTGTCCTGTTTGTGTCAGTCCATGTTCAGCCACTGCTGATTTCTCAGGTTGGCCAAGTCTGCAGTATCTTTCATGTTCTTTTATCCTTGTTTGTATGCTGCGTTTTGTGGTCCCGATGTAAACTTCTCCACAGCTGCAAGGTATACGATATACTCCTGCAGAGGTGAGGGGGTCTCTTTTGTCTTTTGCTGATCGTAGCATTTGTTGTATTTTCTTGGTGGGTTTAAACACTGTTTGTAGGTTATGTTTTTTCAAAAGTTTCTCCATCCTATCAGTGACTCCTTTAATAAATGGCAAGAATACCTTTCCTATGGGAGACTGTTTTTCTTGAGTTTTCTGATTTTTGTTTGGTTCAATGGCCCTTCTGATTTCATTCTTGGAGTAGCCGTTTGCTAGCAGTGCGTGATTTAGATGGTTAGTTTCTTCCTTGAGAAACTGTGGTTCACAGATCCGTCTTGCACGGTCCATTAATGTTTTGATTATTCCTCTTTTCTGTCGGGGGTGGTGGTTGGAGTTTTTGTGTAAGTAGCGATCTGTGTGAGTTGGTTTCCGGTAGACCTTGTGACCTAACTGAAGGTTTGATTTACGGATGACAAGGGTATCAAGAAATGGGAGTTTACCCTCAATTTCCTTTTCCATGGTAAACTGAATGTTTGGATGGATATTATTAAGATGGTTTAGAAAGTCCATTAATTTTTCTTCACCATGGCTCCAAATGGTAAATGTATCATCTACGAACCTGAACCAGACTGTAGGTTTGTAAGGTGCTGATTCTAATGCTGTCTTTTCAAAATATTCCATGTAAAAGTTTGCTATTACTGGACTGAGTGGACTTCCCATAGCTACTCCATCAATCTGTTCATAAAATTCTTGATCCCATAGGAAATAACTTGTTGTCAAACAATGGTGAAATAAGGCTGTTATAACTTCTGGAAAAATCTGGTTAATCAATGAGATTGTGTCTTTAACTGGAACCTTGGTAAAGAGGGATACAACATCAAAACTGATTAATATATCCTTTGGATTGAGTCTTAACGGACTGATTTTGTTGATGAAGTGAGTTGAATCTTTGATGTAAGAAGTGGTTTTTCCAATGTGGTCCTGTAGGAGGGTGGTCAAATATTTAGCTAATTCATATGTTGGGGAACCAATGGCACTCACGATGGGTCGGAGTGGAACGGAATCCTTATGAATTTTAGGTAGTCCATATAATCGTGGTGGTTGTGCTTCAGTCTTGCATAGTTTTCTGTGTGTGTCGGGATGAAGAGTGGAATTCTTGATCAGAATGCTAGTTTTCCTGGTAATTTTGCAAGTTGGATCTCGTTTTAGTTTTTTGTATGTGGCAGGGTCCAGAAGTTCCTCAATCTTCTTTTTGTATTCTTCTGTTTTCATGATCACTGTGGCATTGCTAGCAATATAACACGCAAGGAGAGAAACGCCATCAAGACCTTCAATGCAGATCCAGAAATCATTATTCTACCAGCTGACAAAGGCAATGCCACAGTGATCATGAAAACAGAAGAATACAAAAAGAAGATTGAGGAACTTCTGGACCCTGCCACATACAAAAAACTAAAACGAGATCCAACTTGCAAAATTACCAGGAAAACTAGCATTCTGATCAAGAATTCCACTCTTCATCCCGACACACACAGAAAACTATGCAAGACTGAAGCACAACCACCACGATTATATGGACTACCTAAAATTCATAAGGATTCCGTTCCACTCCGACCCATCGTGAGTGCCATTGGTTCCCCAACATATGAATTAGCTAAATATTTGACCACCCTCCTACAGGACCACATTGGAAAAACCACTTCTTACATCAAAGATTCAACTCACTTCATCAACAAAATCAGTCCGTTAAGACTCAATCCAAAGGATATATTAATCAGTTTTGATGTTGTATCCCTCTTTACCAAGGTTCCAGTTAAAGACACAATCTCATTGATTAACCAGATTTTTCCAGAAGTTATAACAGCCTTATTTCACCATTGTTTGACAACAAGTTATTTCCTATGGGATCAAGAATTTTATGAACAGATTGATGGAGTAGCTATGGGAAGTCCACTCAGTCCAGTAATAGCAAACTTTTACATGGAATATTTTGAAAAGACAGCATTAGAATCAGCACCTTACAAACCTACAGTCTGGTTCAGGTTCGTAGATGATACATTTACCATTTGGAGCCATGGTGAAGAAAAATTAATGGACTTTCTAAACCATCTTAATAATATCCATCCAAACATTCAGTTTACCATGGAAAAGGAAATTGAGGGTAAACTCCCATTTCTTGATACCCTTGTCATCCGTAAATCAAACCTTCAGTTAGGTCACAAGGTCTACCGGAAACCAACTCACACAGATCGCTACTTACACAAAAACTCCAACCACCACCCCCGACAGAAAAGAGGAATAATCAAAACATTAATGGACCGTGCAAGACGGATCTGTGAACCACAGTTTCTCAAGGAAGAAACTAACCATCTAAATCACGCACTGCTAGCAAACGGCTACTCCAAGAATGAAATCAGAAGGGCCATTGAACCAAACAAAAATCAGAAAACTCAAGAAAAACAGTCTCCCATAGGAAAGGTATTCTTGCCATTTATTAAAGGAGTCACTGATAGGATGGAGAAACTTTTGAAAAAACATAACCTACAAACAGTGTTTAAACCCACCAAGAAAATACAACAAATGCTACGATCAGCAAAAGACAAAAGAGACCCCCTCACCTCTGCAGGAGTATATCGTATACCTTGCAGCTGTGGAGAAGTTTACATCGGGACCACAAAACGCAGCATACAAACAAGGATAAAAGAACATGAAAGATACTGCAGACTTGGCCAACCTGAGAAATCAGCAGTGGCTGAACATGGACTGACACAAACAGGACACAGGGTCTTATTCCAAGATACTGAAAGACTGGACAATTCTACCAACTATTTTGTCAGATTGCACAGAGAAGCCATTGAAATTCATAAACATCAGCACAACTTTAACAGAAAAGAGGAGAGTTTAAGAATGAATAAGGCTTGGCTTCCTGCCCTGAAAAACCTCCAGACAAAGACAACATTCAACAATAGCCATACAGATTAGTTTTGGATTACACACATTAACAGATCACTTCAGGATACAATGGTTCCATATTAACATACCATACCCTCATTAGCACATTATCTTGATACTTACAGGACAATACTTTTGCAGGACAATACTCAGCTCAAACCCAACCCCTTTCTGACTATATATTACTCTTCCTACACCCTTGACACTGAGAGACACTACTCTGAAGATGCCTGCCACAGTTGCTGGCGAAACGTCAGGAAAGAAAATTCCAAGACCACGGTTACACAGCCCGGATAACCTACAAGAACCAATGAACTCTGACCGTGAAAGCCTTCGACAATATTTTTAAGGGTTAAGAATCCTCAGATTTTCCCAGCTATGGAAGGGCTGCATTAAATAAAACAGTTG
Source organism: Euleptes europaea (assembly GCF_029931775.1). Lineage (NCBI taxonomy): Eukaryota > Metazoa > Chordata > Lepidosauria > Squamata > Sphaerodactylidae > Euleptes > Euleptes europaea. Next base: position 113,548,754 of record NC_079316.1, read on the forward strand.
GGAATCCTATGCAACAAGACAGCACCCACTGTGCTGATGTTTAACCCTTAAATAAGCATCTGGAAAAGCCCTTTATATGGCAGCACAAAGTGAGACTCGGATCACGAGAACAATCCTTACAGAGCACAGAGCCTAGCTGGTTTCCCGGCTAGAGTCTGTCTATCTCAAATTTCTTGAAATTCCTAAATACCGGAGAACTTACATCCTCGCACGTTTCAATGTTCTACCTTCAGCTCTTCTTGGTGGCAGATTCCACCGCATTCCTCTTTCCCAATGTCTCTGTCCGTACAAAACAGGGAAAGTGGAAACTACAGGAGGTGTCTTGTTGCTCAGCCCTTTCTATCATGACATTAGATCCCAGTATGTAGTTCCCATCCTGTCAATTTTTCTAGGAAGATCTGAGGAATTATTAGGGCTGTTGATTCGGTTCGGCCTGAACTGAAAAACAGCCGAATTTCCCCTGATTCGGCGGTTTTTAGTTCGGGACGAACCGAACTCAAAAATGGTGGGCAACCGGGGAGCCGAATTCAGCGAGTTCGGGAGTTCACGAATAAATCTGGCCAATTTGGGGAGGCAGTAAGCAGCATAACCGTCAGTAAGCAGCATTCTCCTTCCCCGGCCAATCGGTGGCCAAGCTGGGTCTTCTTCTGGCCAATCAGTCAGGATTGAGTACTGGAGGAATCAGCTGATGTGCAGCCCGGCGGGGAGAGAGAGAGAGAGGGAAATCCTCGTGTGTGTGTGGGTGGGTGCTTGTGCATTCACTCCTTTCTGTGGCTGCAGGGGGCGTATTTTTGGGGTACAGACCCCAAACTTTCAGCAGAGATTCAGACAAGCCTTCTTAAGAGGCCACCCAAGTTTTGTAAACATTGGGTCAGGGGTCCTGATATATGGGCTCCCCCCTTTTCCCTCCCCCCCTTTTCCATTTACGTGGCTGCAGGGGGCACTTTTTTGGGGATACAGCCCCCAAACTTTCAGCATAGCTTCAGACAATCCTTCTTAATATACCACCCAAGTTTTGTAAACATGGGTTCAGTGGGGGCAGAAATATCGGCTCCCCCCTTTTCTCTTTCCGTGGCTGCAGGGGGCGCATTTTTGGGGGTGCAGATCCCAAACTTTGAGCGGAGCTTCAGACAAGCCTTCTTAAGAGACCACCCAAGTTTTGTAAACATTGGGTCAGGGGGTCCCGAGATATGGGCTTTCCCCTTTCCCCTTTTCCCTATTGGGATGAATGGGATCCTGTATGCATCTCCAGAGCAAAACGTCCCGTGCCTAAATGGAATCGTCTTGGATTACCCAGTCCTCCCCAGCCGCTCCTGATGGAACAGAAGACAGCCACAGTAAGACCCCTTTGGGGGCTTTAATCTATAATTTTTCTCCTGTGTGTGTGTGTGGGGGGGGGGAAGCAGAGTCTGTGTGTGTGTGGGGAGGGAGCAGTTTCTGTGGGTGGGGGGGGGAAAGCCAAAGGGGGCTTTTGCCGGTTCTGCCTGGGGTGTGTGTTCCCTGTCGAGTCTCTCTCTCCCTGGTTTGAGGGGGGGTTTCAGTTGTGTGTCTTCAGGTTTTCCCTCATTCATAAGAGCGGTTAGGTCTATTTGGATGCTTGCTCAAAACTGGTTTTCAAATGGTGACTTAAAGAATGCATTTGGAGTCCCATGCAAAAGGGGAAATTCCACCCCTCCTGCTCATTATGCATAGCTAGCTGCCTCTGTCCCTTTCCATGGTTTGCAAACTCCCAGGTGTCAGGTGTTGCTTTGCACAGTTGCAAAGGTGTTGCTGTCGTGTTGCTTTGCAGTTGTGTTGCAATGCTTTGCAAACTTCTCAGCTGTTTGTCAGGGCTGGGAGCTTTGTGCGTGGGCGGCAAGCTCTGCTCAGAGATGCACAGTAAGGGTGGGGGGACCCCTTTCGGGGCCCATATCTCAGCCCCCCCTGACCCAATCTTTACAAAACTGGGGGGGGGTCTTTCAAGAAACGTCCTTTGAAGCTCTGCTGAAAGTTTGGGACCTCTACCCCCAAAAATGCCCCCCGAGAGCCGCGGAAAGGCGCGGTTGTGTTTTTAATGGCTTTATTCGGCCGAATTTTTTCCCCGAACTTTGAATTCCCGCCGAATTGCACGGACCCGAAGTGGGGGAGTTCGGACTTCAGCATATCCTGAATCTAAACGGGCCGAATTCAGCCGAATCCGAACTATACCGAATTTTTTTTAATTCAACAGCCCTAGGAATTATATGCTTCCCTTCTTCTCACAGACTCTTCCCAGTAGATAAACCATCCAGGTAGCCAAATTTTGTCTTCGGGCAAGTGGAATAGGCAAACGGCAAACCGAGACTAACAATCCTTCTCTGTAGATGGCATCACCTCCTCTTTTATAGCCTACTCTATTGATTTAAATTTATCACCTGTTAATCTTATTTTACTACCTTTTCCTTTTTAAATATCTATATGGAGCTGATTTCATATTGAAATAAAGACTGACTGACTGACTAGAGTCTGTCATTTGGGTAGGGTGGTGTGTGAGCATGCGCGCATGTGCACTGGACATGAAAGGGATGGTGGAAACAAACAGCCAACCATTTTTTACTCACTTTAGTGTCTGAGCTCTGAAGTCAAACTTTGCTCTGGCAGCTCGCATCTGAAGGTGGAAAAACGACACTGTTAAAAGGACTGTCAAAGTTCTCTACATATGGTGAAACGGTATGTAAAATTCGCTCCAGCCATACCGATGCCAAGCACAGATGGGGAGGGGGGGGCAGACATACCTCTTGGTTTTTTTTGTTTTTTCTTAAATGTGTCACTGGAGATTCTGAGCCTTATGTATGGGTCTAAGGGAGGAAATACCCCAACTCCCCCCACTTCCTGGCATGAATGAAAACTGAAAGGTAAGCACAAGGCTTATAAAGAGGACCTTCGTCCAGCTTTTCCAGTGCTACAAAAAAACCAGCAAAACTAGTTTTCACAGAGACCGGAGCCAGGCACACAAAACGAATCTCTACAGCGCTGCCTCCGCAGCTCTGAAGGAACTATTTTAAGCCTGTATCAGAAAGCAGCACAAGGCAGGCCTTGTTGATCGAGGGCCCTAATCTGCTTTCTGGGCCCTAATCTGAAAAGCCGGCGGCTTAGTAACAACCCGATAGCCCAGCGTAGCCTGATCTCGTCAGGCCTCAGAAGCTAAGCGGGGTCAGCCTGGGTTAGAACTTGGATGGGAGGCTGCCAAGAAAGATGGGGGTTGCTATCCAAGGGCAGGCAACTCCGCTCGTCTCCTGCCTTGAAAACCCCACGGGGTCGCCACAGGTTGGCTGCAACTTGACGGCACTTGACTATAATTAATGACCACTGCTCCAGTGACAACGAGATCCACAGGATTTAGGATCAACTTCTCTTTTGAGGACAGGGCTGCAAGATTGTCCCCCTCCCAGCAGCACACCCTGAATTTTCCCCGGGGCTACAGAAGTCCTCCCTAAAAGCCGACGGCACACCTGAGCCAAGCACGCTGCGAACTGTCTCATTTCTGTTAATGATTGCCTGGAAAGAGACAATGGAGAGGAAGTAGAACAGAGAAACAGGATCTTCGAATGTCAAGTCTGCACTTCCGAAGGAATGTTTTTTGGGTCTGAGTAGGATGGGCTTCATGGCTTCACGGGCTGCATGCAAGGAAACCTGTGCACATATCCTAGACACACTAGTGCTGGCTTGCAGGATATATTCCCCAGCCCGGTTCAAATGGTCTGACAAGAAGGTAAAACACTGCTGGGTTGGTTTTACTGGCATGAGGACATACTTCAGAAAGTTTGATACTTCTCCTGTGATTTGGGTTGGGCTCTGTTAGGAACTGAGGCCCAGGGTCCCCCGTTCTTTTGAATTATGTCCCCTCGAAAAATACCTCTCTCCTTTGTCTCTTTCTAAAGAGAATGAAAGCACTGCATTTTGATTAAAACACCCCTCCCCCCCAAAAAAAACCTTGAAACATGCTGAGATATCATCACATTTTCTACCCTGACATGGAGGAAAAAATTAACAAAAGAAAGGAAAAAGAAAGAACAGCGCCGTTTGGTTAACTGAGACAGTCACTCACACGGCCAGAATCAACAACAAGACAATGAAATTTCTAAGCGTCAGGCACAGACAAGGAGAGAACGGAGCATTATGTGATGCAGAAGATGTAACAAACGCCCTCTGATTTGCTCGCTATAGCTGATATTTAAAGGCATGCACCGGCAGTCTTTAGCAGGCATGCTTTATCATATACAGCTCCGGACAGAGATATTAATTCATTTGAACACGGCCAAAAGTCAAAAGCAATTTCTAAGTGAAGCCAGAATGGGGGGGGGGGAACAAAAGAAATAAAAAAACCAACACACTTCTCGGACAGCTAAATGTTGGCCTAAAAGCACAACGCTACGAGAGCCAAGTATGACATTGGGTCAAGCAGCAGATCGAGGCGACTAGAACAGACCTCTGACCCAGATTTTCTTTTTGCAGTATCGTCTACATTTAGGAGGTCCCCAAACCGCTCATTAGTGATAAATTGATGGTGCGTAGGAATGACCCCTGTGTGCCTTCTAGCTGCAATATCGGCTTCTTCTTGCTCTCGCTTAAGCCGTCTCTGGTCCTCTAAAAGTTTCTGCCATAAAATTGCATAAAATGGGCAGTAAATCATCTAGTTTATGGCATTTACAAATTGCCAGCAGATTATTAACAGTAACCAAATATATAAATATAGATATATTACTCTCCAATATATCCCAACAAATATAACGGAAAAGTTTCAAGAAACCACACAGGGCTAAATATAAGTGACCCACACGCAGGACTGGACCAACCACTAAGAACTCAGCAGAATAGTGCTGCAGAGAAATCAGAGGCCTTTGTAGTAGTAGCCCCTAGCTTGAACGGTCTTTAGAAGAATTAGGTCTTTTTATGCATTGCTGTTTCACTCGCCGTCACCCCTCCAATGACCTCCGGTCTTTGTTTGGATTCTGCATGCCGTTTATGACATGTCAGAGGTCACCTCACTCTCCGCCTGCATTTCCTCATGTTTTGCCCGCATTTTGAGAGACCTGTTTTATCTCGAATTTGAAAACACGGACAAAAAGTGGGGAAAGGCAGGGGGAGAGCGAGGCGACCTCTGATGGTCAACACAAAGACCCGAAGTCGTCAGAGGGATGATGGCGAGTGAAACAGCCATGCATAAAAGACCTTAGACTCTTTCATGGAGAATCTCTGGCAGTGTAATTCTGCACACCGGATACCAGGGATCGACCAACTCTGTTGTGCATTCTTCCCAGGACATCTGGCTGGCTGCGGATGAAACCAGGATACTGTAGTCGTTTATGCATGGGTACTTTCACTCACGTTTGTCCCCAGTCTGTCTCGGTTGTTCCTTGGAGTTATGCATGAGTTTTCCGTCCATTAGAGATGACCTCACTGCCAGCCCTCACAAATCCTGGACCTTCCCATTCCTCTCTTAACCAGATTCTTCCCTCTCCCCTGAGCTCAGCCCAGGTGAAATCCCCATGCATAAGGCAAAGCACGGGACACACAAGCTTGGTTTTGCTCACAGCCAATTACAAAGCAGTGCGTAAAGAGGCGGGGATTCAAATGCTCCCTGCTTCCTGGAAGCTCTTTCTGAGCAGAAGAAAGGCTTTTTAAAACCGAGGCTTGGATTTCTCCCCCACTTCTTTTCAGATTGCTCAGTTTTTTATGTTCTTAAAATGTTTTTTTATGGGGCAGTTGGGTTTGGGGGGGGGATTTTTCTCTCACAGTAAGCACTACAAAATAAGCCAATTACAAAGCAGCATTTAACGGGGCAGGGACTTGATTTGAGCTTGTAGACTGCTGGTACATAGATTCCTAACAGGAAAGTGTGGGTCCAGTGAGCAACGAACCTCAGGTAAAACTCCCATGCATAAACGACCTGGGACAGAGACACCCTTTGGTCTGATTCAGCAAGGCAGTTCTCGCACTGTTATCCAGACATGCCCCAATGGGAAAGGTGTGCCCAGCTGATTAACTTGCTTCAGCTGACAGTTTGTGTAAACAAAGTAAAACTTTAGCAAGGGGTGGGACTGCAGCCTCCAGGCATTCCTCAGGACAGACCGCAGTCAGAAAATGAGATTGGCAATAGACCAAGCGATCTTAACACTGAAACTGCAAGCAGAAATTAATTTTTTTTAATCCCTCTAAAGGATACAGAATGTGCACAAATATTCGGAGTTTTTCCCAATTACTCTTGTGTGATGGCTAAGTATTTCGGAGAGAAAAGGCAATGATTGGTGCAATGGAAAAATTTAACAATGGTTTTATTGCTAGCATGGGTCACTTCCCCCCGAGAAAGCTTGCGCAAAATGCATAGGAGTACTTTATTTATTAAACTTTTCCCTTGCACCAATCGTTGCTTTTTGTCTCTGTTTTGTTTCGGTGCGGCCCCCTTACTTTTTGTTCAGAATTTGTGAGCCCATTTTCCACTACGGCTAAACTGAGGCACGTTATAGTGAACAACCCGCTTGCTGTCTTGTAGTACAGTGGTCTTCAACCTTTCCACACCTGGAATCCACCTTTAACCCCCCAGGAGACATCAAAGTGCTATCATGTGACAGGAAGTCACATGGGAGCAGAGTCACATAGGAAGAGGGGGAGCTGGAGTTAGGAGATGGGTGGAAGACCAAGAGAGCGGGGGGGGGGCAGGAAACACAAGCCAAGCATCAGGACGGATGCCACAATGGGGAATAAGCCAAGGATCAGGGTCACAGAGGAATCCAAACTTTATTTGGATGCAAGCTGCCTTGAACCCGGCCTTGGTCAGGAAAGGGTGGGTTAAAAAAACCCCAAATAAATAAATACATCTTCTACAGCACCTTAATGGACCTAGCATGGCTCTCCTGACGCACCTCTCAATGTCCGTGTGCAAAGAGAGGTGGGGAGCATATTACTAGCAGTGGATTCTGCCCATAAAGCTGTCCGCTCCATAGGTAGAGGTTGCCAACCTCCAGGTAATGACTGGAGATCTCCTGTTATTACAACCAATCTCCAGGTGATCAGTTCACCTGGAGAAAATGACACCCAAAATCTCCAGATATTTCCAAACCTGGAGCTGGCAACCCTATCCATAGGGCCTCTACGACCCTGCACGTGGGGGATCTGAGACCCATAGGTTGAAGGCAACAGTCCTAGCAGGTCTGGAAGCAAGTTATTCAAAGAGATTTGATTATATTTAGGGAGAAAATTATGGTAGGTAAGTTCTTTCTCAAGGGGAAAGTACAATCAAGCCAAATTTCACCTTCGAGCAACTAACTAGTTATGGTTCCTCTCATGCTGCCTAACTGGAGGGGCTTCTTCACTTGCTCCCTAGTTTTACCTACTCTTTTAGTTCACCAGTCCGTTAGTTACTTGTTTTCTTGGTATTCTGCATCCATTCCCTGGTCACGATTTAATCTTAAATTGGCTATTTTAAAAGGCAAAGCAGTTCTTTAGTGTCCTGCACTAATCAAAATCCCGCCCAGATATCCCTGCTTGAGTAGCTTTGCTTCTGGTCCAACACTGTTCCATCTATCCCCACCCCACACCCCGCAATCCCCTGCACACTCCCAATTCTCTGAAAAAAGACAATAATTCTGGAATACCTCTTTATCGTCATGGCGCCTGCGGAGAATTTCTTCCGGACTCTCCATGTAATCGAGTGGTGCAAAATGCCTGGGCGATTCTGAATCTACTTGAAAACAACACAGCGTCATTAAACACCAACAGATTCAACCAACAGAACCCGAAAAGAAATTGGGGAGGGGGGAGAGAACACATCGGTTCCCGCTGGGCAATTTGCAAAGAAATCTCAGTCACATCTGGGGTTTTAAAAAAATTCTTTGGAGGCTATATTTGCCTAAATGCTGAGGCAAATTAGAGCTAAAGTAGGGAACATACCCCCCCACACACCAAAACCCACAAGGAGACGTAAAGAAAAGACTTGTCATTTACAGAATATGATTTAACGCTGTACCATTGAAGAAAACTGCATCACTGCATGCAAAGACACAGATGTGCACACACACACTCACACACACACCCCGAGTACCAGAAACACTGTTCCTTAAAAAGACACCTGGGTATATTCATTTAGTTCCTTAGGATGTGAATGGTCAGGGATTTAAAGCTGGCCTTTGTAAATAATTCCCATCTGTTGCCTCTTGAGAGAAAGGAGGTAGGAAAAAACCTCACAAGCTCAGACATATCCTGAAATGCAAAGCTAAGCAAGACACGCCAGGCCGAGAGACACGTGGGAAAAGATGGGGTGCCAGGGGTTGGGGGCAGAGAAAAACAGAAAGGACAACCCAAGTGGGAGACAGATGAAGGAACAGAAAAGGTACACAAAAAGGCCACCTCGGAGGTACGTCCTGAGTTCCCTTTGCGGGTTGTTGTTTGGGTCCAAACTGTGGTATAAAGCGTAAGGAACAACATTCCCATTATTAAAGGCATCTGGAATGTCCATGAAGGAAACCGAGCTATTCCGGCCACTCTCTAAGACCGGGAAGTGGCTCAGGCTTTTGACAATGTCATAAGAAGAGAGACGCATGGGAGCAAGAGGTTTCTCCAGGGCATACGGCTCATGGAAAAGGGGGCTGTCCCTGTCTGCCAGGCTTCCCCGTGACCGAACCAGGTCATTCTGGCTCTCAGAGCCGCATCCTGGCCGGTCTCCCGGACACTGCAAAAAAAACGTTTTCCTGGCATGATGCGGCAAGGGCTTTTTCAACCGGAACGGAAGCGGGCTCATCAGGTAGACGTTCCTGGGGAGAAGGCGCATGCCACCGGAAGTGTCTCCTCTCCCGTACTGCTGCTGCTCGTGCCTCCGGATGGTTGTGAACCTCGTATAGGAAGCGGGGCAGGCCCCTTTGCACTTGTTTAATTTATACTTCTGAGGGCCGTTGATGCTGCCTCCGCTGTCGTTGGATGCATTCGATAAGAGGTCTGTCCGGTCAGTGCAGGCCGAGAGTGTGTCCACGGGAACCATGTCGCTGAACTCGGATGCCACGTCCTCTGTATTGCTAAAAGACTGGGACGAGGTATCATCAGCTAGGTGGGCGATATCCTTGTCTTCCAGACCGGGCTTGGAAAAATCCAGCAGATATTCGGCGGAGCGAGCCGAACTCAGGCAGCTGTTCGAGAGACTAGGAGCTGGGGACTTGCTCCGGGCACAGGAGAAGTTGAGCGCGGGCATGGATCGGGATCTCTGGATGAGCAACTCAAAGGCGGTGATGCGTGAGGAGACCGTGTGTTTGGGGATCTGCTCCAGGTTCTCCCGGTTGGGAGCAGGCTCCCTCTTGTCCTTCAGATCGTTCTCAAATTGGGAAGCAAGGTTTCTCACACTGCAGGACGAGACGGTGCCCAGCTGGATCCCAGAGCGGTCGATCTGGTGCATGTTTTTGTACAGCAGGGTAAACTCGGCCCCGTTCTTCCAGGAGCCAGGGCCGTACCCTTTCCTGACGCTAGATGAGCCATATTCTTGCAGGCTCTGAGTGCTGCAAGATTTGATGGAGCACTCTCGCCTGGATTTCATCAGCAGGTTCTCAAAGCTCTCCCCTGCATCTGTCCGGAAGGGTTTCCTGCTGTCAAAGAAGGCAAACGAGTTGCGGAGGTTTTCGCAGCTCTGAGTTTTCTCGTGAGGCAAGAGGTTACTTTTCTGGTCCTGCCCAGGAAAAGGTGGAGCGGCCAGCCTGGGTTTGAATTTGGACGGAAGTACTTCAGCAATACAGACTTTTGCAGCTGATAAAGGTTTCTTATGCACACATGGGCGGCCTAGTGTACTGGTATTGCTAGGGTTAAGGGTTCGACTATTAACTGAAGAGGATGCAATCATATGAGCATTCCCACCTTTACGATCCACTGGAAAGCATGCAGAATAAAATAAACACAACCTGTTAGCTTAAGTGTGGCAAAGCTCTTGATAAAGGGGAGGGGGTGGGGAATGGCATGCTTTGGGTTTCACACAAGGCAATCTCAAGGGAGGCAGCGTTCCAGAGGAATGTGAGGGAGCAAGAAAACAGCCAAGCTGTACTGCCGCAGGATGGGACAAGCCGTGTTCCAGGAGGGTAAATCCCGAGCCAGCAGAGAAACTTCTTGACTAAAAAGAAATAGCCAGAACGAGTCATTCCTCTAAGGGAAGGCAGCTCCTTTAGGTATCCCGAGATTAAGGATTCCCAGGGAAAAACTAGTCTGCGCCCGCAACTGGGCCAGCTGAGCCCGTTATGCAAAATCCCTACACAGGATTCATATTCTTGCAGTTCATGACCTGCTGAGAGGTCAACACACACAAGCTTTCTAGCGAGAGTGACACTTTCATCAAGCTAAGTGGAAAAGTAGCCAATTCTCAGCAAAACAGAAGTGCTAACTGCTCCCATCACAGTCAATGGTGGCTTATGTTTACTTGACTCCCATGGGTTTGTAAGATCTTTCAGGCTTAAACAGGGCTGAAGATCTCTAACACACTAAAAAAAAAAAGACAATGGAAAAGAACAGCTTGCTGTTGGCGGGCGAGCACTTCTCTCAACAGCAACTCTCAACCTCCAAGACAATCCTGGAGAATTTGGCTGGGAACTAAAATTCATAACCTTGTCATGCACAAGGTCTGGTATATTTACAGGTCAGCAATCCCTAGTCAATGCATTACGCACATTGAAAGTTGAATGGGCTTGTGATTTGACAACCATCTTAATGAATAGCTGGCTAAAATAAATTTGCATTCAAAGGCAAGGTTGCTATTCAAATAACTGAGAATTAGCGGACTCGTTTTACCAAAATGTAACTTTTCTCAATGACTGTTGTGTGGATTCTTATCTGTTCTCATAACAGCCTTTGGCCCAAATGCAATGAACTTGAACCTAACTTAGTGGACTCATTATTCTACTCAGTGAAGAAGAGCGGACTCATTATTCTGCCCAATGTTTCATTGCCAATCTATCAAGTGAAGTTGGTCCCATAAAAAACATCATAATTATTTTGTAATCCACAATCTATGGGACCAATATGGGCATTTTTCATATCAGCAAGATGAGGCTGGGGTGGGGGGCACATGACAGTCCTTGAATGACCAACATACAACTGGGCCCGAGGGGACGGGGCTCCTGTCAGAATCCTAGGAAGCTCGGATTTAATTAATTTGTTAAAACGAAAAAAATGTATTACTAAATTACAACTGGAAATTTGGAAATCTAACAGGAGAGAATCAGGAGCGATCGAGGCCGGGCTGTTTGCTTTCCAATTCCAGGGATCTCTAAGTCCACATTTCAAGACTTCTCAAATGGAGGGGATTCAAATTCTTCACCCACAACAACAAACAGTTTCACAAGTGAACTGCAGAATAAGCCGAGGCACTTGCCTTCATAACATGCTTTACATGTTTTCACTTTGGCATACTGAACCCAAGCAACCCAAACAGGCGAACAACATGTTTTCCTGTGTTTATTATGCTTCTAGTTTGTAGGTAACTGTTAGCATTATTAGGCCCCCTCCCACCCGCATTAGTGTCCCTCATGGTATAGCAATGGGAAGCAGGGTCAGCAAGCAAAGCAGTGCTGGATCGGTTGCCAGCCAAGAAGAGTATCAGGATGCCGGCAGGGGAAAGGGAGGGGTGGGCCACTGGGAATGGAAAGGGGGGGAAGGTGCTGCTGTGGGGTCATGAGAATGCTAGAAAGATAAAGGGGAAGGGAGAAGGAGAGATGGGATATCACGGGAAGGGAGAATGCTGATAGCATACGGGCCTGCCTAAACCTCCCAGACGGGACCTGGCAACCCGCTATGCAGACACATGACTACTGCAATGCGCAAGAGACTGGGCTATAATTGAAAGAGGGCGTTGGACGCAGAAGGGTAGAAGGCAAGACCTGCAATGGGCTGGTCCAGTTAAAAGTGGATCTGTCATCCCCCCGCCTTCCCCAACCCAAATACATCCAGTCTTGATCTGTGTTAACTTCCTTGATTGGCAAGTTGACAAAACCCCTGGGCTTAAAACCCCAAATATTTGGGATCCACTTTTCTACATCCCCCAAAATGCAGGGTGACGCCCGACTGGAAGGAAGGAAGAGAGTGGCGTAGTGCTAAAAGGTGTTGTACCATTTTCCTATGCAGCTGGGAAAGGGTCACGTCCATCAATATTCCCTTACTTTAAAAAAAAAATCCTGCCAAGTATAAAACTGGTAAACAAGGGAGCCCTCGGTTTCCAGTTGTAGGGGATGCTGGGTTTTTTCTGTGCCCAGAGAAGCGTTCAGAAATGTTACCCCATCCACAGTGCGAAGTGGTACAGCCCCTGCTATCACCTCTGGGTTCCTGTGCCTCATTCTCTTGCCTGTATGACTCATTCCCATGACATATCTGAGTTCTGGATCTCCACGTCAGCTACATAGCTCCAGCATGAATATTTCGACCCAACCCCTTTAAAAAAATTTGTCCTCCAACAACCAGCCATGAGGAACCACGTTGCTTCAGCGGCCTACCTTTCGTGGAAGCTGAACTGGAGGGGCGCTTGAGACTGCTCAGCCCCTGCAGGGGAATGTCTCCTCCTTCCAAGACGCTCTTATAAATCTGCCTTTCATTTTCCAGCCCAGCCGAATCCCCAGGACTCGTTTCCAGCTCTCTCTTGTAGTACTGGTAGCTGGGGGAATACGGTGAGCTAGAAGCAAGCAGGGGGTATGTGCGGGGAAAGAGAATTAATTTTCTTGGCAATTGAAAGAGCTATAAAGCAGTAATACCACACTGATATACATTCTGGCAGTCCAAATGACTAATGCAGGATTACCGGACTCCAAACCCCTGGAATTTCTAAAGCAAGCTTCTTTCCAGATTTGCAAAGGGCTTCATTTATTTATCTGTTTGCTTAAAATATTCATATCCAGCTTCTCAGAACATTGCTTTCAACTGTATATAGTCCATCTGCTATAAGAACCGACTATCGCCTCAAGCGTCAGATCTCTCAGTTGCTAAGCGGAGTCCACTGGAGTCCAGTCCTGGTATATGCAAGTTCATCCCTTTCATTATACTTTACAACAGCTGTGCTGAATGAGGAAATCTCACTCCATGACTGCCAAAATTGACAGCTGTTATCATTTCTTGTTTTGGTATAGCTAGCAGAAAGTATCTACTCAAGGCTCTGACTTGGATGGCCCACACTAGCCCGATCTCATCTGATCACGGAAGTTAAGCAGGGGACGCCCTGGTTAGTACTTGCATGGGGGACCCCCAAGGAAGTCCAGAGTTGCTACACAAAGCCAGGCAATAGTAAACCACCTCTGCTCATTTCTACCCTGACCTGGATGGCCCAGGCTAGCCCGGTCTCCTTAGATCTCAGAAGCTAAGCAGGGTCGGCCCTGGTTGGTACTTGGATGGGAGACCACCAAGGGAGTCCGGGGTCTCTACGCAGAGGCAGGCAATGGACAAACCACCTCTGAACAACTCTTGCCTTGAAAATCCCATGAGGGGTCGCCATAAGTCAGTTGCAACTTTCTACCACCCGCACAGAATCCAAGGACTGGAATCCTTCCTTAAAAAGCACGAAAGTGGAATTTACAATAATTCTTTACGTAAAATTAATAGAACTCAGAATAGCTGGAGTCTACTTCCTTGACCCCCCCTTCTGGATGCACACCTTAACGTGGTGAGGGGGTTTGTGAGTGTCAGGGAAGCTGAGAGCAATACCGTAAGGGGTCTAGACTCTATCAAGAGACTAAACTCCTAGCAGAGTCACTCAAGACGGAATGGTCACAGCTGAGACACCAGACGAAGATGCATCCATCCCCTTAAGGGATCAATGGCCACATCCGCAGAAGAGAACAGCAGTTCCAATGGGGATGGGGGTAGAGGAATCCCTGAAGGTTAGCTACTGGGCAGCAGCAGTAGTGGAAGGTGACACTGGCGGAAGATCTTTCGTAGACAACGGCAGTGCCACTACGGCTAACTCTGGTTAGTACTGCGCAGAAGAAGGCACTGGTAAACCACTTCTGACCAACCTTTACCTTGAAAACCCTATGATGAGACAAACCAAAATGAAAAAAGATATAGTGCTGGAAGATGGGACCCCTAGGTCGGATGGCACTCAATCTGCTACTGGGGTAGAGCAGAGGACAAGTACGAGTAGTGCTGTTCTTAATGATGCGATTGGACTAAAGCCGAAAGGACGTTCAGTGGTTGACATGAATAGATGCAAAAGGAAAGTCCGAAGCTGTTCGACGCATAAAATAGGAACATGGAATGTGAGAAGCATGAATCAGGGTAAGCTTGAAATTGTTAAACAAGAAATGGAACGTATGGACATTTCAGTCCTGGGAATAAGTTAATTAAAGTGGACTGGATTAGGACATTTTCAATCAGAAAATTACAAAGTGTTTTATTCAGGGAATGACAAAAAGAGAAGAAACGGAGTTGCTTTAATAGTGAGGCAAGATGTAGCAAAGACAGTCAGGAGCTATAATGCAAAGTCTGACCGAATAATATCAATCAGACTTCAGGGAAAGCCTATCAACATAAGCATCCTTCAAGTTTATGCCCCAACTACAGATGCTGATGAGGAAGAAATTGAAAGTTTTTATGCCAGTGTTCAGGAAGAAATTGATCACACACCTAAACAAGATATGCTGATAATCATAGGTGATTGGAACGCAAAAGTAGGAAACAAAGCAGAATCAAATGTTGTTGGCAGATTTGGGCTAGGAGCACAGAATGAAGCAGGAGAACGCCTCGTAGAATTCTGTGAAGACAACTATCTGTTCATTGCAAACACATGTTTCAGGCAACCAAATAGACGATTGTATACATGGACATCACCAGACGGCCAGTATAGAAATCAAATAGATTATATAATTGGAAGCAGAAGATGGAGAAGCTCTATTCTCTCGGCCAAAACAAGACCAGGAGCCGACTGCGGTACAGATCATGAATTGCTAATATCGAAAATAAAGATAAAGCTTAAGAAAAACACCAAAACATTCATAGCACCAAAATACAATCTAAGCAATATTCCGGAAGAGTTTAAAGACCATGTAAGGAACAGATTTGCATTACTAAGTTCAAGTGAATGTAAACCTGAAGAACTATGGGTGGAAACTAGAGATATTATCAAGGAAGAATGTGCAAAGACTATTCCTGTAGCCAAAAGAAAAGAAAAACCTCGATGGATGTCTGAGGAAACTCTTAAAATTGCCAGAGATAGACGAGAAGCAAAAGTAGAAGGTGACAGAAATAGAATAAAAGTCTAAGTGCAACGTTCCAGCGACTAGCACGCAGAGACAAAGAGACCTATTATAATAACCAGTGTAAAGAAATAGAAGAGAACAACAAAAAAGGAAGAACAAGAGATCTGTTCCACAAGATCCAAGAAATCAAAGGGAAATTTAAAGCACGGTTAGGCATGCTGAAAGATCAGCATGGAAATACATAAACTGAACAGGACAAAATAAAGAAAAGGTGGGAACAATACACTGAAGAACTATACAGAAGAGATGAAAGGATAAAAGATTCTTTCCAAGAAGAATCTTTTGAAGAAGAACCTACAGTTTTAGAAAGTGAAGTGAAAGCTGCATTGAGAGCAATCGGGAGAAACAAATCACCAGGAGCAGATGGGATATCAATAGAGCTATTCCAAGCCACAGAAACGGAGTCCATCAAAATCTTGACAAGAATATGCCAACAGATATGGAAAACAAAACAATGGCCCACAGACTGGAAACAATCCATTTACATTCCAATTCCCAAGAAAGGAGACATCAAAGATTGCAACAACTATCGGACCATTGCATTAATTTCTCATGCAAGTAAAGTGATGCTCAAAATCTTACAACAAAGGCTGTTACCATATATGGAACGAGAAATTCCTGATGTTCAAGCTGGTTTCAGAAAAGGAAGAGGCACTAGAGATCATATTGCAAATATACGCTGGTTACTGGAGCGTATGAGAGAATTTCAGAAGAAAATCAGCTTGTGTTTCATAGATTACAGCAAAGCTTTTGACTGTGTGGATCATGAAAAGCTATGGCTGGTTTTAAAGGAAATGGGTGTGCCACTACATCTGATTGTTTTGATGCGCAACCTGTACTCTGGACGAGAGGCCTCAGTTAGAACAGAATATGGAGAAACGGAATGGTTTCCAATTGGCAAAGGTGTCAGACAAGGATGTATTTTATCTCCCTATCTCTTCAATCTATATGCAGAACATATAAATGTGAGGGTCTGTATGCCTGGCCTTTGGTAGGCCTTTGCCTTGTATGCTTCCCCCCCCCCCTGGACTCGTAAAAGCAGTCCAGGTCTCTTGACTTTCCTTGGTTCAGGCGCAGCGTCTGACGGGCCCCAGGTTGGAATGTCTCCCCCCTCTTCCCACGTCCCTCCCTGGCTCTCGCTGACTCCCTTCCACCACTGTGGCCTTGGTAGGCAGATAGTACTAACAAGCTCTGAGTTCTTTGATGTTTGTACCATGCACAATTATCTCGTAGATTCCCATAATACACGTTTGACATCTGCTTCCCTGTAGGGGTTATAATTCTGCTTTTGTGAATCTGGATTCACTTGCAACTTTACCAGTGTAAGGCCTGTACTTCTCTGAAGCTTCCAATAAAGTTTCTTGTTTCTGCATGACCGTCCGAGCAAGTGATTTTATGGAGTTTGCACAGGGAGGTTGGGAACCCTCACATTAAGTTGCAAGTCTCTGCCTCGTTGACCTGCTCCTGTACCGTTCCTGGACAGCTATGGCAGGCAACGGGGATGACAATGGCAAGCCGGACGACAGCGACAAGAAGGACAACACTGTACCCAAAAAGCCTGACCTACCCCCTTCGGAAGGGAAGTTGACTGGGAAGACGCCCAGTGGAGCTGACTCAGGGTCAGGTTTGGGTGCAAAGTCCAAGCAAACTCGCTTGGAGAGCTGGCTGGAATCTCCCCGGCATTGGTCGCTCTCGAAGAGCGACGCGCAGTCAAGACGGACTGTGGTTCACGGGTTGGGGTTCGAGGACGATCCCGCCCGAAAGGAAGCCCTGCTACTTCACCAGATGGATGAGGAGCGGATGCGCTGGCAGACAGAGCGCCAGGATTTACTGGACCGGATGGATACCATGCAAGCAGTGATGCTGGACATGGCCCAAGCCATGGATGAACTGAAGGTTCAGACTCCACCCGTGGCTCCGCCGGACGGAGGACAACAGCCACCCGTGGCCCCCGCACCTCCCATCCGTCCTGCTCCACCGGCCCGCCGAGATTTGAAAATCACGTATGACGGGTCGAGTGACCAGCTGACGTTTTTTATGGTGCAAGTGGACGTTTTTATGCGCGAACAGGCCCGGACTTTTACCTCGGAAGACTCCCGGGTCCAATACGTGGCGTCTCTCCTACAAGGTGAGGCAGCCGCCTGGATGGTACAGCAGTATGAGCTCCGCTCCCCGGTCTTGCGAAGTCTCGATGACTTCATGGTCGCCCTTCGACACCGTTTTGAGGACCCGCATTTGGGTGAGCGAGCAAAAACTGCCTTACAACAACTGCGCCAAGGGACTAAATCTGTCACGCAGTATGCAAGCGAATTTCAGTCGCTCTCGAGTCGAATTTTGGACTGGAGTGAAGCTACCAGGGTGCAGTGTTTCCGCGAAGGTTTGAACCCGGAATTGCAACACTGGGCTTTCATGCAAGGTAACCCTCCTGATGTGGAAGGATGGGTCCGTCACAGGGTTTGCACAGGGAGGTTGGGAACCCTCACAATAATTAGGAAAGCTGGATTAGATTTAGATGAAGGTGGAGTGAAAATTGGAGGGAGGAACATTAATAATTTGAGATATGCTGATGACACTACATTATTGGCAGAAAATAGTGAAGATTTGAAACAACTATTGCTGAAAGTTATAAGAGAAAGTGCCAAAGCAGGACTACAGCTGAACATCAAGAAAACAAAAGTAATGACTACAGGAGAATTACACAACTTTAAGGTTGACAATGAGGAAATTGAAATTGTTCAAGACTTTCTATTCCTTGGCTCCACCATCAACCAAAAGGGAGACTGCAGCCAAGAAATTAGAAGGAGATTGAGACTGGGAAGGGCAGCCATGAAGGAGCTAGAAAAGTTTCTGAAGTGTAAGGATGTGACTCTGGCCACCAAGACTAGATTAATTCATGCCATCATATTCCCTATTACTATGTATGGGTGTGAAAGCTGGACAGTGAAGAAAGCTGATAGGAAGAAAATAGATTCCTTTGAAATGTGGTGTTGGAGGAGAGTGTTACGGATTCCGTGGACTGCCAAAAAAACAAATCAGTGGGTTATAGATCAAATCAAGCCTGAACTGACCCTAGAAGCTAAAATGACTAAACTGAGGCTGTCGTATTTTGGTCACGTCATGAGGCGACAAGAGTCACTGGAAAAGACCGTCATGATAGGAAAAGTTGAGGGCAGCAGGAAAAGAGGAAGACCCAACAAGAGATGGATTGACTCAATAAAGGAAGCCACAGCCTTCAATTTGCAAGATCTGAGCAAGGCTGTCAAAGATAGGACATTTTGGAGGACTTTCATTCATAGGGTCGCCATGAGTCGGAAGCGACTTGACGGCACTTAACACACACACACAAACTTCCTTGACCTCTCTCTCTATCTCACTGGTTCCCAACCAGGGGTCCGTGGACCCCCAGGGGTCCGCGAGAACTAAATTAAGGTCCGCGAAACAAAGTTATAAACCCATGGTAAAATAATATTTTCAATTAAAAGTTCTCTATTATAAAATATATATATTCAAATATAATTCTAAGTTCATTGTTTAGCTAACAGTTATGATTAAAGTTTATTTTCGAATTCCCGGCATTTTTATTTTGAACCTTGGGGTCCCTGCTCCGAACAAAAAAGTCCTAGTGGTCCCTGGTCAAAAAAAGGTTGGGAACCACTGCTCTATCTGAAGAGAGGAAATGCCCCTGGGTGTCTGTTTCCAGAATTCCAACATTCGGTGTAAATTAAAATAAAATATCAGATATCAGAGCTAAGAAAGTCCCCCCATTGGCAAGTCATTTTAACCCGCATGAGCAGAGAGCATGTCTTGAGGAATTAATTCTCCCTTTTCAAACCGTTCTGCGAGACTTAAGAAGAAGAAGAGTTGGTTTTTATACCCTGCTTTTCTTTACCTTTAAGGAGTCCCAAAGCGGCTTACAATCACCTTCCCTTCCTCTCCCCACAAAAGACACCTTGTGAGGTAGGTGAGGCTGAGAGAGCTCTAAGAGAACTGTGACTAGCCCAAAGTCACCCAGCTGGCTTCGTGTGTGAAGTAGGGAAACCAACCCGGTTTTCCAGATTAGTGTCTGACGCTCATGTGCAGGAGTGGGGAATCAAACCTGGTTCTCCAGCTCAGAGTCCACCGCTCTTAACCACTACACCATGCTGCCTCACTGAAGATGCAGGTATTTACATTTCTTTCTAGACACTGCAGTAAAAATAACAGAGGATAACATTGAACTTTGCTGTCTGACTGTATTTCTCTTTTGGGTGATATATGACTATGTGTCAGTTTTTACATTTAAAAAAAGGGAAAAGGAAAAGAAAATATGAGAGGCTAGAGCCCATGTTGAAAGAAAAAAGGAACTTTTGGACCTTTTAAGGAGTCCAATGCGTTTCAGTTATTTCAGCAGCTGAGAGACAACTTCCTTGGGATTCTCCCGCTCTCTGTCTTTTCCCTCTCACACTCTGAACAAGACGCCAATGAAGCCAAAAACAGACTTAACCCCAGAACTGTAAAAGACCCAAAGATGTCACTTCCGCCATGCTAATCACCCGGCAACCCTTAACATAAACACCAAAGAGCAGCATTGGAAAACTTACTGGGGTGAATGGTCCGAAAACGTTTCCAGCGGAGTCGAGTCTGCTGTACTCTGCAAGAGTCCAAACAAAGAAGCCATTGACACGCACAACTTCCACGCTGAACAAAAGACAAAAAGCTCGCTGGAGAGTTTTCCGTCTTTAGCTCAAGTCCCGGCCTTGGCACACACAGGTCCTGGCGCCGGCATCTCAAGAGGAGTGACGGTTTCAGGGGCTCATTTGCAAGAGGAAAGGGTTTTGGCGCAGTCCGTGCGGTTCTATGGTAACGACACTTTTGTCTACGAATGGCTCCATGCAAAGAACTCCCAAAAGAGGGGGGGAAAGCCAGCTGGTAGAGTTGCCAACCTCCACCTGGGCCTGGAGATCTTGAATTACAACTGAATTCCGGACTCCTTCCACTGGAGAACACGGACGCTTCGGAAGGGGGCCTCTATGGCCTTAGACCCTGATGAGGTCCCTTCCCTCTCCAACCCCGCCCTCCTCAGACTCCGTCCACAAATCTCCAGGAATTTCCCTGCCCAAAATTGGCAACCCTACCCGCAGGCCCTCCCTTCCTTCTGCCCAGCTCCCTTTCCCAAGAAGGTTATGTTTCTCTAGCATGGTGCGTTGCTGGGAGTTAGGGACACATCCACTGAGATGCTCACACGAAACGTGTCTGCGTTGGGTCGTTTCTTCTCTGCGGGGCCAGCGACACGGGAGAGCAGAATCGCAGCCACCCTTAGTCAATGGGCTGCAGAATCAGCTCACAGCCTCCCTGCAGAGTTTCTTAGCTCACAGCAGCTAAAGGATGGCTATATTTTTATAGCTCCCTCTCCGTCTGGCCCCGTTTGGCTCAGAAAGAAAACAGGTCCACTTGAACAGCCACTTCTGCATGCTGCAAAGTTCTGCTTTGGCGTTTGTTTGTTTTTAAAAAAAGGGGGGATAATTAAACAGTAAGCCAGAGTGGTCAAGGAGTAAATCCTCTTGCTCTTGGTTTTGACAAACCATGCAGATCAGGAGCCAACAACGGCAAGAATAAAATCTCCACATGTTTTGGGATTGGTGGAGGGCTCTGCTAGAGAGACGGGACGGTTTCGGGAACAACATCTGACCACCACCCCTGGCCCCAGGAGCAGAAAGCGCCTCCCTCACCCCATCCCCAACATAACTGGGCCCCAGCAAGAATCTGATATGGACTGCCTCGAGTCTACTCGTGTGAAAAGCTGCAAAGGGGCTTTTGTGTTTTCTGTAGCCGGAGCGCTCCGAGGGGGCTTGATCGAGGCTCCTGCTCTGTTAGTTCTGACAGATGTGCAGCCAGCTGAGCGGGGGGGGGACGCTGTTCTTTCCCCGCCGCCTGGATTCGCAAGCATCGCCCAGCCGATTAGAGCAGGGAGGGGAAACAGCAGGAACCAGCGGCAGGAAATGAAAGAGGAAGTACCTTCGGCGGCTTCCTATTGGGTACTTTATAAAGCTTCTCCATCTTTTCTATATCTGCCTCTAACTCAGTCTGGTAGAGGTAGATGTCTTTTTCTAGATCGGTCTGGTTAAAGAAGGAAGAAGAGGAAGAGGAAAACAATGCTCAGGGTTAGAGGAAACAAAGGAAGGTTAATATTGAAGTTAAAAAACACACACCCAACAGGGCCTTTTATTCTTCGAGATAGTATTCTGTTCCTTTCAATACTCAAAAATCTATAGATCAGGGGTGTCAAATGTACAGCCCGAGGGCCGGATCCAGCCCCTTGAGAGCTCTTATCCGGCCCGCAAGCCAGCCACAACCACCCACTCTCGATCTGGGCTGGCGAGGCATGGCCCGGTCCGACCAAGTGATATTTATGTCGTATCCGGCCCTTGGCACAACTGAGTTCGACACCCCTGCTATAGATTCCTTCCAGTCTAGATTCACCGCCGAGTCTGTTAAGCTCTTAAGTGTTATGCCACACACAAACATTGTCTTTTAAAATCACCAGGAAAAGGCAGGCAACCACTGTTAACTCTCATTAGTACAGTTAGCCCCGAGTGCAAAGAAGCTGCCGTGATCTGACGCAGATGACTCCCCCCCCCCACCAAACGATGGTTTTAAGTCTCTTTACAGCACACGTCACAGTATAATGAGGCTTGAGCGGATTCTAAGTCAAAGGCGCACGAGCACCCGTGAGCTCTACACAATCGCTGGAGACTGAAAGCCGACACTACACACACACACACACACGCCCCCACACACATAACCATAGTACAACATATGTTTGAATTACCTTTCTATCCTCTCTAGTAAGGATAGAGCAATCTCCAGGAGTATATTCCCATATCTTTTTGGGAGGCTGATGGAAAGCAGAGGAGGAAATGAGGAAATGAAGATAAGGAAAGACATCACAGAGAATATGGAAACTTGGATTAGAACAGAGTGTGGGGGGGATACATTAAAGGGAATTGCATCAACATCAGAAATAAAATTAAAGGAGGAAAGGAAGGGAGGGAGGGGGAACCTGCTATAGGACAAACGCGGAAGATTATGGGGGAAGGGGGATTGGGGGGCATGCACTCTTTCGGGGGGCTCGCTTCCGTTTGGCTTTCGGGGGCCAGCTGCGCCACACAGGAACGTTTTTGAAGACAAAAGCATTCGAAGCAAAATCGTTTTTAAAGTAAAGAAACTGAAGCAAATTAATTTTTTTTAAAAAAAATATTTTACTCATTCACTCACCCTCTGAAAAAGAAAGGGTACAACAAGGTTTTTTAAAAAATAAAGTAAATTGCAGGTTTGTCTTTTTTCTTTAAATCCCCTGGCTGTTTTTGAGACCTGGAATACATACCACGTTCACAAAGGACTGGGTTTCCAGAGTCGGCAGTGTGGGGCAATGAAAATGCAGAGTTATTTCATTTCACCATTGGGGCTACTTATTGATCTTTCAAGGAAACAGAAGGTGGAATTGATTCGGGGGAAACTGCTTAAGAACCTCGGAAAGATGGGACTGGAGCAAAGGCCAGAGCCTTTGGATTGATGCCTGAGGGGAAGCCATGGTTTAGTTTGGGGTGGTTTTGGAGAAAACCATAAGAACATAAGGAAAGCCCTGCTGGATCAGACCAAGGAGGCCCCTCAAGTCCAGTAGTCTGTTCACACAGTGGCCAACCAGCTGCCTCCAGGAAGCCCACAAGCAAGACGGCTGCAGCAGCACCATCCTGCCTGTGCTCCACAACACCTAATATAATAGGCATGCTCCTCTGATCTTGGAGAAAAACTAAACCACGACTTCCTCTCAGGCATTGATCCAAATGTGCTTCCTTCTCCTCTATCTGTCCAAGTCCTCATTTCTAGCCATCCCTTTCCCAAACCCCAAATACCTCCCACCCCCCTTCACTTGCCTGCTCTCCTTTCCCTCCTTCTCTAGATCGGACTTGGTCCTCCCCACACGCTCCGCCTGCCCTCCAGAACCTTCTGTCCTCAGCCTTTAAAACCAGAGGCTGGAAATCCTCCCTCCCTCGTGAGCAGACAGAACGAACGCTCTTTATTCGAGAGCATTTTGGAGCAATGTGGAAAGTAAAACGCGTACCCGCCACGTCGCCCCCCTTCTGAACCACCACTGTTAGGGTGCCCCCAATACACTAAGCGCTGCACACAGATAAAGCATGGCAATGGAATCATCAGCCTTTAGATCCCATGTCTCATAGCGGATGTGCAGGGCCTGGCGGAGCACTGAATGCCTGAGACGTGAGAGAAGTCCTTCAGGTCCACTTGACCTAACATGGGGGGGGGGGGGGAAACTGAGGCACAACTGCGGCTTCATCAGAGGACATTCCTGTGAGAAAAGTGGCAGCGTCGGAGAGGGAAGGCCGAGCCCATGATGGGGACTGACTGCGATTCGTCAACGAGGGCTGGAACACTGAACAGATGGAGACTCTCTCCACTTGAAGCCCTTCAGCTTGACAGATAATGGTCATCTTTGTTCTTCTTAGGCAGCCGGGTGGGGGGTGGGGGGAGTCACTGGAAAAGTTTATAAGATCCTCGAAACAATACTTCTCTTTAATTAAAAATGAGCAAACCAGGCTCTGAAAAGCAACCCCCACACATACCATAATTCCTTCATTGGTCCACAGCAAGATTTCCAGGGTATAAGCTTTGGAGAGTCACAACTCCCTCAGTGAGACTCTCTAAGTCAAGGGTGTCAAACATAAGGACAGAGGGCTGGATCCGACCCCTTGAGAGCTCTTATTCAGCCCACAAGCCACCCCCACCCCCACCCGGCCCAATCTGGGCTGGAGAGACATGGCCCGGCCTGGCCAAGTGACATTTATGTCACATCCGGCCCTTATAACAATTGCGTTCACCACGCGTGCTCTAAAGCTTATGCCCTGGAATTTTGGTTGGTCTTTTAAGGTGCTACTGGATTCCAATCTTGCTCTTCTACTGCAGACCCACATGGCTGCCCACCGGAAACTATCTTCAAGAGGTTTCCAGTGAATTGCAACTGCCCCCTATAAGCGGCCATGAAATATTAGCCACATTTCAAGAAGAAGAAGTGTTGGTTTTTATATGCTGACTTTCTCTACCACTTAAGGGAGAATCAAACTGGCTTACAATCACCTTCCCTTCCCCTCCCCAAAACAGACACTTTGTGAGGTAGGTGGGGCTGAGAAAGCTCTAAGGGAACTGTGACTTGCCCAAGGTCACCCAGCTGGCTTCATGTGGAGGAGTGGGGAATTAAACCCAGTTCACCAATTTAGCATCCACTGCTCAAGTGGAGGAGTGGGGAATCGAACCTGGTTCTCCAGGTTAGAGTCCACTGCTCATGTAGAGGGGTGGGGAATCAAACCTGGTTCTCCAGATTAGCATCCGCCGCTCCAAACCACCACTCTTAACCACTACACCATGCTGGCTCTCAAGGTTTCGATGTCCAAATAAAAACCTTCTTCCGCTACTTTAGGCAAAATGGTGACCAGGTTTCATCGACGTGTCTTATGATCGCAGCCATATATTCCAAAAAGGGAGGGAGGTACAGCCAAGCGTGTGTTTGAGGAAGGCTTATTCATTGAGGGTTGTGGCTAGCGAACTTACCGGCTTCCCAAACTCCAACTCCGAAAAGAATTTATACCAAGGCTCATTCTTTAAATCTATCTCTTCTGTGCTTATATCCAGAGTCTAAAGGAAGTGGCGGTACAGGAGTGGAAGAAAGAGAAGGACAACATTATGCAAAGAATACATAAGAAAGAACCATTAAAAATGCTGCATTCTGTATTTTTTCTCCCAAGGTCTCGTTGACTTAGAGCGCAGCTTGAGCGAAAACAGCAGCTAACAGAAAGCTCCGTTTCAACGCTGTAGACGGAAACATGGAGTTTTAGAGAAATTTAAAGCTTTCCCAATGTTATATTTCTGGGATCTTTCCCGTGGGCTGACAGCAACTCAAAAAAGTAAGAGGAGAGCAGGGGGTAACTAGAGGCCCTTTCTACATTAGGGGCCCTTTCATCTGTCCATGTGTTTATGTGTCAGGTGACCTTCAGTTTTCGATAGCAATTCAACACATAGATTCAAGTCCTCAGAGACCTCAAGAGTCAAAGCTCCCTTCATCAGATACAAGTAGGAATCTCAAGAACTCATAGCCCAAAAATCTCGTTGGCCTCTTAGGTGCTACAGGATTTGAATCTAGCTGTTCCACTGCAGACGAACACGGCTACCCTCTGAAAACAACAGCGATAAAGTGTCTCCCATCCATGTTCCTTGCATACTGTATAACCTCCCCAATTTCTGAATCTACCACATCAGAACACAGAAGGCAAGAGCCCAGGATATCAATACTAGCGTAAATAATTCAGGGTCCAGTATAGGAATACTAGCATAAATACTCAGAGCATTTCTGAGGAGGAAGGATACAGTGAGTATCTGTGCCACTAGTATGGAGGCACACACTAGGTACATTTACCGGGCAATCCTGAGTGGGAGGGGGGAGCTGCTCAGGAGCCGGCGTGACCCCTGCTCTGGCGTCTCTGCCCCTTGCGGCGTGGCATGAACCCTGGCGCAGGGCTACGGAAACGGCTGCTTCCTCAGCGGGAACTGAGCTCCATAGTCTGAAGACCAATCATAATTCGGACAGAACACATGGCTCTACCTGGAGTTTGGCCACCCCAGCTCTGTGCCTCTTCTGTTTCTAGCGGGGCAGCTGATTGCCAGCTCTTCCTTTCCAAGTCTGGAGCGGCATTAGTGAGAGTCCAACAGAAAGGCAACACGGATTGTGGCGTGCCTGTGTGCGGGACGATATTTAAGTACTGAGTCCGCTCATGACCCTCCTCTTCGCTAATGGCAATGGCCCTCCTGGAAGAAGAGTTATCGAAATAAAATTTCTCCTGGGCTGTGTGAAAAGCGGACTATGTCTTGAACAACAGCAGCAGGTGCACAATGGTGTACTCATTCCCTTGTAACAAATATAACATACGGACAAAGTATAGCCATCTTGCTCGAGCATTCAAGATGGCCGGCTCTCCAGTTGCGGGATGCCATTCCCCAAGGAAAGGCTGCAGGCTAAAGGTTGCGTTTGGACCGTTCCCTGCCCTCCTCCTAGGACCGCAATCGTGCATTCCCCACAGAAGACAGCATCTTTAACAGCACATGGATATGTGAGAAACCCTGCCTCATACACAACAAACAGAGGGGAGGGTGGAATTCTCAGCCAAAGAGGACACGGTCAGAGAGGGCACGTGGTCTCTAAAGAGAATGGACACAGGCACACTATGCTTTGTTAGATCACCAACACTCGATTCACAAGTCCATGTTAAGTGTGCAGACAAAAGTAACAAAAAGAAAAGGGGAGGAAAAAAAAGAGATTCCAAAGGGGTAGTTTGTTAGTCTGCTGCGACAAACAGAAAAAGGACCCCTGTACAAGCTTTTGTGCTCACTAGATTATTCAAGGATTATGCAGACATTACATGGCTGGATCACATTCATTGGCCTTCAGCTTCACATCTGCAGCTAGCTATATAGCACACGGGTTTTTCAGGAAAATGGGTCCCCGCTTTTTGAAGCATTCCTGACTACATAGAAGAGCTCATGTGCATACAGTTGCAGGGTGCACGTACAAGTGTAAAGGTAAAGGTAGATCACTGGGTCATTTCTGACCCATGGGGTTACGTCACATCCCGGAGTTTACTAGGCAGACTATGTTGTACAGGGTCATTTGCCATTGCCTTCCCCAGTCGTCTACACTTTACCCCCAGCGAGCTGGGTACTCGTTTTACCAATCTCAGAAGGATTGTAGGGTCAATTGACCTTGAGCCGGCTACCTGAAACTGACTTCTGTCGGCATTGAACTCAGGTCGTGAGCAGAGCTTTTGACTGCAGTACTGCCGCTTCCCACTCTGCGCCACGGGGCTCTTATGTACAAGTGTACATGCTTGTAAAAAGCTTACATGGGGCTTCTTTCTCTAACTCTTCTGTGCAAAAGTCAAATTACCATCAGTACTTGCCAACAGAAAACTATCTCAATTAAACCTAAATGAATACCATCAATAAATGTGAATGGTTACTGGTCTGGTCTTGTATACATTTGAGCTTTGCACGAAAACATCAGAGGCATTTGGGTTTCATGGCTTTTTGATCCCATTGTTTGCATTTATTTCTCTGAACCTATATGGATATAAATACGCCCAGTCAGAATGTTCTCTAGAAATGGCTGATGAAATGGAACAGAGAGGAGAAACAAGACAGGACAGGAGCAGAACAACAACCATCAAAACTTCCTTTTCTATGCCTATGTTCCACAAGATGTAGTTCTTAATGAATGTGCACATATGGAATCTGTATAAGGAATAAAATGGAGTTGAACATATTTAAATGGCTTCAGATTTTAATATGAGTGGACAAGTTTATTACAGCTTTCCACTAAATATTACAACATTAGAAAGAGAGACTGCTGAATTACAATAAATAATGAAGCTCAGGACAATGCATTCTCCTGGATTCAACAGAGACCTGAGATTCATGTCTTATTACCGATGCTGATTTTTCCATGCCTACTACCCCTCTGCATATCACACCTGATCCAATCACGCCTGCTAATATCATTTACCTGCTAATTGACATTTACACGCTATTACCATTGGGTGTTTGAATTCACTCTTCTCTACTTAAGGATAGATGGACTCGCATTCTAGCTGTATCTGAAGAAGTGAGCTGTGGCTCACGAAAGCTCAGACCCTGCCAGAAATCTTGTTAGTCTTTAAGGCTCTACTGAACTCTTGCTCTTTTCTACGAAGTGGCCATTTAAACCATATTTTCCGGGTATAATCTTTGACTCTCTAAAGCTTATGCCCTGAAAATTTCATTGGACTCTACGGTGAGGCTGGACTCAAATCTAGCTGTTCTACTGCGGACCAACACAGCCTGCCCTCCGAAGCAACATTCACCAGACTTTCAAAATATGTTTTCAGATTTCTATAGTCCGAACCCTATTGTACTATTAATAGGATGTCCCATCCTATTGATTGCACTTATTATTGTTGTTGTTGTTGTTGTTGTTGTGTTCAATTTATATCCCGCCCTCCCCAGCCGATGGCCTGGCTCAGAGCAGCTCACACAACATTACAACATACAAATAAAATAGCATAAAACATCTAAAACATTATTAAAACAGTGGATAGGCCCCCTCCATAGATGGTAAGAGGGGGGAATCAGCAGTGGAGGACTGGAGGGCTGGGGAGGCCAGCGTTTATAGAGAGAGAAAAACCATCGCTGGCCTCAACCGTAAGCCTGGCGGAATAGATCTGTCTTGCAGGGACCTGGTCTCACCGGAAGGGTTATCCCACCAGGCAGGGGCCAGGGCAGAAAAAGCCCTGCCCCCGGTCGAGGCCAGCCAGACATTCTTCAGGCACGGGATCGCCAGAAGGTTGGTATTCAATGTTCATAAAGTTCTCTGGGGAACATACTGGAGAACATATGCATTGACTGACACTACGTAATCTTGGAGTACGCAAGAAAGTAGAAAGCAGATTATCCAGATGCAGTTGAATGGGCAAGTAATGTAGCAGAATATGCAACTAACATCTTTAGTGCACAATGGAATAGTATTCTTTGATTATACAACTGTTAATTAACAAAAACAACAACAGAATGTAAGACTCTCCGGTATTAAACCATCTGTGTCCATTTCTTCCATTCTGTGCCAGTAATCCTTGAAGTTGCAGAATGCACACCTCCCCTACTAACTGCCCTATCAAACTGATTTTTATTGCTTTAAATCATTTATAATTTAGAATATAAAATTGTACTAAGTGGCATATTTATGGAATTTTTAAAAATGCCTTATGTTTTCTACAGGCCACAGGACAAATACTCCCAGTATTTGAGAGAGGGAGAGAGCAGAAAACTGCCCTCTGCTACCTTAGCATATAGATCTTAATTTTTGCCGCCTGAATAAAATAAAATATAGTTGAACTTTGAAGTAAAGAAAGTGCATTATTTGGACACAACAAGTCTCACCCTGTCAAAGTAGGTAAGTATATCAGTGTATATGATTATCAAGTTGAACTAGTTAAAAAAAAGTCCCTTAAACCAGTCAAAGATATACCTTGCGGGATCTCAAAAGCTGCCCCAGCTTTCCAACAAGAGGGGAGGGGACACAATGTGTGTGAGGGGGTCTGTTCTAGCTCTCCCTTTTTCTGTGGTCAACAAAAGATACTACTGTCACAAGCCCACACTGGTTCTGTGTGTTATCACATGCTTGTTTGCCTGCATGCAAAAGAACGTTTCCTCTTGTCACCACCTCAAGATAAACTCCCAAAGAAATTATTAAATTTAACCTGCAAATAGTGCGCAAATTGATATTGTATTCTATTTTACCACAAAACAGTTTAAATATATGTTTCTTTTTAAACTACGATGATATAATCTATATAGTTTTTAACTTCTGAAACATCTTTATATCGTTTGTTTTAACCTTCTATTGGCAAAACGCCGCAATAAATTTTTACTACTACTACTACACCTACAGATATAAAACCCAGCCTCTCAAGTAACCTGCCCCTTGGGGTACCCTGGTAAGGCTGCCTCTGAGCAAGTACAAAGGGCAGAGCTTCCAATTACTTTAGCTCCCCACCCCCGGTGTGTGTGGCCTTAGCGTGTAAGTCTTCAGCGTGTGGGCTGGATCTGAGACACCGTCTGCTTTCTTAAACAGGAAAGAAGCTTTACTACTAGGGATTAAAATGGAACATAGCTATCATTGTTGAGAGAGACAGATCTAAGGAAAATAAAAGGAAACACAAGTCTAGCTAAGTTGCATTACAAGACAATTACTTCAGATGGAGCAAACCCCCCCCCCGCTGCCCCCTTGAAAGAGAAGGATGGGTCCCACAGGTCACGGCATGGGGGGGGGGGGCAAAGTGTTTGAACCCAGAAGAACAAAGGAAGATTCTACCTTTTAAAACTTCTGCCTGCCAAGGTGAAAATGTCCTGCCCTCCCCCCAATCCAGATTTAGAAGAAGAAGAGCTGGTTTTTATACCCCACTTTTCTCTACCTTTCAAGGAGAATCAAACCGGTTTACCCATTGCCTTCCCTCCCCCTCCCCACAACAGGCACCTTGTGAGACAGGTGGGGCTGAGAGAGTTCAGGGAGAGCTGTGACTGGCCCAAGGTCACCCAGCTGGCTTCATGTGGAGGAGCAGGGAATCAAACCAGTTCTCCAGATTAGAGTCCACCGCTCTTATCCACTACACCGCGCTGGCTCCCTTCAAAACCCTCTCGGGAAATACCATAAGCTCTGTCAATGAGGTCCTTTGGCATGTACCCCACATCTCTCCCCCCCTCATCAGATTTTTATGATGCCCGTTCATCAGCTCCTTGCATGGGTAGGCCAAAGGGACTGCTTTCCCCCTGAAATCTCATTCCTGTTTTCTCTGCTTTTCCCCTCTCTTGGGAAAATAAATGTTTGCCACGGTTTCAGGGTGCCCAATCATAACAACACCTTAACCTCAAAATATCTGTAACCGAGAGCTGTTATCTGTACCTCTGTGAAACTAAGAAGTAGCAGCTTTTCCTCTCTGCCCAAAAGATGAGCCATATCATCCTCCAGAAAAAAAGGGTAACAAAAGACATGAAGATGCTTTTTACTGAATCGGGGCGGTCCACAGAAAGACCCAACCAAGGACATTTATACAAAGCTGTTTCCCTTGCGGTCACCCCCACCAACTGCTCTGGGGCTTTGTTTTGATTATGCATGCCTTTCCCAACCATCAGAGGTCGCCTCGCTCTTCCCGTGCATTTCTGCATGGTTTGCTTGCGTTTCCCGGATGCTGTTTTAGTCAGCAAAACGTGCAGAGACATGTGGGGAGAGCGAGGTAACCTCTGACGGCCGGGAAAGGCGTGCATAATTGAAACAAGGCACTGGAGCAGTCAGCAGGGGCGACTGCAGGGAAACAGCCCTGCATAAATAGTCTGGAGCTTCTTTCTCCTGCTTGACTTAGAAAACCGAAGGGTTTTGAACCCAGACGGCCGCTTTACATTTTGCAGCTGCCTCTAACCTACTGAAGGGCGTTTGGGAATGATCCCACTGTCCAGCAAGCTGGGGTGTCAAACATGGATTACACATTAGGCAAGCGATCCACACTCAACACACAAAACGTCCACAAGGGGAAGGACTTTCGGCAGGTCGGCCAGCTGTTTTTACGAGACTGGGGATATTAAGATGTTACATATAACTGAGACAGGAATTCCAGAGCAGGCCAATGTCAAACCTCACCCCATTAAAGAAAGCCAGAAGCACAGGAGAAGGGGAGAAAACACCAGATAGGATAAAATCTGTATTACCAGTTTTTCGTTGTTCAGAACGGAGGACCTTCCTGGCTGGTATTCGTAGATGCTTTTGGGTTCTGCACGGTATTTCCGTGTGTCCACCTTCTTGTCCGGAGGCTCCCAGTCATTCCTGGGAAAGAGAATCCAGTTCATTGATACCTGAGCAGACTGCCATTGAAACGGACTCTTTCCTTCTGCAGAAGAAGACAACGTGGTCTACATTTGAGTCCAGTAGCACTGCCAAGACCAACAAGATTTTCAGCATAGAAGCTTTTCATAGAATCATAGAGTTGGAAGGGACCACCAGGGTCATCTAGTCCAACCCCCTGGCACAGTGAGAGTTAAAGCTCCCATCATGAGACATAAGCTTTCGAGAATCAGAACTCTGACGCTTGAAAGTTCTACCCCAAAAATCTTGTTGGTCTCGGAGTTGCTACTAGACTCAAATGTAGCTGTTCTAAGGCAGATCAACATGACTACGCTCTGAAACTAGAATCCATTCCAGACTTCCTCAGATGCTCCCTGTGGAGTTTATGTTTTGAACTTTGCTGGGCCAAGGGACCTCACAGAGGTCACAAAGGATTTCTTTTCCTACTCGGTCACTGCTTTGACGGTGTGCAATCCCAGTATTAAAGCGTGCTGGAACTTCTGAGCTGCAAAACTGACTTGTATTTAGAACCCCAACACCCACCGTATGTAATCACCTCTTCTTTATCACCTGGTCGTTCCTAGTTGGGAGTGGGCTGGCAAGAACATATAGATGACCAGTCCAATATTGGTTGCTGTGTTCAAGATGCCACTTAGAATCATAGAATCATAAGAGTTGGAAGGGACCTCCAGGGTCAGCTAGTCCAACCCCCTGGACAATACAGGGAATTCACAACTACCTCCCACCCCCACACCCCCAGTGACCCCTACTCCATGCCCAGAAGATGGCCAAAAAAAGTCCTCTAGGATCCCTGCCAATCTGGCCTGGAGGAAAATTGCTTCCTGACCCCAAAGTGGCGATTGGCATTAACCTGGGCATGCAAGAAAGGGTCCTGAGAACCAAACACTGATGCAGCCCTTCCTGCCCTCCCTCTCATGATCTGCCTAAGTTCACAGAATCAGCATTGCTGACAGATGGGCATCTAGCCTCTGCTTAAAAACCTCCAAAGAAGGAGAGCCCACCACCTCCCAAGGAAGCCTGTCCCACTGAGGAACTGCCCTGTGGAACCGTCTTCCTCAGGAGGTGGTGGGCTTATTTAAAACCTAAATGATTTGCACCTGCTACACCTTGCAGGGGTGTTGTGAGGAAGAAAAGGGCAATCAGTTATGGAGTTTGCACATTAAGTGGGCATACTAAGCATAATATTGTCGAAGGCTTTTGCAGGACAATACTCAGCTCAAACCCAACCCCTTTCTGACTATATATTACTCTTCCTACACCCTTGACACTGAGAGACACTGTCCTTCAGTGTTACTACTCTGAAGATGCCTGCCACAGTTGCTGGCGAAACGTCAGGAAAGAAAATTCCAAGACCACGGTTACACAGCCCGGATAACCTACAAGAACCAACATACTAAGCATGCTTACTTGGCTGTAACTTTAAGTCAACTTATTACACAGTAATTTTGCTTAGTCCAGTGGTGTTTCTGGATGCCTGTGAATAATGTATAAGAATAATGGAGAAAAGCAATCAGTTGCTGCCATAATTCACTTGCTGCCTTCAGTCCCAGACAGGCAGAAAGAGCAGTTAATTGTTTTAAAGAAAAGAAATAATAGGCCATTTATGCAGGGCTGTTTCCCCATGGTCACCCCCACCAACTGCTCTGGTGCTTTGTTTTGGTTATGCATGCCTTTTTCGCCAGTCGGGCCGCCTCTCTCCGCATGTTTTGCTCATATTTTCTGGATTCTAGCTAAAACAGCATCTGGAAAATGTAGGCAAAATGCACAGAAACACCTGGGGAGAGCGAGGTGACCTCCGACGGTCAGGAAAGGCATACACAATCACAAAGAAGAAGCGGAGCAGTCGGCGGAGGTGATCACGAGGGAAACAGCCCTGCATAAATAGCCATAATAATAGTGAAATTGGTAATGCCCCAAAGCTCTAGACCCTTCTTCAGAAAGTGCATTACCTCTCGGGACTGGATTTCAGAGATGAGGAACGCGCTGGCAACGGCAGAGTGGCCGATCTCTTGACCACCTTCTCTGCGTCAATGGTGGTATTCTCGCTTTTGGAGCGAGGCACCAAAGATGGAACTCGGGCTGCAAAAGGAAAGTTTTTGTACCGTCACAGTAAGTTTGGAAGCAGAACAACGTGGGTCGACGACATAAAAGTTTCGAGGCTTTTGCATTCTGGAAGCGCTGTGATTTTGCCACGGGATGCACTTAGCAGTCCCTCTGAACATTGCATTTTGCGCAATCACACAATCCTTAGCAATTTACACAGGGCTTTTTTGAGTGCTCAAGGATCGGCTACTTACTGTCTTCATGGAAGGAGTAACGAGGAAAATAAGAATCAGAATCTTCATCTGAAAAAAACCCAAAATAATTTGCAATCACTGTGGCAGTTTTGTTATGCAAAGAAAGAGGCTGAGGGGTTTTCCCTTCGGCTCCTACATAATTCTTAGGGTCAATTCTGATATCACCTTTAGCAAACACATCCCTTAGTAGCAGAAGATGACGACAGGCAGGCGACCGGTGAGAGCCAATCTGGTGTCGTGGTTAAGAGTGTCAGACTAGTATCTAGAAAACCCAGGTTCGAATCCCCACTCATGCCATGGAAACTCACTGGGTGACCTTGGGCTAATCACATGCTCTCAGCCTAACCCTGCCTCACAGGGTTGTTGTGAGGATAAAATGGAGGAGAGGAGAATGAATGGGTCTCCATTGAGGAGAAAATTGGGGGGATAAATGAAGTAAATACATAAACAAGAAACAATCCCTAACTTTGGCAAGCCCCCTCTTCTTGCTCCTCAATCCTGTGACACCCTCCTTCCCTTCCTGTTTCAAGGCAAACTGTGGGGTTCTACCAGATCCAAACTGACTAACTACGGTTTGGAAGGCAATCTCAAACCAAAGTTGGAAACCACAATCAAAAGACGGTTTCAAACTCATTCTGGATCACAGAAAACTGTGATTTGCCTCAAAAAAGGCTGGGGAGGGGTGGGGAGGAGAGGGAGCGTTTAACCCTTTCCTTGCCCATCCCTGCCCCACACCAGATGATTTTTTGGGGGGCCATCAACTCACAGCTGGCTTACGGTGTCCCCCATAGGGTTTTCAAGGCAAGAGATGTTCGGAGGTGGTTCGCCATTGCCTGACTCTGCGTCACGTTCCTGGTGATCCTTGGAGGTCTCCCATCCAAATACTTGCCAGGGTCGAGGCTGGGAGTGTGCGACTGGCCCAAAGTCACCCAGCAAGTTTCCACGGCGGAGTGGGGATTCGAACCTCCCAGATCGTAGTCTGACACCTTAACCACTACCACACGCTGGCTCTCCACCTGATCACAGCAACCTAAGAATTACTTTGCTGGGCTGGATCAAAGGTTCAGCTAAATTCAGACTCCCGCCTTCGACAGTAGTCAGCTAAGAAGCCCAAAAGCAGGGTGTGACAGCAACCGTCTCTGCTGCTTGTCCCCTAGCAATGAATATACTGCGCTGCCTCTGAGTATGGAGGCTCGAATTTAGCATGAATACTGTAGCTGTCAATGGTCTTCTGCTCTATCAGCTGGAAAGTCACCTTAAACTCATGCGATTCATCCATTGCCACAGTTTTTGGTGGCGAATTCCACTGGTTAACTAAGAGTTATGCCATGAAATACATTTGCTCATCACGAACAACGCAGTTGTCTCCAAAGTACACCACCAAAAGCTATTCCCCCTGCGGGATTTCAAACACAGGCATACTAGGAATTAGGCCTAGTGAGATTCCCATCCAGGGGCTGGAACAAACAGACGGACACCTGCGTTTCACGGTGCGTCCCAGCTCATGGGAGTCCCAGCTCACCCACACGCCAATGCACACCTGAGGGTGCCCTTGGTGAGAAGACAGACTGATGCTGGCACCAAGCTCAAACCTTCTGAAACGGCCACACCCCTCTGCCTTCCACAGCAGCCCGAGACGCAGAAAACAAGCAAGGGAAACTTTTCTTGCCGTTGCAGTAAAAGCCTCCTCCTGACGGGCCTGGCACGATTTTGTAAGAACTCTTTTTTTTTATGGGGAGAAATGAGAAGAAGAATTGGTTTTTATACCCTGATTTTCTGTACCTTTAAGGAGACTCAAACTGGCTTACAATCGTCTTCTCTTCTTCTCCCCACAACAGACACCCTGTGAGGCAGGTGGAGCTGACACAGTTCGGAGAGAACTGTGACTAGCCCAAGGTCACCCAGCTGGCTTCATGTGTGGGAGTGGGGAATCGAACCAGGTTCCCCAGATCAGAGTCCACCACTCATGGGGAGGAGTGGGAAATCAAACCCGATTCACCAGATTAGAGTCGGCCACTCTTAACCACTATGCCACGCTGGCTCTCAGACTGGCCCAGATGCTTTGCAGCAAACTAGAAACGTGGCGCTTTGTTGTAGGCAGAGAGGCAACGACAGCCTCCCACCTTTGGCAAACAGGCCACGTCCATCCTATGCTGCTGGCTCGTGGCAATGCCTGCTGCCACGTTGTGAATTCACAGTCAAATAAACGCCTCCAAGGATCCTGCCTCTAAGCGAGGTGGTGCTGTGGGGGAGTTTTCTCAGAGGCTGCAGTCCTGTTAAACGGTCAACGCGGAACACCGGGCCAACCTCACAAAATGCAACACTGCTCGGCAAATCTCCATTCAGCCACAAAGTCTGCTGGGTGACCTCAAGCCAGTTGTTCTGCTTCAGCCTAACCTCCCTCATAGGACTGTTGCGCAAACAAAATGGGGGGAATTGTGATAAGTGCAATAAGCTTGCAAAGACAAGACAGACAGATTTACCAACCCAGGCGTCAAATTAAATATGTAAGTCATCAATCACGTTTCATCTGAGGACCTCCAATCCCTACACAGAAGGCCTCGTCCTGGATCAGAACCTGGCCCTGACCTTTGTACGCCATCTTTTCGAGGTCTTCCTTGGCCCTGCTACACGGAAGACCCTTTTTAACTCTGCAAAACTCCCTCGCACATGCAAAGATCTCCCACTGAGCTACAGCCCTTCTCGCACCCAGCAGTTAGCAGACAGGACGCAGAAGAGCCTGAAGGCTCCGACTTACAACCATTTGGCATCATGGATGCAGAGAGAACAAAAACAGTCTAATTTCTTCGAATATTGGGACGATTAGTTCCAATGTTCGAGAGAGGCACTCTCAGCTGCTCAGGAATGGGGTACAGGGTGCTTAGGGGAGCTACTCTGAAGTCTTTTATGCATGGCTGTTCCCCTCGCCTTCACTTGTTGATTATGCATGCCGTTTCCAGTCGCCTCGCTCTCCCCCTGTGTTTCCTCGAGTTTTGCCCTTGTTTTCAGAGACCTGTTTTATCTTGAATTTGAGAACATGGACAAAACGTGGGGAAACACAGGGGGAGAGCAAGGCGACTTCTGAGGGTCGGAAAAGGCATGTGTAACCAACACGAAGACCGGGAGTCATCGGAGGGGTGACGGCGAAGGAAACAGCCATTCATAAAAGACCTGAGTCTAAGCATTTTGAGAAGAAGAAGAATCAGAGAATGCATTCAAAACCCTCACTAAGGGCCCGACCCCAATACCCAGACAGGCCCACGGGCAACTGTTTCTCTCCTTTCAATCTGCTCTTGTTCTATGACCACATTAACAAAGTAGTCAATGGAGCCTGGAAAACAAATGCAAGACAAATTTTTAAAAACGCACACTTGGTTAATTAATTAATTTATTTATTAGACTTATAACCCGACCCCCAGCAAGCCAGCTCAGGGCGGGTAACATCATTTTAAAATTACACTTTAAAATTACATTGTCTCTCAAAATGATCAAGTCAATCAGCATCATGGGCCCAATCCACTAGGAACACTCCATTGCAATAAATGGGGGGGGGGTTGTGAAAGACAATAAAACGCTGGGACATACTGTGAGGATTCCTTCTCCTCGGCAGATTGGAAAGCATCCTGGTATGGGCTGTGCCTCCTCTTTCCTCAGTGGGCAGGGCATGTGCAGATTTTGTGTGTGTGCAAAGGCTATCATGCAGTGGTTCTTGTAGGTTATCCGGGCTGTGTAACCGTGGTCTTGGTATTTTCTTTCCTGACGTTTCGCCAGCAGCTGTGGCAGTGAAAGACACTGTCCTTCAGTGTTACTCCTCTGAAGATGCCTGCCACAGCTGCTGGCGAAACGTCAGGAAAGAAAATACCAAGACCACGGTTACACAGCCCGGATAACCTACAAGAACCAATGAACTCTGACCGTGAAAGCCTTCGACATGCTATCATGAAGTTCAAACCACATGAACCCCCTAGGAATGTGAACAGGGGGTTCATGTCTTGCCAAGCTTCTAATGAAGATGCATCCACCTCTAGCAGAGCAATCATAGATGTAGATTGACTTGTCTCTGGAGACCTTTAACTGGAGATAATATGGCCATTTATGCGTGGCTCTTTCCTCGCGGCCACCCCGCCAACTACTTTGGAACTTTGCTTTGATTATGCTTGCATTTTCCAATCATCAGAGGTCACCTCGCTCTTCCCGCATGTTTCTGCATGTTTTCCCCGTGTTTTCTGGATTTGTGTTTAGCCAGCATCCAGAAAACATGGGGACAATGTGCAGAAATGCACGGGGAGAGTGAGGCAACTAATGCAAGCCGGAAAATGCAAGCATAATCAAAGCAAAGCCCCGAAGTAGTCGGTGGGGTGACCGCGAGGAAACAGCCATGTATAAATGGCCTATAACTCTGAAGAGCAGGATAAGTAAACCCCAGATGCCCTCCCCATCGATGGGGAGAAAGATACCTTCCAATCCACTGATGAGAAGAACCCTCATGGTAAGTCCAAGTTTTCTTTCTCCATCAGTGGAGGAAGGTGTCCTGGAATAGGATACTGAAGAACTCCGTTATCCCAGATGGAAAATGATGGAGAGGGGAAGAATAATTGAGAAGATACTTTTTGGAAGCCTCTTCTGCCAAATGCCACGTCAGCTGAGCCAAACATGTCTATTCTATAGGGTTTCACAAAAGCAGAGGTCAATGTCCATGGAACCGCCCTACAGATTTCTGCAACCACTGTACTGGCGAGGGGCAGGGGGAGGCTGCAGATGCAGCGGCTCTGCTCTCAGAGAATGGGCAGCAACTAACAAAATGGCCAGACGGGCTGTCGTATAGAGGATGGTGCGGAGTTGTTTTCTGTTGCCCCAGAAGGTCGGATCAGAACCAACGGGTTGAAATTAAATCAAAAGAGTTTCCGGCTAAACATGAGGAAGAACTTCCTGACAGAGCGGTTCCTCAGTGGAATAGGCTTCCTCGGGAGGTGGTGGCCTCTCCTTCTTTGGGGTTTTTGAAGCAGAGGCTAGATGGCCATCTGACAGCAATGCTGATTCTGTGAACTTAGGCAGATGATGAGAGGGAGGGCAGGAAGGGTTGCGTCAGTGTTTGGCTCTCGTGGCCCTTTCTCACATGCCCAGGGAAATGCCAATAGCCACTTTGGGGCCAGGAAGCAATTTTCCTCCAGGCCAGATTGGCCAGGGATCATGGAGCGTTTTTTCCCCCTCCATCTTCTGGGCATGGAGTAGGGGTCACTGGGGGTGTGTGGGGGGAGGTATTGTGAATTTCCTGCATTGTGCCAGGGGGTTGGACTAGATGACCCTGGTGGTCCCTTCCATCTCCAGGATTCTATGATTCCACGGGGCAGAGAGTCTAGGCCTGGAGATTGTGGGCAGGGCCAAGAGGAGCGGTGATGCCAGGCTCAGTTGGTGGTGCTGGGATCCAGGGAGTACCAGCCAGGTTCCTCTGAGGAATGGCGCTGGCATCTGCTGGGTCCCTTTTCCCATCTCCTCCTGTGTGGGGGTGGGGAAGAAGAAGAAGAGTGTGTGTGTGTGTGT
This sequence comes from Euleptes europaea, assembly GCF_029931775.1. Classification (NCBI taxonomy): domain Eukaryota; kingdom Metazoa; phylum Chordata; class Lepidosauria; order Squamata; family Sphaerodactylidae; genus Euleptes; species Euleptes europaea. The sequence continues at coordinate 113,588,302 of NC_079316.1, forward strand.
GTGTGTGTGTGTGTGTGTGTGTGTGTGTGTGTGTGTGAAATCCTCATCCCTTCTTCAATGGCATCTCCTCTTTTCACCCCTGTCAAATATGATGAGTGGGGAAGGAAAGGAAGTTGTGCACAAGTTGTGGCCTTGGGGGGTCCCATACAAGACAGCTTCTTCTCCTTCTCCTTCTCCTCTTTCTCCTCCTCCTCCTCCTTCATCTCCTCCTCCTGCCAACAAGTGAGAGGCAGAGGGAGCTGATGGCGTTTCAGCTTCAGGCGTTTCAGCATCTTCTGCTTGTTTCTAAACGAGGCAAGAGAGCTGTGGAAGCCTTCGCGCAAAAAACCAACAAGTCCAGCCTCTGCCCTGCCCATGGAGCCAGGAGGAGGCACAACTCAGACCAGGACGCCTTCCAATCCACTCATGGAGAACGGGGGTGTGCCCCATTCCATTCATTGCGGCTTGAAGCTGGGTGGATCGGGCTCTCCGTCCACAAGTAACCACCACAGGTACGTGGCTTGGTACCTTGGATTAAGCACACAAAGCCAGGCAATTCCAGGTCCCAAAGCATTAGTCAGGAGGCTATTAAGGAAGCTGAAACAGCACATCAACAAAGCCAGGAAAAAATTGCCCAGCAGTCAAGGCCACAGTTAACAGGCAGCAAAATCATTAGAAGGAAAAGCAAAGAACTGCCGGCGGCAAAGAAAACTCCGGCTGGAAAACGAAGGGGAAAGAAGCAGCAGCTGCGCAAATAGAAAACCGGATCAAACTGGACTAATTACCTTCCGATTTAGGGCTAGGAGTAGACACAGGAAACTGGTAGGTAGGAGAGTAAGGATTTTCTTCTGCAGCAGAGAAAAGCAGTGGCATTGGATAGCGGCCGCGCTAAACTAGTGGAAACACATCCCCTTCCCAAACGTCCCAGCACAGTTAAGTTTTGCGGCCCGCTTTGGTGAGGATAATAACATATTACATCATCCTCTCAAGAGAGATTAATGGTTTAGTTAGGAAGGACTCTCTCTCTCTCTTTACACTTCATACAAAGAGACGCACCAAATGCCATTCAGTGTCCAACCATGCCGAAAGCTTTACCACTCGCACACTCTAGTTCAAGAAATAAGAGAGGGATCACACCAAACAGAAAGCAACAGAGACTCTGGCTAAGCGTGTGGTACCTTCGGGCTTTGGCTGGATATCAGGAAGTTCGGGGAATTTGTAGGTAGGGCAATAAGGGTTTTCTTCGGGAGGGTCTGTGCAGAGAAAGCACGTCAGAGGGCAAAGAACAGACAGGAAAGATTTAAATGGACAGATGGACAGGTCAGCTGGAAGCCCCTCCTACCCACACACAGAGAGCTGCATGCTAGCAATGCCAGAAAAAATGCAAGCGATGCTTTGTGGGTCAAATATGGCCAGCCCAACGCAGGCCCTCCTTCTCTTTTCCCCTCTGTGGTGACTCCTTTCACACATCCCAATGGCTGCGGTAGCGCCTCACCTCACTACCCTTCATCTCCAGCTGCCACTCCATCGCCCTCAACGTACGGGGGAAGGAGGAATGCCAAGTGGTGGGAGACTAAGGAAGTTTAGGGAAGGGTGGAACCAATGGCGTGAAAAGAGGAGAGCAGGGACCCCGATTCCCCCTTCACTTTCAGGTCCAGCTGGATCAGGAATGCCCAATATCTTTCACCCCAATATCTAAGGAAACCATCTCATTCATCCAATTACAAGGACAGAGAAGATCAGGGGACGGCAACTAAAAACAATTCTCCTTGGCTACACAAAACCAAGACGCGCCCGCACCACCAAGGGAACATCCTGCTGGAAGCACAGGGCTGTAAGAAGGGGGCACACGGGACCTTGTGGGCATGCTCAGTCAGCCATTAGAGAAAAGCTGGGCCATTTATGCAGGGCTGTTTCCCCGCAGTCACCCCCGCCAACTATTTCAGGGCTTCCTTTTAATTATGCATACCTTTCCCGACCGTCAGAGGTCACATTTCCGCATGTTTTGCCCGCATTTTCTGGATTCTGGCTAAAACAGCATCCGGATAACACGGGCAAAACATGCGGAAATCCATGGGGAGAGCAAGGGGACTTCTGACGGTCGGGAAAGGCATGCGTAATCAAAAGGAAGCCCCAAACAGTCGGCAGGGGTGACCATGGGGAAACGTCCCTGAGTAAATGGCCATGATGTCAAGATGGATCCTGAACGAGGCTGACAGATACCCAGTCTGTGCCAACCCAGGCCGTCACGGGATGCTCTACCAACTTTTCAGCATCCGCTCAGGTTCTCCAGACTCACAGGGTGATCCAAAGCAGAATGACCCCCGTATATGCCCACTGGCATCTACACATCTATAACAGAAGGCAAGTTAATAGTACCTTTGGTCAGCCGGTGGATCTGTTTGAACATAGTCTTATACCAGTCCTTTGATCGGTCTGTATTCTAATTCCGAAAAGAAGAAAACAAAAACACTGGTGTGAATTAAATCGCCATTTCAGAAAATATCATAAGCTTACCTTATACGTTATATGTTATAGATGGAAAAGATCCCAATTATCCCCTGATAGGCCTACAGAAGTCCTCCGATGTTGCTGGCAGATATACCACAGGGAATTTAGGATCAGAAACTAGATTTGTTTTGCTGTTGTAGCCTCAGCGAAATTAAGATTAACGATGAGCAAAAGTGATATCATACCAGCCAGGAGGCGTGTATGCCCCCCCCTCTTCCAGCAAAGATGTTCCTTTGGTAGCTGACAGCAGCCCCTGGCCCTTGGCCTGACCAGTGGTGGCCCCTCCCCAGATGTGGAACTTCCTGTCCAGGAAGCTCCATCCTTGGCATCCTCCCTCCTTCCTTTTAGTTCTTTTTAAATTTCAAAGAGCATTTAGCGGAATAAGGTTTTAGCGGGAGAATCTGACTTGCATTCTTTATCCTCATTATTTATGGTGCTTTGTAGGTTTTATTCCTTGTTCAATTTTATTCTGTGGCCATTTATGCATGGCTGTTTCCTTGTGGTCACCCCGCCGACTATTTCGGGGCTTTGCTTTGATTACACATGCATTTTCCGACCATCAGAGGTCGCCTCTCTCTCCCCCCCCCCCCCACACGTTTCCACGCGTTTTGCCCACCTTTTCTGGATTTGTGTTTAGCCAGCTTCCAGAAAGTGCGAGGCGACCTCTGACGGTCAGAAAATGCACGTGGAATCAAAGCAAAGCCCCGAAGTAGTTGGCGGGGTGACCGCAAGGAAACAGTCGTGCATAAACGGCCTGTATTTTACTGCAAACCACTCAGAGACTTTTGCTGTTGAGCAGTACAGAAATTCAGCTTATCTGTGACAGACACCCAGTGCCTTAAGCATGATGGTGAGCTATACATCTAAGGCAGAAAAGGTCCCAGGTTTAATCCCCGACATCTCCAGTTAAAAGGACCAGGCAGTAGGTGATGCCAAAGACCTCCGCCTGAGACCCTGGAGAGCCACTGCCGGTCTGAGTAGACAATACTGACTTTGATGGACCAAGGGCCCAATTCAGTATAAGGCAGCTTCATGTGTTCATGTGTTCAAGTCGGCCTGCCTAGCATGGTGCTGGGGCAGCCCAGGTCGCTGTCCCCGGTGCTGAACCCACAGCTCTCGGCCTCCCGCGCCCACCCAGGTTGTCTCAGAGCTCAGAACTCCTTGGCCAGAACGCGACCCAAGAAGGGATCCTTGATGCCTTCGCGCATTAGCCAAGGCAGTCTTCCTCTCCCCGCCTGGCCCAGGATGCACCGCAGCGGCGGTCGAAGGGCCAGAGTGAACCGGGAGCCAGAAGCGCGCAGGCCGGCTCTGCCCTGCCTTCTGCCGGGGTGAAGTGATGATTATTTTATTAGGCTGCTGAGGACCAAACCATCTCTCTGCCAGACGTCAGCCAGCGATCCAGCCAGGGAGCGCCGCATCTGCTGCCAGATGAGGGGGCGGCTGGTGCCACGCCTGTCTGGCGAGTTTCGGAGTTGGGGGCGCTGAGTTTGGGATTGATACATTGGCTCATCATTACTCTGACTGCCCTCACTAGTATCCTTTCGGGCTCCCTTAGAATTGAATTTTATTTGTGGTCAACGACCAATAAAGGGCTCCCTTAGGTTCAGCGGCGGTCCCTTGGTGTCCTGGTGGTCCCGATCCTGGCAATCACCTTCCCACTGCATCCCCGAGAGACATGCCTGGCCAGGGACTGTGGAGCGGCCTCTCTGGTCAGTACTACCCTTTGGGGAGTTGGCAGGAAGGACTAGGAGGGGGCAGGGACCAACGATCCAGCCCCAGTGGGGAAGGGGCTGTGGCTCAGTGGCAGAGCCTCTGCTTGGCATGCATAAGGTCCCAGGTTCAATCCCCAGCATCTCCAGTCAAAGGGGCTAGGCAAGTAGGTGGTGTGAAAGACCTCTGCCTGAGACCCTGGAGAGCCGCTGCCAGTCTGAGCAGACAATACTGACTTTGATGGACCAGGGGCCTGATTCAGTAGAAGGCAGCTTCATGTGTTCATGCATACACGACGTGAAAACATCTCCTATAGTTCTGAACTGTCCACAGGAGTCCATGATCCACGGCTTGCAGAGAGCCACATTCATAATTACCATCTTACTGACTAGCAATTTAAATTGTGATCGATTTGATTTAAATCAAATCCACCTTGTTGCTAACCTGATCCCGCAATGGTCTTGCCCACTTGTCTGGAAGGGGGCAGGAGCCACATTGGGGAACAGTGCTCAGAAGAGCCAGAGACGGCACATCGAAGAGCCACATGTAACTCCTGACCCACTGAGTGAGCATCACTGGTCTACAGATAGGCCAACATGCGCTGAACATTTGGAAAACAAAAGAACTGCTTCCCTCCCGAAACAAACTACAGAACAGTCCAGAGAAACCAAGAAATGATCTCTGTCTCCAATGCCTTCGTTAAAAAAGACAGAAATCCGATTTAACACCATAAGACTACATACCATAAAACCAGCACTAAAAATGGAAATACAATTATTGGCGGGGGGGCTTCTTTTCATAGAATCATAGAGTTGGAAGGGACCACCAGGGTCATTTAGTCCAACCCCCTCCACAATGCAGGAAATTCACAACTACCTTCCCCCCCCCAAACTCCCAGTGACCCCAACTCCATGCCCATAAGATGGCCAAAAAAACCCTCCAGGATCCCTGGCCAATCTGGCCTGGAGAAAAATTGCTTCCTGACCCCAAAGTGGTGATCAGTATGCCAGTTCCAGTGGAGAAGTTCAGAAACATTGAGGTATTCAATACATTTTCACCATCTAGCTGTTCATCGTAGGGTTGCATGCAGTATGGAATAAGCTGTCACAAAAAAGTCCAGTTTCACCATGACTGAAATTAATTGCCTAATTTTTAAGGGCTGAAGCTGACCAAAATACAACTGAACACGGAGCGACATGTGAACGTGCCCGAGGTCCTTACCCGTAGTGGAATGCCCACGTCGTCCACTGAGGCATCAACCACGTACTGTGAGCTCTTCAGCTCTTCCATGGCTCGCTTCTTACTCTGGGAATTATCCTGGCTGGCTTTTTCTTGGACAGGTGCGTGGTTTACTTTGTGGTTTACTTTGTCTGCCGCTGGAACCTCTGACATGGGCTCTGGAAACGCAGGATGGAAATGTTTGTCAACGGGACGTCCACTGCCACCCAAGGGCACCCAACACCAACCACTCTAAACATTGGTGAAACATTGATGAGTCTGTCCTTCCTTTAGTCGCAAAATTTACGATGTCACTAAATCTGCACTGAATTTTAGAGGAGGAAGAAAACAACCTCTTTGTGTAGCAGCGTTTAAGCCCTACACAAGAAATCTGAACTCTCACCCTAGACGTCTGTATTTACCAATCCACAAACCATGTTAGGCCCTGATCCTCGAAGCACCATAGAGGTCTAGCAAGGAACACATGGGTGTGCTAGCTACCCTGATGCGGGGCTACAAAATGGCAACCCGCCCCTCAAAGGGCCACCTGGGACAATTTTTCCTGAAGGATTTCAGGGGTAAGAAGGGTGCAGGACTGTACAGCGTGCCTCATCAAAGTTTGCCAAGTAGAGGTAACTCTGTCGTCACAGCATGCAACTAGAAAGAGACACAGGGACAGGCATGAAAACCATGCGCACCACTGCAATACCCAAAGCCAACCAGAACTGTACGGCACCGAGTGGAGAATTGCGAGCAGCTCATGCGGGGGCAGCCAAAGCGGAGATTCGAGGACACCCAGAGTAAACCCACTCCAGAGCTACTTGCTGATTTGGGCTGGATTTGGCCTTGCTACGTTCTCTGTTTCGTGACCGGGGAAGGGGCTGTCTTGAAACCATTGGCTGTCAGCAAGGGAAGAGGCTTCTACTGTGCAACTTCCGCCACATCTTTCTCCTCAGTAGGGCATTGGCCTCCCTACTGACTTCTCCAGGAAGTCGGAAAGGTGTGACAGAAGCCGCTTGAGTATTTTTATAACTGCAAACGAAAACGATAACTGTGGAACTCGATTGCAGAAATGGGGTACTGTAGCTGAGCTCTGCTTCGTAGATGGAATGATAGAAACTATCATGTAACTGATTTCCATAATATACCATCCTCTAGGTTATAAATGCCCTGACCTGGATGGCCCAGGCTAGCCTGATCTCGTCAGATCTCAGAAGCTAAGCAGGGTCAGCCCTGGTTAGTATTTGGATGGGAGACCACCAAGGAATACCGGGGTTGCTGTGCAGAGGAAGGCACTGGCAAACCACCTCTCTTAGTCTCTTGCCATGAAAACCCCAAAAGGGGTCGCCAGAAGTAAGCTGTGACTTGCACTGCACACACACACACACACAGGTTATAAATAAATTGGAATCGTTCTGCTCCAGGGGAAAGAGCCACGCTACTGTTTATTTTTATTAAAGGAGGGGCACAAAACGTGTGTATCTTTGTGGGGAGGGGCTGTGGCTGCCTGGAAGAGCCTCTGCTTGGTATGCAGAAGGTCCCAGGTTTAATCCCCGGCATCTGGAAGTAGGCAATGTGAAGGACCTAAAATCCAGGAGAGACGTTGCCAGTCTGAGTGGGCAGTACTGACCTTGATGGAATTCCAGGTGCCGTTGAATTGTTGAAGAAAGAGACACTTCTGTAGTCAAGAAGAGGAAGTAGACCCTCCCACTGGAAGAGCCAGAAAGCTGGGGGAAAGAAAGGCTGGAGAGGGGAGGCCGTGAAGGAGCTGGGAATTTTTTTGTTTATAGGGCTCAGGGTCAGTGTTGTAAAATATGGCCCTGGGCAAGAAGACTGGCCAGGGCTGTGTGACGAGAAACGCCAATGAGCAGGCAGTTCTCACCACCGCATCTACACACTGAAGAAAGTCCTGTCGCATTTCTGTACCTCACACAATCCTAGAAAGGCGCAGAAGGGACTGCCGGGAAAAATAACAGCAGCCCCGTCTGTAGGTAACCCAGAAGGGCAATCAGTCATAAAACGCAGCTGCTTGTTTATTGAGAGGGTGGGACTCACCATGCTCACCCTATCCATCTTTGTGTAGAGACACCTCACGTTTTTCTTTTTCCGAGATGTCACTGGTGCCTGTGACAATTCTCCTTCATAGCCAATTAAAGGTCCTCCCAAGGAACTGTCCAGGCAGGGCTGTGTGGTTATGAGGTTAGAGGCTGATCAGGCTGGGCATGCCCCTCAGCGCATGTGTGGCAGTGGGGGTAGCTTCCCTGGCCCCTCAATATCCGCAGGCCTTGCCAGAAGCAAGTGGCCCTTGGACTCTTTTTAAGAGACAGACAACATGCAATTCTTCAGAGGCACTGAACTGATCACCGTTTTGAACACATGAAGCTGCCTAATACCAAATCAGACCACTGGGTTCCATCAAAGTCAGTACTGTCTAAGACTGGCGGTGGCTCTCCAGGGTCTCAGGCAGAGGTCTTTCACATCACCTACTTGCCTGGTCCCTTTAACTGGGGATGCCGGGGATTGAACATGGGACCTTCTGCATGCCAAGTAGATGCTCTAACCACTGAGCCACGGCCCCTCCTCTCCTCTAGTTTTTGTTGGCTCTGGAGTTTGGATCCTTCTCCTTGGGATAAAGTTTCTGCCTTGGATGTACAGCAAGCAGAAGGTCCCAGGTTCAATCCCCAGCATCTCAAGTTAAAGGATCTGGAAGTAGGCAATGTGAAGGACCAAACATCCAAGAGTGCCGCTGCCAGTCTGAGTGGGCAGTACTGGCCTTGATGGAAGTTCCAGGTGCCGTTGAATTGTTGAAGAAAGAGACATTTCTGTAGTCAAGACGAGAAAGTAGACCCTCCCACTGGAACAGCCAGAAAGCTGGAGATGCCGAGGATTGAACCTGAGATCTTCTGCATGCCTTGCAGATGCTCTACCACTAAGCCACAGCCCCTCCCCAGCCCTTCAGAGGTAGCTCTTCACAGGTGGGTTTGCTAAAGGTGCTCCTCTAGAGAACAAAGCCGTGTCTCCCTCGAGCAAAATCACGGCGGCGGCAGCAGAGCAGGGAGGGGGAAAGGGGGGTGACATTCAGGGGCACCATACCTGCCAGGCTGCTAAGCCTTTTTTGTTGCTCTGTGGTAGGGAAGAAAACGACAGACAGAACAAGTGCGTGAGACAGACGTGGCAGTGGCAAACGACCCAGGGCTCTTGCGGTGACCACGTCAGGCTTGGAAACACACGCGACACCCAGTGGAAAGTGCTGAGGTGCCCCCCAATTCCATCCCACATCCACCATCTTCCCACCAAAGACAACACACTTTCAGCACACACACACACCCCAATAGCGGCATTGGCTCGAAGTCACTACCGCAATAACAGTCAGCGAGTAACATATTCGTATAGTTGGATCTTAAAATTCTTAAAAGCTGAAAACAACTTAATTTTTTTTAAATTTCTAAATTGCACAGCAGATGCTGTTCGGGAGACATCTGTGCCAAAGCCTGCAATTGGTAGAGAATTAGCATTCATATTGCTCTCAAGTATTTCACAGGTGTTATCTGTTTACAACCACCCTAGAACACAGGTCACGGCAGGTTCAATAATTCATTTATTGCCCATTTATTACAGAGAGAGATCTGGGGCAGAGAGATCGTGGCCCCTCTAAATGCCAAGACTGGGTTCAAACCTTATCTGCACCTTAGTCTCTCAGCCACTATATCAGTCGTTCTTAAACGGAGCGGTTCTCACCCAGCCTGACCTACCTCGTAGGGTCGTTGTGAATTAAGAGTACCAATTAAATAAATTAGCAAGAAAGGAGGAGGGGGGACTGACGGAGGATGGGAGGGGCCCCCCTCCAAAACCAGCCAGCACGGCCCCAGAAGCAGGGCCTAGTCTGTCTGGGGGCCAGGGCTGGGGGGAGGCAAAGGAGCCCCCCACTGCAGACTAGCCCCTCGTACCAGTGAGTGGGAGAAGGAGGGAAGGGAACCTAGGGTTGCCAGCTCTGGGTTGGGAAATACCTGGAGATATTAGGGGTGGAGCCTGAGGAGGTCGGGGTTTGGGGAGGGGAGGGACTTCAGTGGAGTATAATGCCATAGAGTCCGCCTTCCAAAGTGGCCAATAAATTTTTTGAATGATGAAAAGGGGCTAATAAATGTTTTAAACAAACAAACAAACAAACAAATAAATGGGAAGGCAAATGTCAAGAAAGGAGGGAGACTGTTTAAACATTTTATATATACCTACTTTTAAATGAAATTTAAAATGGTTGAATGTTTTGGGTGTCCGCCGCCTTGGGAACCGTATTTGGGTGGAAAGGTGGCACAGGAATATTTTAAATAAAATAAATCTATTTTAAATAACGAAAGAACAACGCCGCCCGTAGATTCCCACAGGAGCACAGGGCCTCAGCAACGTGGCCCCCGAGGGTCCTGAAAGCACTGTGGCTGACATATACACAGCTGCTTGGGACCCAGGATTGTGTAGCGGTTAGACTGTCAGACCAGGATCTGAGAGACCTGGGTTCAAATCCCTGCCCTGCCACGACAGCTTGCTGAGTGACCTTCGGCTGGTCATGCGCTTCCAGCCTAGCCTGCCCCACCCTGCAGGGTGTTCTCCAAAATGGAGAACAACGCCAGCCGCTTCGGGCCCCCACTGGGGAGAATGATGGGGTAGAAATGAAAACAAATAAATAAATGCAGGAATGGGGGAGTCTCGCTGAGGCCTGCCATGTTTCAGATCTCACAGAAACCCTCGGTCCGTCATGGTCGTTGAGTCACAAGATATGCAGCCCTTCAGACCCAAAAATAATGCTGTTAGGAATACTACCATCGGCAACTGATAAAAACAAGGCGGAATTGTTCAGATAAATGATAACAGCTGCAAAAGTGATAACTGTGTTCAACTGGAAGTCAGCAGTAATACCATCAACAGACCATTGGCTAGAAAAAACTAGCAAAATATGCAGTAATGGCTAAGCTGACAAATATCATGAATAAAAGGCCGATGGAAGAATGTCAGAAGAATGGGAAACTGCATTATGATGTAGTCAATTTAAGGCAGGTGTAACAAGCTGGTAAAAGATAGAGCAACTGCAAATATAAAATATTGTTAAGCAAACTAATATATGTAGTTTAATGAAAATAGGCTTTTTCTTTTTAAAAATGGTAACAGGGATAGGTATATTAGGTTTCATTATAACAAATTTGCAGTTTATTGATCTCTCAGATGTAATGGTGTAGAGGCTCAGTAAATGGCATAAGTATAAATTAATAATATTCAAGTTTTGTAATCTAGTTAGTTTGTACAAAGGTTATTGTTAGAGTACAATTTTACATCTCCTTTTGATAAAGTTCTATTCACTTTTAAGATCAGAATTAGACATTCAGTCCTGCTCCACTGGGTATTAGATGAAGATCTTGTTGTAAGCTTGAAATACTGATTATGTAATAGATTATGTGTGGTATGTTGTATGTGTTGTTGTTTGAAAATAAAAATAAATTAAAAAAAGAAAAAGAAAGATGTGCAGCCCACGCCTCTCGCGGGTCGCAGTGGGGCCACTCTGGGAGACCACAGGTAGGGTTGCCAGCTCCAGGTTGGGAAATACCTGGAGATTTTTGGGGCAGAGCCTGAGGAGGGCGTGGTTTGGAGAGGGGGAGGGACTTCAATGCCATAGAGTCCAATGGCCAAAGCAGCCATTTTTCTTCAGGTGAACTGATCTCTATCGGCTGGAGATCAGTTGTAATAACAGGAGATCTCCAGCCACCACCTGGAGTCTGGCAACCCTAACCACAGGCCACCCCAAGGCCTGGAGAGGAAGGACGGCTCCAAGAGGGGGAGAGGATGGGCAATGCGTCCGCCGGTCTCGTTCTTTACCTCTGTTGTGCTGCAGAAGAACAATGGTGGGGTTGACGGTGGTGGTGGAGGGGTAAGCGGAGGGTGTTCTGCTGCCGGACGTGAAGGAACCACCGACTTCGGTGCCGCCACTGAGCCTGGGGGCTTCGTTCAGCACCGGGCAAGGATCCTGAAACACAGAAGGCAGTCCGGTTGTTAACGCCTTATGAACCTGGGATTTCTGCGCTGCTGTGGATTAAGGACAAACGGGCCACAGAGACTTTTTAGTACGGCGTGCGAGCATTAGAAGTCGCCAGGACGGGGCAGCTTGCTCCTTGCAGTTAGTACACACAAGAGGACAGCGTGATGAAATTCCTCCATGCTGGACTTCGGCCAGAAGAAGTGCCGCTGAATTGAGTCATCGTGTGAGGCCCAATGTCCCCTCAGTGGCAGGAATGAGCTATTCTGGATGTCCAGAGAGGGGCAGAGAGAGACACACACGCACACACACCCACAGACACTCACCCCTTCTCCTTTTTCAAACACAGGAATTCCTTTCACAGCAAGCCACCGGGCATGCAAAGCCCATGCAGTTCCCCAGTGAAACCTGATGACCGACGCTGGCTCCACGAGAGAGATCAGGGAAATAAGTTTAGCACCGTCATTCGCAAGCTGTTAGACAGCAGGACGCCAGCGAGATCAGAACTATGTGGGGAACAGGTGGAGGAGTAAGGGCCAGCAGAGACACAAGAGTGGACAGCAGATGACCTGCCCCCCTCCCAGCCCCAGGGTCAGAGTAAAGACTGGCCAACCCCAGCCCTTTGCGGAGCCCGTTTATTTAGGTTTTTGTTTTCTATGCAGCTGACAATGGTGGGAAAGCTGGGGAATACCGCCTTGGCCCAGAGTTAATTGCATCTGGGCTGCGGCACGGAATTTGGGCACACCAGCAAGGAGGAGGATTTTGAAGGAGAGTTGGAGGCGTATCTAGTGTGCGGTTGACCCTCACAATTCCTACAGTCTATGCTTGTCTGCTTGGCTTGTGGGCTATTGTACAGGCCGGGGTTGGGACAATGAGAGCGGTGGCCAATGGCACACGGGACAGGCAGGGCTTTAACTGTCCAGGTTGTCTTGCAAAATAAAGGTGGGGCTCAATATCCCCCCCCCCCAGTCTTACTGTGTGACCTTGGGCTGGTCTCTCTCAGCCTGATTTCTAGGGTGGCCAGGTCCCTCTTTGCCACCGGCGGGAGGTTTTGAGGCAGAGCCTGAGGAGGGCGGAGTTTGGGGAGGGACTTCAATGCCAAAGAGTCCAATGGCCAAAGTGGCCATTTTCTCCAGGGGAACTGATCTCTGTCAGCTGGAGATCAGTTGTAATAGCAGGAGATCTCCAGCTAGTACTTGGAGGTTGGCAACCCAACTGATTTCACAGATTTGGAATTTTTCTAAGGTGAATGCTGGAATCCTCTCGGGAAACTGTCAGCTTAAAGCGCCGAGGGGCTCAGTTCCCATGCAACTGAATGAGGCTCAGAAGATTCCTTGCCTTTACAGGTGAAAAAATAAACTAAACAACGCAGGATTCTGTGCTGAGGCCTCTACCATAGCAGGGGCCTCCCTTTCAATGGGGACGGGCACAGGTACGCTTGTTACCCTCTAACAAGTAACACAGAGCTCCAGTTCCTGTGCAAAAAAGAGCGCCGGTATGCAGATGCAGCCTTTAAGCCGTAAAATGATCATAATTTTTGGTGTGCCTTCAAAGAGGCCGTGAAATAACACGGAGCTACATCTTAAGCTCAGGGAAGAGGGAGACTGAGGATGCAGCCTAGTGACACACCAAGGAATCCATCAGCCGCTTCTGCCTCTACAATTCTGAGCATGTCTGTAAAGGAAGGAACCCCAAAGAGATCTTTTATACTCACTACGGGCCACTGCAGGGCTTGGGCAACCCACCATTCAAGAAGCCACAACGCACAAGTATCTAAAAGAGCAGTTTGGCTACGTTGAATCTACTTTGTATGGAGAACCTAATTGTTAGCAGAGGGGTGGTGAAAGCGTTTGCAGATGCTTCGGAAGATGAAGGGGGCATAGCAGCAAGATCATTCGACCTTTCGCTTTGAGCACATCCCTTATTTGTTTCCCTGGGAAGTGGAACTTAACAAATGTGTGCAATGCAGTCCACACTGCATGCATTGGCTGTGAGCTTCAGTTAAAGTAGCCAGATCTGAGTCCAGTAGCACCTTAAAAGGCCAACAACATTTCCAAGGTATAAGCTTTTGAGAGTCGATGATCCCTCTGTCAGATACCTTTGACTCTTGAAAGCTTATATCTCTGAAAATCTTGACGGTCTCTAAAGTGCTACTGGACTCGAATCTAGTTCTTCTACTGCAGACCAACATGGAAACCTTTGCATATTATGCTTCCCCCTCCCCCCTTCCACTATCAGATGAGTGTATCAGACAAAAGAAAATGTTAAGGCATATTTGCCGTACTTACAGAATTAAGTAGAGAGTCCCGAGGGTATAGAGCAGGGGTGATGAACTCAATTGTTACGAGGGCCGGAGATGACATAAATGTCACTTCGTCAGGCCGGGCCAGGCCTCGCCAGCCCAGACTGGGAGCAGGGGAGAGGGGTTGCTGCCTCAGCTTACTCACAAGCCGGATAAGACATCTCAGGGGGCTGGATCCGGCCCAGAGGCCTTATGTTTGACACCCCTGGCATACAGGTTAGGGTGTCAGACTAGGATCTGGGACATCCAGGTGCAAATTCCCACTCTGCCATGGAAGTTTGGGCAGTCACACACTCTCAGCCTAAGCTACCTCACAGGGTTGAGGATAAAACAGAGGAGAAGAGGACAATGTGAGCCATTTTGGGTCCCTGTTGGAAAGGAAGAAGAAGCAGAAGAAGCAGCAGCAGAAGCAGAAGAAGCAGCAGCAGCAGCAGAAGAAGAAGAGTTGGTTATTATATGCCGACTTTCCCTACCACTTAAGGGAGAATCAAACCTGCTTACATTCACCTTCCCTTCCCCTCCCCACAACAAACACCTTGTGAGATTGGTGGGGCTGAGAGAGTTCAGAGAGAACTGTGACTGGCCCAAGGTCATCCAGCTGGCTTCATGTGTAGGAGTGGGGAAACCAACCCGGTTCTCCAGATTAGCAGCCACTGCTCAAGTGGAGGATATATAAAGGCAGGGTATAAATAAAGCAAACAACTAAGTAACTAACTAAATAAATAAAGTAAATCGCATCTTTGAATGCAGATCTGCACATATGAAACTAACACAGGCAGTCGTCCTAAGAAACAGGCAGGATTGTCATATTATATACTTTCCCTGGTATAATCTAATACACCGGTTCCCAAACTATGCTCTACGGAAACATCTCCAAGTGCTCCGTGAACAGATTGGAAAGAAAAATACTACTGTCATTCGGTTTAGTATACAGGAGCTAGATGAAAATTACTGCTCCGTGATGAATTTCTCCCCTGAAAAATGCTCCATGACTCAAAACGTTTGGGAACTGCTGATCTATTATATGGCAGTTTTAAAAAGGACAGCTGATGACAGCCAAAAGTAGGACAGAGAAGAGGAAGAGACTGTAGGGAATGATATACAACTGAAGGGTCTCCCAGGCAGAGGAGGCGAGAGATATACATTACATGCAACATAACAGGACATAAACAAGGTCTCGGTTGTCATGCTGCCGGCAGGGAGCTTTTTGTTCCAAGTTTAGTATGCCAGTGAGAAAAGTCATGTAACCTGGGCACATAAATTTAGCAAAGCTGTCCGGACGGCGTGTAGCGAGGCTTACTGTGCGCAGGGTCACTCCCATGCTTTCGGGCTCCGAGACTGTGCTTGAGCCCTCCGTGACGGGAGGGATCAGTGAAGGTGGTGGTGACAGTGACGGCAGTTTCGGGCGAAGGTGGGGCGCGGTCCCAGAGGCAGAGGACGGCTGGTTGTGGTGGGGGCCTTTCTGAAGGTGAGGGGGAATGAAATCGTCTAATGTCGGGAAGGTCAGGTGCAAGCCGGCAGAAGACGCTTCGGGGCAGGCCGAGCTTTGCCCGAAAGGTACCAGAGGCGGTGGCGGGGTGCCCGAGCCGGCTTCTCGCCCTCTGTCTGTCTGAACCTGGTGGAGTGGCACTACTATAACCTCAGTCTGAGCTGGGGTGGTGGCGGAGCAGGTATCATCCTGTGGGAGATAAGGTGGCGTTACGCAGTGGGGGAAAACCTCGACCGTCACAACTGGGGAGGTGCACAGTGACACATGCAAAGACCACAAACCTCATACGAGACGACCTTTCTTCAGAAGGAGCAATCTTTGCCCAGCTGCCGTTTTCCCCGTACCCCATCCCCAGTCCATCATCATCAACACATCAAGCCTTCCAAATTTAAATCATGCATTCTGATGCCCCCTCAAAGACAGCTTAGCACCGGATGCTGGTTTCATGTAGGGTCACCACAAGTCGGAAGCGAGTCGATGGCTCTTAACACACACACACACACACACACACACAAAACAGGAATATTTACATAAGATCTCATCCCTCCTCTTCCAATAGCTTCTCTCTCTCTCTCTCTCTCTCTCTCTCTTTCTCACACACACACACACACAAAACCTCACAGGAGTAGATGGCAGATTGTTAAACAGAATAGTGGCCAAGATCTCAGAACACATCCAAGCTGGAGCTATTATGAGAAAAGTACGGAGGGGTTAATGCATCGATAGAGCAAGTCACAGTAAAACCATCAGCCTGGTGGAAAGAAAACAAAACAAAACAAGGTTATGAAGAAAATCAGGTACCCTTCCACATCCACGCAGGTGGTGCTGAGTAACGTACGAGTCTTTCCTCATCTTGCCTTCACTGCCACTGGTACGTGGGGGCTCTATCTGTGTGTCCTCAACAGCCGGGGGGGTCCCGGAAGGATGGCTCTCGCCACAACTAACTGCATCTCCACTGAGAACAATGTTAAAGAATGGCCTGGGAGGGACGGGAGGAGGAGGAGGAGAAGGAGGAGGAAGAGGCTCTCCGGTATCTGTTGCAGAGGAAACGTAGCTGGCGGTTGGTGCCGCCGTGACCGCGGCTCCAAATCGGGCACCTTCTGTTTGGTCATGTGCACAGGCAGTGGGATTTTCAGATGCAGCCAAGCCAGTGCTGTTAGATAAACAAGCTACATATAGACTGCTGACCTTTTTCTCTGCTCCAGATTCCCGGTTGGATTTCAGTCCAACTCCACTACGAGGCTCTGCCTCCGGTTTGTTTTGGTACTCAGGGGATGTGTCTGGTAACAAGGAGCTGCTCCCCTCAAGCGGTTCCCCAGCATGCACCCTGCCCGTGTGGATCGAACCCACGGATTTGTGAGGTGCTGCGATGAAGGGCTTAGGTGAAGAAGAAAAATTGCGCCTGCCCCCAATGTTGGGGGAAGACGATTTAGGGGCGTTGAGGTATACACAGTCCATGATTGGCACAGGCTGCAGGTGGGTTATTTTGGTGTTGGTGCGCGGGTGCCAAGCAAAGCTCTCCTCTTTGGGAGGAGTGGGGTGGGAAGGAGTCTGTTTGGTTAAAGGGACAAAAAAAGGGGGGAAAGGGAAAAAAATTGAGTTGGTCATTAGATTAGGGTTAACAGCAAGAAACGAAAGTTTAATACGGCATCTAGCACAATACACTCACTTCTGTCCACGTCTGAAACATTTCCAGATATTTCCATGAGGAGTTTGACATTTGACATTTGACAATACACCTCTTGGACTCTCGAGAACTACTGCAATTTCACTGACATATAATGTTTTACTACTATGTATTGCATAGAAGATAAAGGGTTGGCTAACTCTTGTTTATTGGTTAAACTATTAGATGTTTTAATGAATGTTATGGCCTCAAGAGTTCTACATCAGACCTTATTAATCTATTTTTCCTTTTTGTATTCATAACTCTTTATCTTTTGTTTTGGCTCAAAAGGTCTGGCTTTCGGATGCGGACTGATGCGGACTGATCTGAAAACCGGACCTTTTGAGCTGGCATGCAGGCGTTACTCAAAGGCCCTCAGGAGTGCCATTCATGGTTCAATTTACACAAAATTATTTAAAATGTTGTTTAAAATTATATTCAGGCTATGCGTATAAAGTATATATAAAACATAAATGAATTTCGTGTTTAGACTTTGGTCCTATCCCCAAGATATCTCATTATGTAGAGCATTATTTTGGGGGATTGTAAGCCTATTTGATTCTACCTTAAGTGGTAGAGAAATCTGGCATATAAAAACCATCTCTTCTTCTTCTTCTTCTTCTTCATTATATAGAGCCTCTGCTTGGCATGCAGAAGGTCCCAGATTTAATCCCCGGCAACTCCAGTTAAAGGGACCAGGCAAGTAGGTGATGTGAAAGACCTCCGCCTGAGACCCTGGAGAGCCACTGCCAGTCTGAGTAGACAATACTAACTTTGACGGACCAAGGATCTAATTCAGTATAATGCAGCTTCATGTGTTCATGCATATGTAAAAATTCCAAAATATTCCAAAATACCAAAAGATCCTAAATACAGACCACTTCTGGCCCCAAGTTAAGGGATATTAACCCATATATTCAATAAAAATATATATTTCTTAAAAAGACAATACACCTCTTTGGCATGCCGTATTTGTTGGCTACAAACCTGGCTTTTATTTCAGTGTGAAAGTTCGTCACACTGAAATCGACAGGAGGTACTGTGGAGTAAAACAGGACGAGGCCTGAAAGAATCCTATGTTTTGTAAAACTTGACCAACCGACCACAAAAGCACCAAAATTTCCCAGTGAACCAAGAAGGGTTTTTACTAGAGATGAATGTCAGGACTGAACTCTGCAATCTTCAGCGGGGGTTCTCAAACCTTTTGAGAAAGGATCTACTTCTAAATTTATTGTGCCTGTCAGGACCCATTTGCAAAGTAACAGGATGTGAGTTTCCTTTTCCACAATATAAAATGCAGGAACCTCACGTCTGTTCTCACTGGACACATTTACATTTTATTTTTTAATATTTATAAAGGCATAGAATTACTGAGGATCAGTCTATACTTCATGGCTATTATGCAAATGACACGGAGGCATGCCCAAATTTGCTACTGAGCCTGCTAGAACTTTCGGTTTCCAGTTCCTCCTGCCACCTGCCTTTGAGAGAGTCACAACCTACTTTTGAGAACCTGCAGCCCCTCCCAGGAAATCTGGACAGCGGGATTTGTTTTCAGCTCAGGTTCTTATTCAGGATTGTTGTCAACAACCTGCGGTACTTGTGTTAAGTCTGTATGGAAAACCCAGAGGTATTGAGGTGCCTGCTGAAGAAGTCCTACAAAAGCCACGGTTATGTAAAGGCCAATGATACCTCTTCGAGTCCTGTTGCTTTGTGGAATACATCTTCTCAACATTACAGTGATGCACATCTTTTATGGGATCTTTCCCCTTAGAAATGGTCTTTACAATGAAACTTACTGATACCAAAGCTCTGATTCTACCAAAGCCGAATGAAAGGCCGCTATTGTTCAAGTTCCCTGCAGTGAATAACAAACCCATTTGCACAGAACACTGTTTTGTGGTCTAATAAAAAGACACAATTACATAAACCTGAAATTTCATTGCATCGCTTCTATTTCTGTCAGTAATTAACTGCTAGAACAAAAAAAAAATTACTAGCATCTCACACACACATTCACGCACCCTACACAAACATATTCATTTCACTGGCTGTGAATAAAGTCACGAGGATTAAAATTTCTTTATACAGGTGGCAAGAGAAAATCCTGTTAAAAAACATGCACATTTTTAGCATAATTCTTAATTTTCTTCTACCACATAAACCAAGTATGTCTGCAAGATTTTTAGAAGTGAAATGGCTGTTACTGAGACATCAGCCAACATTTGCCATAGCTGTCATATTAAGACATTCAAAATACCATAACAAATCCAAAGTGTAAGACATTCTGCAACATGTTGGGGTGGGGTAGTGGTTAGAGCATCAGCCTTAGACTAGGTTTGAAGTGACACAGAAGTGACCCTGAGCCTATCACAATCTCTCAGCCCAGCCTACCTCACAAGGTTGCTGTTGTAAGGATTAAGTGGAGGAGGGGGAAATGATGTGAAAAGCAACTTTGGGTCCCCGATCAAGGAGAAAAGTGGATATATACAAAAACATTCTACAGGTAGAGTATCCCTTATCTGGACATCCCATACCAGGACTGATCCAAAACCAGACCCTCCAAGCCGGCATGCAGGCAGAGCCGTGCTGCCGGCTTTCCATGTTTCCATTCACCTAAAAAAATAAAATGTGGCGTTCACTGCATCATAGGTGGAGATTGAAGCCGGCCACTGCTAGTTAATTTGTTGTTGCTCTTGTTTAACAGCTGATACAGGTATTCTGGCGAGACAGTGATACCTTTGCTTTCTGATGGTTCAATGCACACAAAATTATTAAAAATATTGTTTAAAATTACATTCAGGGTATGCATATAAAGTGCATATAAAGCATAAATGAATTTGGGTCCCACCCCCAAGACATCTCATTATGAATAGGCAAAAATTCCAAAATATTCCAATATATGGAAAGACCCAAAATACAGACCACTTCTGGTCCCAAGCCATCTGGATAAGGGCTCCTCAACAAGTACTATTTCCTTTGGAAATTCTGAGGTGTTAACAGTGCTCTAAATTAATCCATCCTTGAGAACAAGATAAGCCATAAAATAATTTGCGGAACCCAGAGAAAGATACAATTTTTCTCTCTTTTGGGGGGCAGGAGACAAGAAACTACATTTTGGGGAAGCAGATGCCATCTTAACAGCATCTTATTGACAAATCCTCATTCTGGTTAATTTTATAAAAAGAAAGGGGCCACGAGAGCCAAACACTGACGCAACCCTTCCTGCCCTCTCTCTCATGATCTGCCTCAGTTCACAGAATCAGCATTGCTGACAGATGGCCATCCAGCCTCTGTTTAAAAACTTCCAATATTATTTGTTTGCAATCTCCCTACTGTTCCCGACATTCACCTACGAGATGAGGAATAGCTGTTCATGCTTTACAGATGGGAAACTGGTTAAATCCTCCTCTTCGCCTTAACAGGCACCAGGTTATTATCCCCCCTGCCACGTTGCAGAGCAGTAGCTTCCCCAAGCGTGATAAGGGGTCAAGGGTCTCTTGATTTTTTCAGTGCTCTGACTTGAGCGATCTTTCAATGCATGCACACTTTTCGAAAGGTGCTTACCTGTGGTTTGGTCTCAGAGGGGATGCTTGGCCGCACGCTGCGATAACCCTTTGAAGCCAGAGCTGAAGGTGGTGCATCCCCATTGGAGTCAACGTTAGGTGATAACCTCCAGTCACCTGCAAAATGAAGAATTTCAGACCACTGTGGTGAAAGCTGGAGGTTGGAGTCCTAGTGGGTAGGGTTACAATTGGCTTATGCAGCCAAAAGGCCCATCAAGGACATAAGGAAAGAATGAAGCCTTTGGCAAATACCTGTTTGTGCTTTTCCTGGTTCTACACCTGACCCGTCTCTCCTGCATTGGAGGGAATAGAAAATGAAATCCCCAAAGCCAGCGACATCAGGAGAGAGCACGTACCAATCCGAGTTCAGAAACTGTCTGTTTCGTCTTGTGCATGAAATACTTTTGGCCGGGGCTGCCTAATTACCATAGAAACGGGCCTTTAAACATGATTCCTTTACAGATCCTGACCTTTGTAAACACAAGGCAATTCATTCAGGGTGATGAAGAAACAATTGTCCATTGACATTTTATTCCCGAGTAGAAATGGCAGCCAGAGCTCTCCGTACGGGGCCCAAATGTCAAAGAGTGAAGGACCTCAATATTTACGTGGTGATGTTGGCTGGGAGGGGGAAAATAGGTCTGTCCTTATTAACCCTGCCGGGGGAGATGGCGAAGAGAGCCACAAACTAACAGATTTAGAAGTGGCGGCAGGACGTGTGTCATCTTTATAGGGCTCTGCAGGAAAGTGTGTGCTATTTACATGTAGGTCATACTGACATAGTGGGAAGAATCTAATACTGGAAACCACCAAAAAAACAGAGATCCTGTTGGACGGCGGGGAACAAACTGTGCCGCTGCAGCGCAGCAAGGGGCTTCAAGCCGATCCAAATTCATCGCTCTCCCTCTCCTGCACCCCGTTCTGGTGCCGTTTATTTCCAGCCCCGTGCAGATCTATCTTTAAAGACATTTTTTCTTTGCTTAGCAATGCACTTTCACCGGTGCGACGGGAACAGTCAGCACAAGTGTTCGTGAGCTCATGCCATAGTAACGGCGTGTTTGCCGTTCACGTTGCTGAAGTGTTTTGGAAAGCCCCGGCAGAAAAACAGACCGGCTGGTGGCAGGACTGGGAGGGGCCACGCAGGGCGGAAGCTGAGAACCGAAGGGAAACAGAGAGTAGGAAGGAAGGGGGGAAGGTTCAAAATGGGGTGTTGTTTGGGGAGTAACAGAGACATTTGTCAAGAAGAAGAAGAAGAAGAAGAAGAAGAAGAAGAAGAAGAAGAAGAAGAAGAAGAAGAAGAAGAAGAAGAAGAAGAAGAAGAAGAAGAAGAAGAAGAAGAAGGTTGGTTTTTACATGCCAACTTTCTCTACCTTTTAAGGAGAATCAAACCAGCTTACGATCTCCTTCCCTTCCTCTCCCCACAACAGACACCCTGTGAGGTAGGCAGGGCTGAGAGAGTTTGGAGAGAACTGTGACCAGCCCAAGGTCACCCAGCAGGCTACATGTGGAGGAGTGGGGAGACCAACCTAGTTCACCGGATTAGAGCCCACTACTCTTAACCACCACACCATGCTGGCAAGACATTTGCCTAGTTTTATACACAAGTCTTCCAACTCTGTCAGAGCTATTTCATTTCAGTGTGACAGGATCTGCATGGCATGTTACAGGATCCTCTAGCTTTGTCCGTACTGGGGTGGGCAGAAGCAGAATTCAGATTCCAGATGCTAGCAGGAAATCTAAAATGGTATGTTGCTACATGCTGGCAGAGGTGGAAAAACCCATCATAAACAATGCCTGTTTAAACGGTCCTACTGGGATACAAAAAGAAAGAAGAAGAAAAAGAAGAGTTGGTTTTTATACCCTGCTTTTCTCTACCTTTAAGGAGTCTCAGATTGGTTTCCAATCACAATCCCTTCCTCTCGCCACAACAGACACCTTGTGAGGTAGGTGGGGCTGAGAGCGTTCGGAGAGAGGTGTGACTAGCCCAAGGGCACCAAGCAGGCTTCATGTGGAGGAGTGGGGAAACCAACCCGGTTCTCCCGATTAAGAGTCTGCTGCTCTTAACCACTACACCATGCTGGCTCTCTTACTGGGTTTGATTAATTATGCATAAGAAGAGAAGTCCTGCTGGACCAAACCAAAGGATCGTTGAGAACATCAAGTTTCCAACACTGTTGGATGGGGAGACATTTGTCAATAATAATAATAATAATAAGAAGAAGAAGAACAGCAACAACAACAACAACAACAACAGTGAGAAAGCAACACTTTCACTGTCATCTGCTTCCCCACAACTGGAATTAAGAGATGCATATGGAGGTTCAATTTGCTGATGCTAGGTAACAGCTGCCGTCAGATTCTACCCTCCATGAATTTGCTAACTCCTTTCTTAAAGTCATCTAAGCCAGTGGCTATCACATCTGTGGCAGTGGCTTCTGTAAGTTACCTGTGTGTTGCGTGAAGAACTACTTCCTTTTGTCTCTCTGGCGCCTCCTACAAAACAACTGATGCAGGAATGCCACAGAGAGTGTGAGACCTCTTTTCCTCTTTGGTCTCTGCTCAACACCCATGACCCAATTAGGTTGTTGGCCATTGCTGGTCTCCTATAATTATACAGCTGCTATTTAAAGGGCAGCAAAGTTCTGTGACGGGGATGTCAACTTGGGATCCTGTTCCATTTCCATGGACCACAACAAAATGCCATTGCGGTGCGAAAATACAACCACCTCCAGGCAAAATATGCTTTGTCCCCAATATGGGCACAGCACAGTGAAGGTACACACGCAGCTGCAGAAGGCTGGAATTCATTTCTACTTTTAGATTAAGCTGAATCAAGATTCTATTTTGAAATCTGATGAGTTTCCCAAATCAGTGACTTCACATTCAAATCTAAAACAGCACATTCTGAACTTCTAAAATGCAGATTTTGCCAGACTATTCAAATTCTGATGCAAATCTGCACTATTATTTTCCCTAGATTTAACAGCCATTGGCTATTCATCTGCCATTTCACACTTCAAAAAAGGGGGAAGTGAAGATTAGTTTTTTCTTGATGCTATAAAGAGAAAAGTTGCCACATCTCTCACGCAATTCACCGATCTACTTGACAGCGGATAACGAAGTATTTGCTTCTCAGAAAGTGTCATTACCCCTTTTATCCCGGGAGTGATATATTTATTTCATGCAATATTATTATTTAGTGAACATGCTAAAACAATGCAGGCTAGAGAGTCCACTTGCTCCAGACAAAATGGGCATTTGCGTTCTTCTGCGATACTTTTATTGTATCTCCCATGTATCTCGGCTGAGTCTAAGGCATTACACCTTGCAAATGAGAAAACTCATCTAAATATATGGGTTTCTAACCAGTGGTAAAATTAGTACCCGGCTTGCTGGGGGTAAAGGGAAGACGACTGGGGAAGGCACTGGCAAACCACCCCATAAACAAAGTCTGCCTAGTAAACGTCGGGATGTGACGTCACCCTGTGGGTCAGGAATGACTCGGTGCTTGCACAGGGGACCTTTACCTTTAACCAGTGGAAATAGTCTGGGAAGGGTCATTACGTCAGTGAAAGGTCTTTTATGCATGGCTGTTTCCCTCGCCATCACCCCTCCAACGAGTTCGGGTCTTTGTGTTGATTATGCATGCCGTTTCCGACCATCAGAGATTGTCTCGCTCTCCCCCTGCATTTCCCCGCGTTTTCAGAGACCTGTTTTATCTCAAATTTGAAAATGTGGGCAAAATGCAGGGAAACTCAGGGGGATTGTGAGGTGACTTCTGATGGTCGGAAACAGCCTGCATAATCAACACAAAGACCTGAAGTCATCGGAGGGGTGACGGCGAGGGAAACAGTCAAGCATAAAAGAATAAACTTGCCTTGTGCCACCAATTCCCCCCCTCTTTCACATTCCATTGTCAAAGCTCAATCTTTCAGGTCATACCAACTAGCTCACTACAATTTATTTATTTATCTACAATTTATTATTTATTTATTTTAAATCAGAATTTTAAAATCCATGCTTTCAAATGTGCTGATTTCAAGAAAACAAAAATCTTAAATTTAGTTTAGGAATACATTTTGCAAGAAAACAAACGCTTTAACTGAAGGGAAAGAGGGTTAAAGCACAATCAGTTGGGCATTCAGGCAATCTCTCAAGAGGTAAGACCTTTGTGCATTTTACGGCTGGTATCCAGCGCTGGACTTACTTTCGGACTGCTGGATCACCGGTGGACATGTTGGGCTAGTAACAGGATTTTCCTCATGGGTCAGAGATGCCCGTAGAGTCACAGCCCCCTTCCCAGCACAGACTTTAGCGGGGTCCAGGTCTACAGAAAAATACATAATGTATAGCAGACAAGTTGAGAGAAATGTCAAACCATGCAACGTTAGAGCAAGATGTTGCCATCATTTTAGCATAGCTGCCTTGGAGCAAATGGATGTTGAGGTAAATTAGCTGAGGTAAATTAGATTCCAGATGCTGAGGTAAATTGGATTCCAAGCTTTAAAAAGCAATGAGGTTATTTATGGATATGTATGAATCAAATTTTCAAACTCAGTCAATACAAGTACAAAAAGGGAAACAGAGCAGAACAGGAACTGACAGAAGTCTGGTACCACGGATGAGAGTTCTATATGACAAGTATCATCCAGCTTTTATAATTCTTCTGATCTATTGACTAATGTCCCATCTTCTGAAGGGTCTTTACAGCACATTCTTGGCCCGAAAGGACAAAAGTCCTTTGGAGGCCAGGAAGGGGCTGCGCCAGCCATGCCCCCTGCACCAGTGCCTGTGCCACTTATACTGCCCAGCATGGCACACACACTGGTGGCAAGGCCCAGACACCGTCTTTCCAATGCAGGCCTCCCGGGGGTGTTCCGGCACAAGGCCAGAGGAGGGGCTGCCTTTAGGCAGCCTCCAGAGCCCTTTCGGCCCAGGAATGCCTCCTTTCCTTTTTCACAAGATACGCCATGTCATATCCGGCCCTCGTAACAATTGAGTTCAACACCCCTGCTTTATAGGCTTGTGGCCAACCACTGTGAACTGTGAGAATCTCATGCAGCATCTCTAAAAGGCGCCGGCGCCAAGGAGGAGCGCACAACGCCAGACACCGGCCTTGGAGACAGATTTCTGGAGCAGCCAGTCCCTACATCTAAAAGCTCCAGCAGAGGATTACATGTATGCATTCCCCATCACGCCATTTCTATGCACCGAGGGGTGAGTCTTGTCCAGAGCCTGTTGTTTTAACCCCCCCCCCCAAGAGTTCCCTTACAAACAGGAGCAAAAACCCCTCAGCAAGGTTCTGGAAGAAAGAATTGGCCAGCAGTGACCTCTGCAAAACCAGTTATAGGCACAGCTTTGGTTATGGATCCACCAAGTCAAGCTGCATAGGAACAAATTGTCTTCATTTTTATTTTTGTTACGAATGAAAACACTGCCAAGATTGGGTCCAGGACTTTAGAAAACAAAATACCGCAAAGTGCTCTCCTTTAAATGTAACATGGGCCTCTAGTATGAAATCTGTAGGACTACAAAGCGAGGGAGACAAGACGAAGGGAAACGATTCTAGCAACAAGTAGATGAACAGCCAAAGCTTGATAAGAACATTTTGGGGAAAAAAGAAATACCTGTCGGCAACACTAGACCAGGAGAACTTTTCACTTTCTTCACAGGGATTATTTTAACAGCAGAAACAGAGCGTGAACATAAAGGGACATCATTCACTGCAAACATAAAAGTACAGAAGATGGTGCATCCAGAGGTGAAGAACATAAGGGCGGGAATAAACATGCCACAAACTCTCCTAACTGCGTCGACAACTTGGCAGCTGAGAACAATCAGAAATTTCATCGGCAACAGCAGCTCAGAGGGGAGAGATACAATCACTACAGAATAAAGTCTTCTGTTGCCTCCGATTCACTATGTGCATATTATGGAGAAAGCAGCACTGCTGTCTGGAACAATTAGTTCTTGGCTGCCAATGTGCATTTCAGAGAACGCAGCACCTGCTGCAATGGTATTTTATAAACAATGCTGGCTAAAATTTTAGTCTAGATGAGGCAGGATGTGTTACAAGCCCCCCAGCCCCACCCCACATGACTTAAGAAGTTGTAACTCATAGGCCATTTATGCAGGGCTGTTTCCCTCATAGTCACCCCCACTGACTGCTTCGGGCTTCCTTTTGATTATGCACGCCTTTCCCTTTTGATTATGCCTGCCTTTTCATTATGCATGCCTCGCACTCCCCGCACATTTTGCCCGTGTTTTCCTGATGCTGTTTTAGGCAAAATCTGGAAAACGTGGGCAAAAGTGCACGGAAACACGCAGGGAGCGTGAGGCAACCTCTGACAGTCAGGAAAGGCATGCAAAATCAAAAGGAAACAAACTAGTCTTCACCATCTAACAGAAGACAATGACTAAGGTTGCTGTTGTGAACTGCAGGTAGCAAAATGGGATTTTAAATGGGATTGCTTTTGTGTTTTATGACATGTCACCGCTTCAAACATGCTTAACTATTAACTAAAGCAAGCCAATCAGCCAACCCAACTGCCTGTGGGCTCCAGTTCAGCCTCCCATACTGTAGTACTAGATGCTGTCTAGGATGAGACAGACCTCGTTCCAGACATGGGAGGGGCATTTCAGGCACCTCTGACTAACTCTGACAAGTTTCTGACTGGCTTGGAGCAAGTTTAGCGAGTTGTCTGCGATGGGCTCTTTGCTAGGGTTGCCAACCTCCAGTTACTAGCTGGAGATCTCCTGCTGTTACAACAGCCGATAGAGATCAGTTCGCCTGGAGAAAAATGGGAGCTTTGGCCGCTGGACTCTATGGCATTGAAGTCCCTTCCCTTCCCAAACCCCACCCCCCTCAAGCTCTTCCCCAAAAATCTCCCACCAGTGGCGAAGAGAAACCTGGCAACCCTACCCTTTGCTGTGCCAAATTTTGAGGGAAATAGGAAGAGAACTTGGTCTAATCAACTTCATGCCATCGGTGCCTGTTTTTGTGCCCTTGAAATTTGATCTGAACTGCATTCCTTCTGCAGAACAGAAAGATTTCATATTAATTTACCTGCTTTGCAAATTAACTTTTCCACCTGACTGAAGCTTGCAAGTCAAAAACAGCAGTATTCTAACTGTCAGTATGGGGAAGGGTCACAGAGATAATGATCCCACGGCTATTCAACACACCTCTCTCTTGTCCATTGCTGCTTGAGATTAATCCATTCACCACAGCGTTTCCCACGTCAATGTCTTCGGGTTCTGGAAGAATAACAGAAACTATCATCGGCATGGTGTTTTCACACTGCAACCGAAAGCAGAATAAGATTTCCAAGCAATTCCAACTCAGTGGAGAAAGAAGACACAAGATCCAAGTACAAGATGAAAATAATCTGTTTTTAAGATCTCCCAATTACCTGGTGTGTGTGTGTGTGTGTGGGAGATACACTAGAAGCACAACCATTTCTGTGCTTGAACATAACATATGATAAAATCATTTTATTGACATGATGCTGGGTGATCTTCCCAGATTTTTTAAAAGGGCAAAGGCAGTTGTGTGGGGTTGTGGCTACAACTGAAGTCTCAACTGAAGAAAAAGGCTAAGGCCAGGGATAATAGCTTGGGGTTTCCCCCCTCAAATGGTAACTCAAAAATCTCCAGCACTTACAAGACAATCCTAAGCAGCGTTACACCTTTCAAGCCCATTGGCTTCAATGGATTTAGAAGAGTGTAACTGCTTTGGATTGCACAATTAGTTCCACTCAAAGACCACATGGATGGTATTATCAAGAAGCTAAGCGTAGAAGCAAATAACAAAAAAACAAAAAGGCATTTGCTATTTTTTTTTTCAGGTCAATGTTCCGGTTGATAGATTTTCTCCTTGGAACACAGCAAATCTAGAACTTCAAAAGTAGAAGTTGGAGGGGATCAAAAGGGAGAGAAACCCAAGTCAATGCCTCCTATTTCTCTTTTTATTCACAGACCCCAGCCCCAGTGTCTCTTAAAGGTGAAATTGATGGGCATCTAGTCAAATATGACTCTTCTCTTAGGAGGATAAGTGTTGGTCCAAATTGGTTTTAAGGATGCCTGACACATCTCTGAGATGTTTCTTGCAGGGGAAGGGCAAGCAGACAAAGACAGAAATCCCACTTACCGGAAGTCATGGTGGCAGCAAGCCTTGGCTTTTGCACGTCCAAGTTCTGGTCCTGCCTAGATAAATGAAAAATGGGAAACATGGTGAGAATGCCCTGTGCCTCCCCTCACTGTGGGCACATGCCCACAAACAGACCCACAGTGAAGAGATTATCCATAAATATCTGGTGGCAGCATAGTGAAATGAATTTCACACGTTGTGTCAAGAGAAAACAGTTACCAGAGATGGGGCCTGGAGTTCTCCCGGAACTACAAAGAAGGATGCAGGACTTAATTCACATTTGGATCGCAATGAATGGGCTTATTTGATTCCTGAACAGTGGGCAGAAACTGCCCCCCCCATCAGTGTGTGCGTGTGTGTGTGTACGTGTGCGTACATGTATACTGTGTAAAACCCACGCAAAAGACATCTTAAATATTTGCCGCTCTTAACCACTACGCCATGCTGGCTCACCCAGGTTAGATTATTGAAATGCATTTCATGGTGGGGCTACCTTTGAAAATGGTCCGAAAACCTCAGCTGGTCCAACAGCCAGCAGCCAGGCTATTGTCAGGAGGAAGATTCAGGGATTTTATCACCCCAGCGCTGAAAGTTCGGCACTCCGTCCGACCAATTTAAAGTGCTGGTGCTTACCTCTGGAGGCATAAAGAGTTGTGGAGGCATAAATAGTTGAGGGCCAGTACTTGAAGGACGGCCTGCTCCCATATTGTCCAGCCCGCCAGTTAAACCCTGCTCTCTGTGCCCTCGGCTTAAGAGGTAAGGTGTGTGTGTGTGTGTGGGGGGGGTCAACCAGTTGTGGCACCTCGCTTACGGAACCCCCTTTTCCTATGAGGCTCACCTGGCACCCATATTGATCTCTTGTAGGCGCCAGGCCAAAACATTTCTGTGTGTGTATGTGTGCGTACATGTATACTGTGTAAAACCCACGCAAAAGACATCTTAAATATCTGTAGGAACTGTTTCCTTTTTGCCCTCAGGGGGTAATGCACACTAAAATATAAATGTGAGACAAAAAGGAGTTCTACTTCTGGAACAAACACTAGTCGTTTATTTAAAATGTTTCTCTTCTGCCCTGCCACCAAACTCAGGATCCCCCAAGCTGCAAACATTTCAAACATTAAAACAGTGTATAAAACATTCAGGCAAATTAAACAAAACATGTCAACACATAAACATGTAGGCACACAATAGGCTAATAAGGGACTACAAGGAGAACACCGTCCAAGGAATTTAGTAGCTGAGATGTCCGTGGGCGTGCCTTTTACACCTGAGGGAACTGATAGCAGGTCGGCTGTTGGTGAATTTTTGAGGAGGAGAAGGCAAAAAGCGATGCTTGCGTCCGGCTGAGACCTGCCTCCTGTTTCGTCATGCGCTCAGCTTTCCCCCTCCCACTGCAAGGTTGTCCTAGAAAGGTGTCCTTCCCCTCAGTTTCCTCTCTTGGTATTTACAACCAGGAGAAAGCGTGCATGGGTGTGTAAGGAAAGATCTCTCCAGCCTAGGGACAAACAGTATAGAGTTATTTCCCAGGCTGGAAGGGGTCCAACTGCACCAGCCCCTTCTGGAAACCTGAACGGGTTCTGCAGCAGCTCTCTTGGCCTCACAGGGGACTTGAGAGGAAGCTGTACTCGGTGGACTGGTGGAGGGAGGTCAACCCCAGGCCAGTACGGAAGGGGCAACTTACCAGCCATGAATGGAAGATTTAAAAATTGCCATTAGGGGCGGGCTGTGCAGCCAAAGCCAAAAAGCATGAAAACTTACAGACTTCCACACCAATTATTCGGTTTCTGTGTTTGACGTGCAGATTCCCATGTAAAGTTTAGGCACAGGGAAGGTATTATGTAGCATTTAAAAAGGTAAAGGTCCCCTGTGCAAGCACAGGGTCATTCCTGACCCATGGGGTGATGTCACATCCCGACGTTTCCTAGGCAGACTTTGTTTACGGTGTGGTTTGCCAGTGCCTCCCCCAGTCGTCTTCTCTTTACCCCCAGCAAGCTGGGTACTCGTTTTACCAACCTCGGAAGGATGGAAGGCTGAGTCGACCTTGAGCCAGCTACCTGAAACTGGCTTCCGTCGGGATCAAACTCAAGTTGTGAGCAGAGCTTTTGACTGCAGTACTGCAGCTTACCACTCTGTGCCAAGGGGTCCTTTATGTAGCATTTAGGTGCATGTTATTTTAGCATGTTAACTTTTGATTTCAAAAAATATTTGGGTTATGGGTGGGACCAAAGATCGACTACGGACCAGACTGTTCTTCAACCCCCAGCCAAACCCCTCCTTCAAGTTGTTTCCAAATGATCCTTAATAATATGTTTTTCCTTTAATTAAGCTTTATATGTTCTTAACACAGTGAAGGAGGTTCATTTCACTCCTGTTCTTGGTCATGTGCTTTGCCACATGAGGGCACCCTTGCACACAGCTTCTCGCGCTCCAAACCAAATCCACTCCCCTTCGCTGGCTCTTTTTCTAAGGGCTTCTCTGTTGTCGAGAGGAGTCTCTTTTAGGAGTCAGTAATTAGTTACTGCCTTTTCAGATCCTGATATCTGCTCCTCAGAGGGAAGAAATAATTTCATTTCTGCAGGATTAGGCTACTCTGGAAAATTACAAGTAAATTATTGTTTAAAAAATATTTATATCTATTTTACATAATAAAAATACATAGAATTAAAATTTTAAAAATAGTTAAAGCAGACAGTACAGATAAAATCTGGGATTACTACTATGCATAACAAGATTTAACAAATCCAGTGCTATTTAAGTCTCCCCAAATCAACATATTTGATTAGTTTTAGCTAGGCGCTGAATAGGTCTGACCACTTCCTTAAATCTCTATAAGTGTTAAATTGCTTGACGTAAATAATCTGTTATTGCTTCTGAAACATTGGCAAATGGCCTGTGTTAATATCAGCATATTTTTGAGCTTAGCATAGAAATGTCACAAAGTAGGACTTTTTACAAATGCTTTCTTTCTTCTCTCCATGTATAAAAATCTTGCTGACTGAGAATTCGCTTCATGCATCTGAAGTCTGTTACTCTTTTAAGATGCCACAGTATTCCGTTTATTGTTATTTCTCTTTATTAATAACTGTGTGCCCTCAACTCGCAACCGACTCATGACGAGCCCAGGGCCGTGGGGTTTTCAAGGCAAGAGATGAGCAGAGGTGGTTTTGCCATTGCCTGCCTCTGCGTAGCGACCTTGGACTTCCTTAGTGGTCTCCCAACCACATACTAACCGTGGCCGACCCTGCTCAGCATCCCGGCTCTGATGAGATTGGGTTGGTCTGCAGCTACAAGGCTGCTACCTCTACCAGTCTTAAATACAAGTGGGGATGCTGCTAACACATTCTTCAAAAATTACTTAGGGGAGGGGCCATGGCTCAGTGGTAGAGCCTCTGCTTGGCATGCAGAAGGTCCCAGGTTCAATCCCCGGCATAACCAGTTAAAGGGACCAGGCAAGTAGTTGATGTGAAAGACCTCAGCCTGAGACCCTGGAGAGCCGCTGCCGGTCAGAGTAGACAGTACTGACTTTGATGGACCAAGGGAGGTCTGATTCAGTAGAAGGCAGCTTCATGTGTTCATATGTTCTTCACCACCTACTGAATGACACGTTGGGATTTTTCTGGGTTCTGCTCTGGCCTGTGCACAAATGAGATGTTTGCTGTGAGTTTTGCACTTGGTACAAAATTCCCAGGAATGCAGAGGCTGATTCAGATTGGGAACACAGTGTGTGGAGAGAGGGTGCTGAAGCCAGCGTGGTGTAGTGGTTAAGAGCAGTGGTTTGGAGCAGTGGACTCTGATCTGGAGAACCGGGTTCAATTCCCCACTCCTCCACATGAGTGGGGGAGGCGAATCTGGTGAACCAAGTTGGTTTTTCCACTCCTCCACATGAAGCCAGCTGGGTGACCTTGGGCTAGTCACAGCTCTCTTAGAGCTCTCTCAGCCTCACCTATCTCACCGGGTGTCTGTTGTGGGGTGGGGAAGGGAAGGTGATTGTAAGGGGGTTTGATTCTCCCTTAAGTGATAGAGAAAGTCGGCATATAAAAACCAACTCTTCTTCTTCATCATCTCCCCCATCCAGTTTTCCCAAACTGAAATGGCTGGGGGGGAAGGGGGTTATATTTGTTCCACTAGGGGCTTCGCATGTGCTGATGGCCTACATGGTAAGTTTCCTCAGTTGGGCAAACCACATCTCTTCACAGTGGATAGCCGTGTTAGTCTGTCTGCAGTAGTAGAAAAGAGCAAGAGTCCAGGAGCACCTTAAAGACTAACAAAAATATTTTCTGGCAGGGTATGAGCTTTCGTGAGCCACAGCTCACTTCTTCAGATTCTAGCTGTATCTGAAGAAGTGAGCTGTGGCTCACGAAGGCTCATACCCTGCCAGAAAATATTTTTGTTAGTCTTTAAGGTGCTACTGGACTCTTGCCCTTTTCTACCCCATCTCTTCAGAAACATTTTTGGTGAGGAAAACGTGTGGGAGTGGGGGAGGTTGAAGAAAATTCTCCCCATGCCCTGCAGTCCTGATCCAACTTGGAATCAACTTTGAGGAAGGATGACTTCTAATGGGCACAGCCAGTCGAGATCTCTGGGTGCGAATCAGAAGCCCTGCTGGGTAAAAGCCCTGCTGGTGCCCATGGGCAACACGCTGGAGACCCCTGATCTAGAGTATCTTCTACTACACTAGGGGCTGATGGTCCTTCTCAGCTCCATCAAGTCTCTCTCAGTCAGGAAAGTTCTTCTCTGAAGACCTTGGAGACAAATCGTGGAACTGGGATAAAGACCGGGGTGGGGTGGGGGGGCAGCTCTGTCTTTCCAGCAATACAACCTGCTATATTTCACGATGCAATTTGTATCTCTGTCACAGCTTGATCAACCCTATTTCCAGAGCCAGGGCTTCCAATAACAACTAAACTCTACAGCCACCTGCAGAGTGCCGTCAGGGGTATTATTTGCATTTTTGCTTGTAGAAAACAAAGGCATTTATACTTTTAAATACCACTGATATGTGGGGTTGCCAATCTCCAGGTACAAGCTGGATATCTCCTGCTATTACAACTGAACTCCAGCCAATATAGATCAGTTCACCTGGAGAAAATCACTCTTTTGCAATTAGACTCTATGGCACTGAAGTCCCTCCCCTCCCCAAATCTCGCCCTCCTCAGGCTCCACCCCAAAATCCTCCTGCCGGTAGCAAAGAGGGACCTGGCAACCCTACAATATGCCAAATATGATAACTAAGTTATTGTGACGTTAAGAACAGTAAAATAAGTTTGGGTTTGATAGGATAGTAAGTGTCACCTATATCTCAAGTTTCCCCCCAAATTTCCAGACAACACCTCCAAACTTTCCCCCTCAGCTTCAAAACTTCCAAAAAACGTTACATCTTTCGCTGTCCAGTGTCACGTCTCCAGTTTTCTCCCTTGGCATTGAAAGTATCAAATGGAAGAAAAGTATTTTCCTACGCAAGCAGAGACCTAATGAAAGGAGTTAACGCTGCCTGGCTGGCTGCTCTCACTAAGCCTCCAAATAAGCTGAAACCCACCGCGTTCTCCACCATCTTAAAATTATTCCACAATGAAAGGAAAATATGACATTGTTTAATATTATTTAACTGTCAATCAATTTCATGGTACTCGGGGCCCATTCTCCAGGTTGCATCCAGACCAGATGACCTGGTTACCCTACCTTAGTTACCCTGCAGCTCTCATCTGGCTTTTGATGCTCCGTCAACCGCACGTTTCAGCCCCATCCTACACACACTGACTCGGAAGTAACTCTCCCTGTGTTCAGTGGGACAAATAAGACCACCCAGAAGTGTTCTACATTCACACCACGTGCGCTTCCACAACGCTTGCTTCTCAGAGCGAGAAGAGCTGAAAGGAGTGCCATCTATAATCCGAAATAATTATATGACAAACCTCCAGCTAATCAGCGAAAGCAGGCTTAATTACTGATACATATTAATAGGTTAGTAAATTAACATATATTTAAACGGCAGACACGGGCCAGGCCCGGAGGAAACGAAAGAGGCCGCCTTTCACAAGGAGGTGCACTATTTCTGTCCAAGAAAGCTTGAAATAGTTACTCTGAATTCTGGAAAGAGTCACACTGGGCTCCACCGAGATGCTTGGAGTGTTTTGAGATCTTCCAAGCTGCTGTTGTACACATCACACCACCACAAGCCTAGGTCTATCTCTCACAGTCCAAAGGAGGCCCCAGCCATCCCCGGATCTCTCCGAACCAAAGCCTCAAGCAGGTGACCGGCAGGACTTTATCTCATTCAAGCTTTACACCATTTAGACGCACGCTTAAGAAAACATAATAAAAAGGCCCTGGGGTGGAAATTCTCCCGCAACAGCCCATTCAGATGAACAGTTGCGAGTGGGGTTTGCACAGTGGGTTTTGCCCCAAATCAAATTTCATACGTGCTGTTGCAGCAGTGGAAACATTCTGAATGGCTGGCCCAGATGCATTTGCATATGCAGAAGGAAACAAACTGGCCGGGAAATCACTTCCACGGAAGCCTCTCCACTTAGCAGGAGCCTCATATGACGGTATCTCCTTACAGACGAATATTGCTTCAGGGTGGTTGCTTAATTGCAGATGGCCAGGCAAAGAAAACTCACCAAGCTACAATTAGATGCTTCCTATACACGTTGTGGTAACCTCTGTAACCTTGCTAAGTCAATATCGTTATCCCTGGACTGCAGTTGGGAGTGGGGGCAGAGAGAGAGAGACAAGCTGGCCTGGAGCTACCTACGGAGTTCATGGCAAAATATTTTAACTGAGGACTCCCTGGTTTACTTAGGGACGGCATGGCAGAATAGTTTCTACAGCAGGGGTGTCAAACATAAGGCCTGGGAATGGATCTGCCCCCTTGACAGCTATTATCCAGCCCGCGAGCCAGCCGGGGCAGCAACCCCCCCACCCCCGTCCCGATCTGGACTGGCGAGGCATGGCCCTGCCTGGCCAAGTGACATTTATGTCATATCCGGCCCTCGTAACAAATGAGTTTGGTACCCCTGTTCTAGAGCGTCACGTCCAGGTTTTCACCTGCAAGTGACATCGACACGATGTGCAATGTCATTTCCGCCCCCTCCCTACCCCCACAATGTTCTCCTGCTGGCCCTTGTAGCGGGGGGCAGGTAGGGAGACCTGGCAGCGGGAGAATGCCCACCCAAAGCAGGTGCCTGGCATCCCGAGGTTTACCCTTCCAACTCTGCCACCTGTGCTCCAGGCAAAACACCTCTACAGCAGCCACAGAGCTTCCGTCCAGCTGAACTTCTGAAATTTCAGACGTCTCCCGAGTCTGTTGGCACACATGGAAAGAAGGCGCGGACATTTGCATGTGCGCACACGCACACATATCCATCTTCCAACCCTGATAGCATATAGCCCTGTAATTATTTTTTTACAAAAAGGGACTGCTTTGTAACAATGAACCAGAAGAAGAAACCAGATAATGCAATGCCAAGCCGCGTAAGGGTG
The DNA here is from genome assembly GCF_029931775.1 of Euleptes europaea. NCBI lineage: Eukaryota > Metazoa > Chordata > Lepidosauria > Squamata > Sphaerodactylidae > Euleptes > Euleptes europaea. Next base: position 113,624,393 of record NC_079316.1, read on the forward strand.
CGCGGCGCTAAACCCAACACCAGAAGACCAAGCAGCTAGCGAGGCCCGACGGTTGGCATCCTTACCTTTGGTCCGCCTTTTCGGTCAGAGGTGCCATACCTGCCCCCCTCCCCTTTTAACCACGAAGGTGAGAGTGCCCTCCGCAGGCGTCCCTCTCAGCTGCTCGGCTGCAGGACTGGTTTGAGGAGGCTCCTCTGAGGCCCTTTAAATACGTTACTCCTCCCACCGCCGGGCTTTAATTAGCCGGGGATGTCTGAGTCATGTCATTCTGTCCCTTGCCGGCTTGACAACCCACAGCATAACTGGCATTCCTCTCCCTCTGACATCATGTCCTCGCCATCCCTGCCGGCAGAGCTGTGGGGAGCCAGCAGAGAGGGGCTCGCCACCAAGGGGGGGAAGAGAGAGGGAGGAAAGGGGACAGGAGGGCCTTTACAAAAATAGTCGTCTGAAACACGTGGAAAGCACGGCTGAAGGGAAATAGGCAGCCTCTCCCTGGAGGCGAGAAGGGCATGCTCGCTCGCTCGCGTTACATCGACACACGACTGGCATCTACTACAGGGTGCCACGGATCCAATTTCAATGGGAAGGGATCACAGCGGTTCTCCATTTCCTCCCTTGGCAACACTGGCAAAGTAGGAGGAGTCCGTCGTGTTTTATATCTGACGGAGGGAGGTTTGACTCTCGAAAGCTCAACGCCCCCCCGCCTCAAAACCTTGTTGGTCCCTAAGGTGCTGCTGGACTTGAATCTGGCTCTTCTGCGGCAGACCAACATGGATACCCTCTGAAACTATCTTCATGTTTTGCTCCCTCTTTATCGGGGGGGGGGGGTGGGGGCATTTCAGGGCAGCCTTTTCAAGGGTAAACTACATAGGCACTGCCCTCTACCAGATACTCGCCAACCTACCGCACATATCTACATGCTTCCAGCAGCCATCTTGAGCGCACCCCAAAATCCACGGCCTACAGTCCAGCCCTACATCACAAATTCTTTTGTTCCAGTTCCTTGGACAGGGATTCATGCCTGAAGGACTTGCGATGACGAGAAGCCCGGGACACCAACACACAGCCAGTGAAGTGAAGAATCACGCTGAGGAAGCCAAACTGGTACCCAGAAATAGTCTACTATGAGACAGGTCCAAAAGAAATTACAGGATGCCACGGATAGTCATTTTCCTGGCAAGAAGAAGAAGCAGGGGGAGGAGGAGGAGGAAGAGGAGAAAGATGATGATGATGAGGAGGAGGAGGAGGAGGAGGATCAGAGATGGTTTTTATACCCTGGTTTTCTCTACCTTTAAGGAGTCTCAACCCAGCTTACGATCGCCTTCCCTTCCCCTACCGACAACTGACACTCTGTGATGTAGGTGAGGCTGAGAGAGCCCTGAGAGAGCTGTGACTAGCCCAAGGTCACCCAGCAGGCTTCATGTGGAGGGGTGGGGAAACCAACCCGGTTCTCCAGATTAGAGGCTGCCGCTCTTAACCACTACGCCATGCTGGCTCACCCAGGTTAGATTACTGTAATGCATTTCATGTTGGGGCTACCTTTGAAAATGGTCCGAAAACCTCTGGTCTAACAGCCAGCAGCCAGGCTATTGTCAGGAGGAAGATTCAGGGATTTTATCACCCCAGCGCTGAAAGTTCGGCACTCCGTCCGACCAATTTAAAGTGCTGGTGCTTACCTCTGGAGGCATAAATAGTTGTGGAGGCATAAATAGTTGAGGGCCAGTACTTGAAGGACGGCCTGCTCCCATATTGTCCAGCCCGCCAGTTAAACCCTGCTCTCTGTGCCCTCGGCTTAAGAGGTAAGGTGTGTGTGTGTGTGGGGGGGGTCAACCAGTTGTGGCACCTCGCTTACGGAACCCCCTTTTCCTATGAGGCTCACCTGGCACCCATATTGATCTCTTGTAGGCGCCAGGCCAAAACGTTTCTGTTCGCCCAGGGCTTCTGGTTAAGGGGCTTAATCTTTTAACACTACTTTTGAGTCTGCCTACTGTTATTTGAAGCTGTCTGAGGTCTGTTTTTACAGTCTATGTTTTTATGCTGGGCTGGGTTTTTAATGCTGGGTTTTAATGGGTGGCGCAAAGTGCCGTCAAGTCGCAGCATATTTATGGTGACCCTGCGTGCCGTCAAGTCGCAGCATATTTATGGTGACCCTGCAGGGTTTTCAAGGCAAGAGACAGAGGTGGTTTTGCCATTGCCTGCCTCTGCGTAGCGACCCTGGACTTCCTTGGTGGTCTCCCATCCAAGTACTAACCAGGGATGACCCTGCTTATCTTACGAGATCTGGTGCGATTGGGCTAGCCTGCGCCATGCAGGATTTTAATTACGATCTTTCAGTGTTCTGTTGTTATTATTTTTATTTTGTAGGCTGGCTTGGGTTCGTTCCGGGAGAGGCGGCTTACCTTGGGTGACTCCCAGAATCCCCTGAGTATGGTTTTTGCTCCTGATATCCTGGCATCCTACTGTTTTCATGCAGCATAGTCACAGGGAGTCTGAGGGAGGTTTGCAAAACTGCGAGATGCAGCAGGCTAAACATTCGCATGTTTCAGAGGTTCATGTTGTGTACATGGACTCTGACAACGACAGACAGTTAATGGGGCTGGTGTACGCAGCACTGACCTCTGAAACCCTGTCATGCCGTCTCTCCAGAGGGGAGCTTATTTGGATCAGGAGGGGGGGGGGCAGCGCGTCACACGACTGTTTCCTGTTACAGGAATCCCTATTAGGACTTGGAATCCTGCAGGACTTTTGGGATAGCCTTTAAAGGATTTCGTTTAAAGCCCTGGCTTTTAAAACCTGGAACGGAACCATATCACATTATTCAGGATTTTAAAAGAACGTTACTTCGAATTTCTCTGTCACTATACACCAGCCCGGCCCTAAACGTTTCCTCTCTTCTTTTGCTAATATTCTTTATTTTTTTTCCAGCTCCACCCAAACCAGTGGAAGATTTTACAGTTTTTTCTACAGGTGTGTGTGGGGGGGGGGATTGCACTGGGAGTCCTTTTCCTTGCTCTTTGGTTACTTGGGCAAATGACCACGAGGCCTGCAGCCTCCCATGCTTAAAGATTGTTGGGGTTTATATCGAGGAAACGTCACACAAGACAGCAGTCATTTTGAAGAACCCCGTGGTGGAAAGGCCAGTTATTAAACGTTTGCAATAAAGAAAGTTCCTTGTAGAATGGTGAGAGAATCCCACATATAGGTTTGGGCCCAGAGACAGTGTGGTGTAGTGGTTAGAGAGCTGGACGAGGATCTGACCCAGGTTCAAATCCTCTCTCTGCCATGGAAGCTTGTTTGGTGACCTTGGGCCAGTCACACACTCTTAGCCTAACCTACCTCACAATGATGTCGTGAGGATAAAATTGGGAGGGGAGAACAATGTAAACTCTGAGGAGAAAGGTAGGGTACAACCCAAAAAAGTAAAATAAATCCATGAATAGTAGCAGCTTTCTATCCATGAGCCTACAGGGAAGCAGAAACATGTACGTTTGTCAGATATGATAAATCACAGAATCATAGAGTCAGAAGGGACCACCAGGGTCATCTAGTCCAACCCTCTACACGACGCAGGAAATTCACAACTACCTCCCCCAATCCACAACCCCAGTGACCCCTACTCCAGGCCCAGAAGACAGCAAAAAAAAAAAAAAAATCCTCCAGGACCTCTGGCCAATCTGGCTTGGAGGAAAAGTCCTTCATGGATGAATCTTTCAAGTAAGGAAACCTGTTCTTGTGTGAAGTGGCCCTGATTCTTCCATGGGGTTGGTTCTGAGTGCTCTCTATTCCTCCTCTCTCATTAATATATTTATAAAGGTTCAAACAGAGGAGACAAAGATAATGACTTCTTGGTCTGTCCATAAAAGTCAAATTACAGGCTCCTGCAGCCTCAATTTGCCTCGAGGCTGTATAAGGAAGGGAAAGGGTGTTTAACCCTTCAACCTTCACTCGGGGCCACTATTCAAAACTGTGACAGCCCCCCCCCCCCCATTACCAGGTGGTGGCTGGAGATCTCCCACTATTACAATTGATCCAGTTCACCTGGAGAATATGGCCACTTTGGAAGGTGGACTCTATGGCATTATACCCCCACGGAAGTCCCTCCCCTCTCCAAACCCCGCCTTCCTAAGGCTCCACTCCCAAAATCTCCAGGTATTTCTCAACCCGGAGCTGGCAACCCTACTTGTGAATGAGTTTTGCTGACATTTAAGGCCATTTGTAGGCCACAGATTTTCAGAATCTTAGCGCATTAGCTAGAGCGGTTACTGCCCACGGTGCAATGTTTGGGGTTTGCTTTTGAGCCCTGGTTGCCGGATGAAGCAGATTTGTGGCTTCACGTCGCGTTTCAAGCTGTGCCCAGGAAAAGCAAAAATTAGGCTCTGGAAATCCCATTGCTCCTAACACGGACAGGTGTCCATTTCTGGCCAGCAGTCAGAACCACCTACTTGAAAGCGGTGAATGTTATGATGAGTAACACTAGCTTGTTCTACTTCACTGCTCAGAGCAGCTATGGAAATGTTTTTTTAACCATCTTTAAAAATTACTATTTTTAGTCATGAAAGGAAGGCGGATTATCCTCATAGTCCTGGGTGTGCATCATTTCATGAGTACGCTTTCATTTTTGAAACATGTATTTGGATAATACACAGACACACGATCACGGGAAGATGCATTCTCTTGAGACAGACCGGTGAGTCTCTCAAAGGTGTCTTCCACATGGGTTATCTGCTCCGAATTCAGTGCTTCGGGGAAGTGGTTTGGGTGTTTTGTTTTTCTGTTTCCCCACAGCGTCGTAGTGCATTCATGCACCTCTGTGGGTTTCCCCAGCTTTTCTCCAATCTTTCTCAAACCTTCTTTGCTCGGAAGTTCTAGGAAAGATCTCAGTAAAATGGCCGCTGCACGGGTGGGAAAATTCAGATTTTCCGGCCTGCATGGCAGCCATTTTTCCTGACCCTATCCCCACAGCAACCTGGAGTCTTCTGCTTGCAATGTCCCTTCCTCTCTTGAACAATGCAGCATGTTCTTATTCACTGTCCATTTTATAAGGAGATTCATGCTAAATTTATTCTGCCCTGGATTAATAAACTTCCAGACTGCTCGGATGAGCAGTGGGCTAAATAGCTACTCACAGATGAAAATTCTAGGGTCTCTGCTGACTCTGCTAAGTTTTGTGCCGCAGCTATTAATATCTGGCAAGTTGTTCCAAGCAACTTTACGATAGACTAAAACCAGATTTTTTTATAGCAAGTGTTTTAAGGATCTGTTTCGGTAATATTGTTGTAGGATCACTCTTGTCTTATTGTATTTTTATTTGTTTGGGCGGTTGGAAATTGTTTTTTGTATATGCTTTTGAATTTGTTTGGCCGTTAGCCATATTTTAAAAATAAAGTATATTAAACACTGGGCAGCTTTTGTTTTGTTTTTTAGTGGAGAAGGCACACTTTTACCAAATCAGCGAGACCTTCCCCTCTGACGCAAGCCTTTTCTTTACATTTGAATGGTTATAAAGTTCATGATGAAGGCAATGGGGGTCTGCAAGATTCCGGACAGCGTGGTCTAACGTCACCAAAAATCACCATTCGCACGTGATACCACCATCGCAAATGACTTTAAGACTATGGAGGCAAATGCCAGGATTTTCTTTCACTCAGTCGCCCTTCCCAACATGCCTGTTGAAACACCCTCCACCCACTAGGCCCAGACTTTCCAAAGGCAGACGACATGATTCATGTCATCTGTCACATCTTAGAACCACCGAGGGAGGCTGCCGGTAATCTAAACCCAAGCGCAGTCCAGGCAAGGCATTTTACAGCGTTGGGCTCCGGTCTCCCAAAGGCAGCCTAGAGGAGAATCTCCCATCCTCGCTTCAAGATCCAAAAGGGACTAACAGTTGTCTAGTACAGGACCTCTTAAACTTTTTCCACTCGCGACCCCTTTTCGGCCAAAAACTTTTTACGCAACCCCGGGTACATAGATATATAAAATAAGTATACAAATTAAACATTTATTGTCGAATAGCCATGCAGATTAGCTTTGGATTACACACATTAACAGATCACTTCAGGATACAATGGTTCCATATTAACATACCATACCCTCATTAGCACATTATCTTGATACTTACAGGACAATGATTAGCACATTACTTTTGCAGGACAATACCCAGCTCAAACCCAACCCCTTTCTGACTATATATTACTCTTCCTACACACTTGACACTGAGAGACACTGTCCTTCAGTGTTACTACTCTGAAGATGCCTGCCACAGTTGCTGGCGAAACGTCAGGAAAGAAAATTCCAAGACCACGGTTACACAGCCCGGATAACCTACAAGAACCAATAAACATTTATTGATCATAAATCATAAAGAAACCTTTTACTGTTGCCAAATTTTTCACAACCCCCACATTGTTACGGGGTCGCGACCCACAGTTTAAGAAGCTTTGATCTAGTATATCTAAGGCCATTTATGCCTGGCTGTTTCCCTCGCAGTCACCCCGCGGACTACTCCAGGGCTTTGCTTGGATTCTGATTGCATTTTCCAACCGGCAGAGGTCTCCTCGCTCTCCCCGCGTGTTTCCCCCGCGCGTTTCTGGATGCTGGCTAAACACGAAGCCATAAAACACGCGGAAATGAGCAGGGACAGCGAGGCGACTTTTGACTGTCGGAAAATGCAAGCATAATCAAAGCAAAGCCCCGAAGTAGTCCGCGGGGTGACCGCGAGGGAAACAGCCAGGCAGAAAAGGCCTAAGAACAAAAACTGGCGGCTTTCTTTCCTCTAACTGCCGCTAAGAGTACCTGAAACGCCTCAGCCTTCTTGTCTCATTAAAAGGTACTTTCCTCGCAAAGACACTACATTATTAGGAAGGCCTCAACCCAAACTGACACACAACCAGCAGTCCAGAATCTTTTTTGCTGGGACCCCTCATGCCGGCATTCCTGGTAAACATGACACCGCAGCCGTCAGGCGCGCAACGGCGCAGTTCTTGTCCGGCTCTTCCACCTTGCTGTTTGCTTGGAACCACAACGTTCTGCGAAGACGGCAGGTAGCCATCTTGGCCCACAGCCGAATCCCAAAACTAAAGCCACACAACACCTTTCCTCAGAATCGGCCCCAAATCGTACAAAACATTGTTCAAGGTTTCGGGTTCTTTATACCTCATCATCATACGGGATGATAAGGGCAAGAAATGGATGAGGCAAAAGCCCTTAAGCGCTTCAAGCGTTTTTTCCCCTCCCCTCTTTTTACACATCCTGCCTGAGAAAGAGTTTTTCTTTTTGAATATTTTGAAGAGCGTCTCACAGAGATGTGGGGAAAGCGCTAACGTGACTTGGCTGGAATGATCACATCAACCAAGGAAGTGAAATAATTTTGAGAGGAAGCATTTTAAAGCCGCGCCCGTGGATCCGCTCTCCGCTTTGAGGACGCCGCCCTGGCCCATTCTTTCCCTCCCTCTCTCATGTGCTGCAAAAAGTCTCCGATTTCACCGCTCCTCGGCTAGCTGACTGAGAGCCGTCTCTTTCTTACAACCCATCTCTCCGGAATGAGCACCTCTTCCGGTGCCTGAGCCATCTAACACATTACAGACGCCTTGCTCAAAGCCTGGATTTAGGAGCTCCCTTGCACATATTCTTACTTGGTGACAGGCCAAAGGAGAGATGCAAACTGGGCAGGGGCTTTTTGAATTTTTAGATATCCTAGACCTGCGGTTCCCAAACTTTTTGAGTCATGGGGCTCTTTTCAGGAGAGAAATTCATCACGGAGCACTAATTTTCACCTAGCGCCTACATACTGAACCGAATGACTAGTATTGACGATGGAAGGTAGTTTAAGCATTTGGGCATGTCAAACATCAAGTTTTATTTCATTCAAAAAATTTATTTTCTCCACTAATTTCACTATATACACAAAAAACAACAAAAAACATAAATAGGGCTGGTATGATAGGCGACAGACGGCAAATTTGAGTTTGGCACAATGAACGCTGACTAGCCCTTTATAGTTACTGCTTCATAGCACACGGCAGGAGCTAAATAATTTCTACTCAATACCTACACACAGTTCATGGCTGCAAAAATTAACCATTTTGAGATCTTGACACATTTATTTTATTTATTTTTCTTTCCAATCTCTTCACAGAGCACTAGGAGATGTATCGCAGAGCACCAAGTGCTCCGGGGAACACAGTTTGGGAACCTCTGTCCTAGACTAACGTTTTACTGTACAAGGAACGGATAGGCCTTCTCTGTCTTGCGAGACTCCCCCCCCCCCCCCCCGGTAGTTCCATATACCCTGTTATGGTATTTCCACAAGGAAATTCAAGGGGTACAGGAGCCGCCTTCCCCCACCTCTGAACAAGAACTGGTAATTAAAGACTGATCGAGGGATATGGCAACAACAGCAAATAATTAGTAGGCTTCTCGTAGGTTATCCGGGCTGTGTAACCGTGGTCTTGGTATTTTCTTTCCTGACGTTTCGCCAGCAGCTGTGGCCGGCATCTTCAGAGGAGTAACACTGAAGGACAGTGTCTCTCACTGTCCTTCAGTGTCCTTCAGAGACACTGTCCTTCAGTGTTACTCCTCTGAAGATGCCGGCCACAGCTGCTGGCGAAACGTCAGGAAAGAAAATACCAAGACCACGGTTACACAGCCCGGATAAACTACGAGAATCAATGAACTCTGACCGTGAAAGCCTTCGACAACTAGTAGGCTGTTGTGGCAACCATCCTTAAAAGTCCGGCTTCTCCAGGGCCCAGAACCGAACCAATCCTGGTGATTCTGGGCTCAGGCAAATCCATCATCAACCAAAAGTGAGAGTGCAGCCAAGAAATCAGAAGGAGATGGAGACTGGGAAGGGCAGCCATGAAGGAGCTAGGAAAGGTTCTGAAGTGTAAGGATGTGTCACCGGCCACCAAGATCAGGTTAATTCATGCCATCGTATTCCCTATTACTATGTATGGTTGTGAAAGCTGGACAGTGAAGAAAGCTGATAGGAAGAAAGTAGATTCCTTTGAAATGCGGTGTTGGAGGAGAGAGTTATGGATACCATGGACCACCCAAAAAACTAATCAGTGGGATCAAATCAAGCCTGAACTGACCCTTGAAACTAAAATGACTAAACTGAGGCTGTCGTACTTTGGTCACATTATGAGAAGACAAGAGTCACTGGGAAAGACAATCAGGCTTGGAGAAGTTGAAGGCAGCAGGAAAAGAGGAAGACTCAACATGAAATGGATTGACTCCATCAAGGAAGCCACAGCTCTCCATTTGCAAGATCTGAGCACAGCTGTTAACAATAGGACGTTTTGGAGGGTCACCATGAGTTGGAAGCGACTTGACGGTACTTAACATACACACAAATCCCAGGGATTGTCAGAGCCCATGGGACTCCCCTGGAGGGGAGGTGGTAAGCTCCCCCTCACCGGCCGTCTTTAAGCAGAGGCTGAACGAACACTTGCCAGGGATGCTCTAGGCCACTGGTTCCCAATTAGGGGTCCGTGGACCCCCTGGGGTCCGCGAGAACGAAATTAAGGTCCGTGAAACAAAGTTATAAACCCATAATAAATTAATATTTTCAATTAAAAGTTCTCTATTATAAAAATATATATTCAAATATTATTCTAAGTTTAATGTTTAACTAACAGTTATGATTAAAGTTTATTTTCAAATTCTCAGAATTTTTATTTTGAACCTTGGTGTCCCTGCACCGAACAAAAAGGTCCTAGTGGTCCCGGGTCAAAAAAAGGTTGGGAACTACTGCTCTAGGCTGACCCTTGATATCCGAAGTGGTAAAATGTTAGATGATGTCTACCATCTAATGAGAAGAAGCCCCTGATGGGGTCAGGAGAGTGAGCCAGGGTCAGGATACAGAAATTTGTGCTAGAAAGCACTCTGCATCTCCACCTCCCATCTCTGCTATAGCCATGTGGCGTGCTTTAAATCAGCAACACCCCCCCCCCACACACACAGTCATTAGTCAGTTCCTTCTCTCCTTCGAACAACAATTACAGCTCAGGCAATGCCCAGAATCTACCAAGCCCCAGCCAGAAAAGTTGTGAAAGCACAAAGCACAGAACTGCACTTCTCCCTGGGCCAGGAACAAGCGAGGGCTTCTATCCCAGCTCAGCTAAAATTTGCTGTAAACAACTACTACTGAAAGCAAGGGGACCTCTCAGCCTCATGACCAGTCTGGTCCCCTGGTCTCACAAAAGGATGAGCAACAAATGAGACAGGAGGGTGGGAAATTTGTTCCCGGATCTTTATTGTGTAAGTTAACAGTAGCTGAGAGGGCCCTGCGATTGGACCACAACATTTCGGGTAGGGGGTGTAACCTTCTCTCTTCTGAAGAAGTGAGCTGAGACTCATGAAAGCTCATTCCCCTGCCAGAAATTCTGTTAGTCTTTAAGGTGCTACTGGACTCTTGGTATCTGAAGAAGTGAGCTGTGACTCCTGAAAACTCACACCCTGCCAGAAATTTTGTTAAGTCTTTAAAGTGCTACTAGACTCTGGCTCTTTTCTACTTCTCTCTTCTGTGCCCTTTTCCCAAATCCCAGCTGCTCTTTCCCCTGCACAGCAAACACACAGGTATGATACAGGATTGAGGTGTGTGTGTGTTATGAGATAAGTGGCAGGGCCTGAGCTTAGGAAAACAATATGGGGGAAAGGATTGCTGTTCCATGCCAAGGGAAAGGATTGCTGCTCCATGCCAAGGACAGGAAGCCAAGTCCTGAAAACCTCCAGACTAACAAAGACTACAGTCCACAATAGCCATGCAGATTAGCTTTGGATTTCACATATTAACAGATCACTTCAGGATACAATGGTTCCATATTAACATTCCACACCCTCATTAGCACATTATCTTGATACTTACAGGACAATGATTAGCACATTACCTTTGATACTTTTTGCAGGACAATGATTCAGCTCAAACCCAACCCCTTTCTGACTATATATTACTCTTCCTACACACTTGACACTGAGAGACACTGTCCTACAGTGTTACTCCTCTGAAGATGCCTGCCACAGCTGCTGGCGAAACGTCAGGAAAGAAAATACCAAGACCACGGTTACACAGCCCGGATAACCTACAAGAACCAATGAACTCTGACCGTGAAAGCCTTCGACAATATTTAAAGAATTATTTACTTTTAAGGTTTAAAGATTAATGCTAAATAGTATAGAATGACGTACCTCTGCTCATAGGGTAGTGGATGAAGATCTTGTTTTAGGCATGGAGTAATGATTATGTATATAGAGTGTGTGTTGAAGGTTGTTATGTGGTGCTGCTTTATGTTGTTTGGAAAATAAAAATTTAATTAAAAAAAACATCATGGGAAATCTTCATGGATATAAAGGACTGGATCCAGATTAGCTTCTCTGATGGGACAGGTATTTCCTGCTTCCTTCTTTCTGCTGCTGATCACTCATCTTGCCAACATGCTGTTCCTGGGGGTCGGGGGCCCCGTTCACATGTCACAGTGAACACACATACAATCTGTTTGTAAGGAAGAGCTGGTGCACATTCCCTTGGCACTTGAAACCAGGGACGAGTTCCTGGACAAATATGGAGTTCAAATCACGCATTCAGCTGTAGGTGCGCTGAACAAAACATGAGAACTTCCAGAGACAGGTATTAAAAACACTTGCATGTATGCTGCACACAGGCTAAACGTGCATTGTCTGTAACTTGTGAACAGGGCTGGTTTGGGGGCACAAAGAGCAGAACTGCAGCTGGAGAAGGAAATAGGTACAGATGAATACTCAAAGCTGTACATCAAAGTCAGTATTGTCTACTCAGACTGGCAGCGGCTCTCCAGGGTCTCAGGCAGGGGTCTTTCACATCACCTACCTGCCTGGTCCCTTTAACTGGAGATGCCGGGGATTGAACCTGGGACCTTCTGCATGCCAAGCAGATGCTCTACCACTGAGCCACAGCCCCTCCCCTTGTGAAGATGGCTATCCCCATTCGCTAGCATAAGTGCTTTCCATCAATACAACATGACATTGAAATTCAGCGTATTAGCATAACTGAATAATGTCTTCTATGGGGGGCGGTATAGAGGCCTTTTAATTCAGCAAAAAATTCAAGCACGCCCAAGTCCCTCAGCCTTTCCTCGTCAGGCTCGGTCTCCAGGCCCCGGATCATCCTCGTCGCTCTCCTCTGCGCCCGCCTTCATTGTGTCCACGTCCTTTTTGAAGTGGGACCTCCAGAACTGCACACAGTACGCCCGGTGCTGCCTGACCAATGTGGTGTACAGCGGAACCGTGACATCTTGCGATTTCGATTTGATGCCTCTGTTGATACGTGCTTTTTGCACATTTGCTCTTTGCAAATTTATATTACATGCAGTTGCCCACCATAAGCCTCTTGAATTTAAGAGATACCCCGCTACTAGTGTTTCCGCAGGCACAAAGACTTCAGGAGCACCATTTTCTGGCCTCCCCCCCCCCTCACCAGCCCAAAAAGCATGCCCCCATCCTGTTCCTGAGGGGGCAGGTAGGAAAAGCAAGCGCTATGAGCCGAAGTCCTCGAGTTGGCAGAAACGCTAGTCGGGATCCAAGCCAACGCCTCACCATACTGTGATATTTTGGATAGTCCTAATTAAAAGATGCTATTGTCATTTCTGGGTTTCTTTTTCCACCCGTCAAGGCAGCTACCTACAGTTTTGAGACATAAACTGTAAAACGGGAACATTGTGTGCCTTTATACATCAGTTAAGGTAGAAACTGACCATATGGCTATGAGTCGATCCTTCAGATATCATTTGCTTTTCCCCTTTTCCTTTCTGCCTTAGAAACTCCTTGATTCACAAATCTTGAGCAGCACATTTCTAATTCTATTGTTTAAGAGATATAAGGACTGAGATAAATTTTGCCACTGCCAATGTAACCTATCATTTACTTCTTTTACTTTCTTACTCATGGGGACCCAAAGCCGCGGCCATAAATATCTTCTCCTCAGTTTTATCCTCATGACCACCCTGCGGGGTAGGCTAGGTTGAAAGGGTGTGAATGGCCCCAGGTCACCTAGAAAGCCAGAACAGAGGTAAGGATGGCGGCACCCTGCGACTCTTCAAGATCAAGAAGGCAAAGAAAAAATCACAGATTTTTTAAAAAATTCACTTCGGTCATAGCCTGCCTTTCCCCCCAGACAGGCATCCTTGATCCCCCTTCCTCCTCTTAATCCTCACAACAACCCTGTGAGGTAGGTCAGGGCTGAGAGTGCATGACCAGCCCAAGGCTACCCAGAAAGCTTCCATGGCAGAGTGGGGATTTGACCCTGGGCCTCCCAGATGCTGGTCTAACCACTACACCATACTGTTATCCCCAGTCCATGAAGGGCTCTTTCAAAACAGGAAGACGTCTTGCCCCGTTTTGCACCAGCGACAGTGGCTGCCAGTCTGTTTCCAAGTCCAAGTCCAGGTACCAGTTGCAACCTTTAAAACCTTAACAGTTGTAACTTTACAATCAGAGCGGTTCCTCAGTGGAACAGGCTTCCTCAGGAGGTGGTGGTCTCTCCTTCCTTCCCTGGAGGTTTTGAAGCAGAGGCTGGATGGCCATCTGACAGCAAGGCTGAAACTGTGAACTTAGGCAGATCACGAGAGGGAGGGCAGGAAGGGTTGCGTCAGTGCTCAGCTCACGTGGCCCTTTCTTACGTGCCCAGGGTAATGCCAGTTGCGACTTTGGGGTCAGGAAGCAATTTTCCTCCAGCCCAGATTGGCCAGGGATCCTGGAGGAGTTTTTTTTTTTTTTTTTTGGCCATCTTCTGGGCATGGAGTAGGGGTCACTGGGGGTGCAGGGAAGGAGGTAGGTGTGAATTTCCTGCACTGTGCAGGGGGTTGGACTAGATGACCCTGATGGTCCCATCCGACCCTATGATTCTCTTTGTGGCCTGCAGTCCACGAATCTGAAGGACCGACTCCTCCCATATGTCCCCATGTATCAACTAGGGTATCCACGTTGCCAGTTGCTGGTTGTTCCCCCACTCATGGTGGCCCATACAGTATGGACCACTGCCCGGGTCTCTCCCATCATGGTCTCCACTCTGTGGAATGGGCTCCTTGAAGACGTGCTACAATTTGGGAGACCTTCAGGAAGTGCTACAAGCTGTGTTTGTTTTCCAGGGCTCTTGGTGGGCTATAAGGAGCCGGCATATTTGGTGGGAGGGAGGTATTTGGAGGTTTTTTTTTTTTTTTTAGTTTGTCTGGTTTTAATCTGTAATGTTTTGATTATTTCCTGTAAGCCACCTTGAGCCAAGAGGAAAGGCAGCATTCAAACATTTTAATAAATAAACCATTCAGAGAAGAGCTCTTGTTTTCAGCAGCAACTGCTAGAACCTCATGCTTTGATGACCGACAAGGGAAAAGAAGTGGGACCCCCTACTGGTAGGGTTGCCAACTCTGGGTGGGGAAATTCCTGGAGATTCGGGGGTGGAGCTTGAGGAGGCGAGAGACCTCAACAGGATTTAATGCCATAGAGCATCCACCCTCCAAAACAGCCATTTTCTCCATGGGAAGTGATATCTGTCATCTAGAAATCAGTTGTAACTCTGGGGGATTTCCAGGCTCCACCGGGAGGTTGGCAAACCTAGCTATTGGTGATAATAACACAGCGTTTGTCAGGAATCTGGAGGATAACCACAGGGCAGCAAATGGCATTTCACTGGATATGTGGAAGGCTTACAGAAGCCCATAAGCAAATTCCTCCAATTTGCTTATCTCAAAGATGAGCGGTGGTGTTTTATGGAGTGAAGTATTTGACTTTCTCCTCTCTCACACACATCCCCATACCTCTAGACATTTCTCTAATAAATACAGAGCAGTGCTTTACAGGCTGTGGTCACACCCTGTACTGGACTGGGCCCATTTTAATCGCCGCTTGCGAAAGAGGAAATGAGTTAATCTGCAATTAAATTTAGAGGTGCTGGGGGGAAAAGGCTAAGCACGGAGGGAGTTTCATTTAACACTCACTTTAGGGATAAATAAGCGGTACCCACCAATGATGCTTCCAGTGGCTCGTTTTTAAAATTTGGATACTTTTTGTCAAAAAAGCACAAGATTTGGATGAAATTCTTGGCTGTTATTGATTGATTGATTTCTCATGCCACTACAGCTTGAGTATCCCTTATCCAAAATGCCTGGATTTCGGATCATTTCAGATTTTGGAATATTTGCACCTACCGTATATCATGAGGTATTTTGGGGATGGGACTCAAGTCTAAACACAAAATTCATTTATGCTTTATATACACCTTACACGCATAGCCTGAAGGTAATTTTATACAATATTTTAAATAATTTTGTGCATTTGGGGGGATTGTGGGAAACCTGCGGTTGGCGTGACAGGCCTGACCACGTGCCGTTTTATTACCCTTTGTGTGCGCTCAAAAAGTTTTGGATTTTGGATCATTTTGGATATCGGATTTTTCGGGTAAGGGGTACTCAACCTGTGTGCAATTTCATGCTGCACAAAGCAGTTCTAAAGCGGGGGGGGGGGCGGGAATCCACGCCAGTGGTTGGTTTTTGTTGTCACTAAAAGTTCACAGGCAAGCTTAGTATTACCAATGTGAATGCAGGGGTGTGGAATAAATATAGGGTTGCCAACCTCCAGGTAGTAGCAGGAGATGTCCTGCTATTACAACTGATGTCCAGCTGATAGAGATCAGTTCCCTTGGAGAAAATGGCCACTTTGGCCATTGGACTCGATGGCATTGAAGTCCCTCCCCTCCCCAAACCCCACCCTCCTCAGGCTCTGCCCCAAAAACCTCCCACCGGTGGCAAAGAGGGACCTGGCAACCCTAAATAAATATCAGAAGGCCTTCACAGGGCCCAATTGGGAGCCCATCACTGGAGAGAGGGGGTGTTAAACCCCATCCAACACTCTTCCCCCCCCCCCCAATTTAACCTCCCCCACCGCTGCCGTTTGGTAATTTGGTCAATCTGGTCTTTCATAGGCCCAGAGAAGGGTGTCTTGTAGACCAGACAGCAGATTATGCATGCATAAGCTAGATGGTTCTACTTCCCTTACTTCTAGAAGGATTTGTGTATGAATCCACCAAACTTTGATCGCCGTTCTCTTGTTTAGACACTCTGCAGATTCGCGGCTTATTTTGTTTTTCAAATTATTCTAATGCTTTGCCACATGCTCTCTGAACGAATCCCATAAACCAGACGAGGCCGCCCATACTCCAAGAACTTCCCAAATATGGCTGTTAAATGCCCAACTGATGAGGTGATGTTTCAGATATTTTTGAAGAAGAAAAAAAGAACTGTAAACTTTTCAGGCTCTTAAAAATAACAACAGTGATGAGAGGCGGGATTGTGAGAGGTGCTCCCCACTGCCAAATTAAATCAAGTTAACAGATGGGCACACGGAATGGTAAAAAAATCCCGTTCCCCCCTCAGATTGCCTCATCATCCTTGAAAATACATTATTTAATTTTTAAAGTTTTCTTCCTACTGAACTCCCACTCTTAGCACTTAATTTCTTTCTTAGTACGAAGGCAACAGTACTCGTAGAATGGAGCAGAGATGAGTGCCATCACAGAAGAAAGCTAGGAAGGGTTGTGTCAGTGTTTGGCTCTCGTGGCCCTTTCTTACCTGCCCAGGGAAATGCCGATCACTTCTTTGGGGTCAGGAACCAATTTTCTTCCAGGCCAGATTGCACTGATGAGCCAGCGTGGAGTAGTGGTTAGGAGAGGTGGATTCTAATCTGGAGAACCAGCTTTGATTCCCCACTCCTCCATATGAATGGTGGATTCTAATCTGGAGAACCAGGTTGGTTTCTCCGCTCCTTCACATGAAGCCAGCTGGGTGACCTTGGGCTAGACACAGTTCTCTCTGAACTCTCTCAGCCCCACCTACCTCACAAGGTGTCTGTTGTGGGGAGAGGAAGGGAAGGGGATTGTAAGCCGGTTTGATTCTCCTTAAAAGGGAGAGAAAATTGGCATATAAAAACCAACTCTTCTTCTTTTCTGTTGAAGTCCAGTGGATGGCAGGATAGGTGTGATATACTTGTCCAGTGGTTTCCCAGATACTTGGCCTCCCATCATGGTTGCCTTCAAGTGGGGTCTGAGGCACAGAGGAACCCGGAATCTAGCCCTGCACAGGACGGAATGACCTAGAGCGATTCCAGCCAAGCCACTGGTTGAGTGGGTGGCAGATCTCTAGTTCTCCTTCTGTAAAAATGGGTTTTCTTTGCCAACTAATGTATCAAAAATGGGGTTTGTTGATGACCATAATGGCAAAATGTTTTTGCAAACTAACAGCCCAACCCTGGGTGCACATTTGCAGAATTAAGTCCTACGGAGTTCTACGGAACTTCCTCATGCAATCTGTTGTCTTACAGAGCTACCTAATTATAAAAAGATAAAAACATAAGAACATCCCAAAAACCCTGCTGGATCAGACCCAGGCCCATCAAGTCCAGCCGTCTGATCACACAGTGGCCAACCAGGTGCCTCCAGGAAGCCCACAAGCAAGATGGCTGCAGCAGCATTGCCCTGCCTGTCTTCCAAAGCACCTAACAGAATAGGCCTGCTCCTCTGATCCAGGAGAGAATAGGTTTGCATCATGGCTAATATCCATTTTTACTAGTAGCCATGGCTAGCCCTCTTCCCAAGTTGGCAGCCATCACCACATCCTGGGGCAGGGAGTTCCACAATTTGACTGTGCGTTGTGTGAACAAATGTTTCCTTTTGTCTGTTTCGAATCTCTCACCCTCCAGCTTCAGCAGATGACCCCACGTTCTGGTATTATGAGTGAGGGATAATAATTGCTTCAAGGTTATTGAATTCAAGAAGTGTGAATGCGTACACTGTGTGGGTGGGCATCATACGCTACTTTCAAGTGTGTGCACAGAAATAATGCTGATGAAAAACACAGCTTGGGAAAATTTTCATAGTTTTTTCACACCCAGCTGTGCTCCTAAATCTGAACATTTCATAAGAGGCCAAAAAATTTTTTAAAAAAAATTACAGGGAGTTCATAGCTGTCAAGGGAGGAAGGCATGTTTAGCCAACATACAGTTCACCATGTATTGCAGGGGTGCAGAGGGCAGAGGAAACATTGGCTACAGACAAAGTTTGACACATGGTGAAAGAAAAGGTAAAGGTCCCCCGTGCAAGCACCAGGTCATTCCTGACCCATGCGGTGACATCACATCCCAACGTTTACTAGGCAGACTTTGTTTTATGGGGTGGTTTGCCAGTGCCTTCCCCAGTCATCTTCCCTTTACCCCCAAGCAAGCTGGGTCCTCATTTTACCAACCTCAGAAGGATGGAAGGCTGAGTCAACCTTGAGCCGGTGGCTACCTGAAACCAACTTCCGTCGGGATCGAAAGGTTTTGAGCAGAGCTTGGACTGCAGTACTGCAGCTTACCACTGTGCTCCTTGACACATGGAGTTCCCTCTTTTTTGCTTGATTAAGTGGGATACTTTTGTGCTTAAATTCCCAAAGGTGGGAGCAAAACTGAGTGTCGATATAAGGAGTCTTGAGTAAGGGCAGAAAAAATATAACCTGGGGGCGGGGGGCGGGGAGTTGTTTCCATATGCCAGCTTTGTGAATAGTTTTGGTTTACCCATTGTATTACTAGTATCAATTATTTTATTCATTGATAGAAAACAAAAAGACTTGAGGGAGAGACAATATTTAGGGTGGAGGTTGGTAAAGAACGTAAGTCCTACTTTTCCCCCTGAAAAACTTTTTCCAGCCCCCCCCCAAATAAAATTGGGGAAAATTCTGGGGGGGGGGATCCCTATGAAGTATTTTCTCTCTTGACATGAGTGTAACGCTTTAGGACACTCAAAAACGCGCAATGTGAACATTTTAAGTAAGAGAGTTTATAACCTTCAGTAACTATATGCTCCCTGTATATATTGTAGAAATATATAACATCTCAAAGATATGTTCACTGATTAGGCATGACTAATTTTGTCCACAATTAATGCTATAATGCACATGATAAAATAATGCGCTATTTTTAAAAAAAATCCAGTTATCAATGTTAGAAAGTTTCACTTGATACCCAAAAATGCTGCTAGTCTTATTGAGACTTATGAGACTGCTTCCATCCAAACAATACACTTTCATTTACTATGGAAGTTTTCTATTTTAAACTCTTATTTTTTTATGATGCAACAGTTTGCAGCTGTTTCCCACAATTATGTTGTAGAAAATCAAGGCTTTTATACTTCTGAATTTCATAAATATACTTATATTTCAATTTCCCCTCACATTTTTGTCTCTCCCCCAATGTTTTCCCCCTACAAGTTCAACATTTCAAACTGTCAGAGGTCACCTCACTCTCCCCCTGCCTTTCCCCACATTTTGCCCGCGTTTTGAGGAACCTGTTTTATCTAGAATTTGAAAATGTCGGCAAAACACGGGGAAACGCAGGGGGAGAGCCTAGGGTTACCAGTTCCATCTTCGCCACCGGCAGGAGGTTTTTGGGGCAGAGCCTGAGGAGGGTGGGGTTTGGGGAGGGGAGGGACTTCAGTGCCATAGAGTCCAATTGCCAAAGCGGCCATTTTCTACAGGGGAACTGACCTCTATCAGGGAACTGATCTCTACCACTGGCAATAATCTTTGAGAATTCCTGGAGAACAAGAGAAGTTCCAGCAGACTGGAGGAGGGCAAATGTGATCCCCATCTTTTAAAAGGGGGGGAAAGAAGTCCCAAACAATTATCGCCCAGTCAGCCTGACATCAATACCAGGTAAAATACTAGAACAGATAATTAAACAGACGGTCTATAAGCACTTAGAAAGAAATGCCGTGCTCGCTGACAGTCAACATGGTTTTCTCAAAAACAGGTCATGCCAAACTAATCTCATATCTTTTTTTGAAAGAGTGAGAAGCATGGTAGATGAAGAGAATGCTGTAGATGTAGTATACCTTGATTTCAGTAAAGCTGGACACTGCTACTGTTAGGTGGATTGGTAATTGGTTGACCAACCGAACCTAAAGGGTGCTCATGAATGGCACAACTTCATCTTGGAGAGGAGTGACCAGTGGGGTACCTGGGACCGGTACTATTTAATATTTTTATAAATGACTTGGATGATGGAATAGAGAGCATGCTAATCAAATCTGCAGATGACATCAAGTTAGGAGGGGTAGTTAATACCCCGGAGGGTAGGGTCAGAGTTCAGAATGACCTCGATAGACTGGAGAGCTGGGCCATAAGTAATAAAATGGATTTCAATAGGGAGAAGTGTAAGGTACTTCACCTAGGCAGAAACAACATAAGGCAAAGGTACAGGTTGGGAGATAGTTGGCTTGGCAACAGTACATGTGAAAGAGATCTGGGAGTCTTAGTGGACCACAAACTGAACATGAGTCAACAGTGTGATATGGCGGCTAAGAAGGCCAATGCAATTCTGGGCTGCATCAATAGGAGTATTGTGTCTAGATCAAGGGAAGTAATACTACCACGGTATTCTGCATTGGTCAGACCTCACTTGGAATATTGTGTCCAGTTTCGGGCTCCACAATTTAAGAAGGATGTTGACAAGTTGGAGCGTGTCCAGAGGAGGGCGACCAGAATAGTCAAAGGTCTGGAATCCATGCCCTATGAGGAAAGATTTAGGGAGTTGGGTTTGTTTAGTTTGGAGAAGACAAGGTTGAGGGGAGACATGATAGCCATGTTTAAATATTTGAAGGGATGTCATGTTGATGAGGGAACTAGCTTGTTCTCTGTTGCTCCAGAGACTAGGACACGGAGTAATGGATTTAAACGAATAGAAAAGTGATTCCACCTAAACATTAGGAAGAACTTTCTGACAGTGAGGGCTGTTCGATGGTGGAATGCACTGCCTTGGAGGGTGGTGGAGTCCCCGTCTTTGGAGGTCTTTAAGCAGAGGCTGGATGGCCATCTGTCGGGAGTGCTTTGATTGTGGGATCCTGCATGGTGGGGGGAGGGCTGGGGTCACTGGGGATGTGGGGGGGTAGTTGTTAATTTCCTGCATTGGGCAGGGGGTTGGACTAGATGACCCTGGTGTTCCCTTCCAACTCTATGATTCTATGATTCTATGAGATCAGTTTAATAGCAGGAGATCTCCAGCAAGTACTTGGAGGTTGGCAACCCTAGGAGAGGCGACCTCTGACAGTCAGAAATGAAATGAATAATTCAAACCAAGACTCAAGGTAGTCAGAGGGGTGACGGCAAGGGAAACAGCCATGCATTATAAAGCCTATGTAAAACCAGAGATCATCCAGCAGAGCAATTAAAGCAGCTGCTGTCCCATAACCAGGCCTAAAACCAGACTGAAATGAGCCAAAGGCCAAAGTGCTGTCATTCAGGTAAGCCTAGAGGTCCTCTGCCTACTCAAGAACTATGCCCAAGAATGGTAAGCTTGAACTAGTCGTACTATCCTGTGCCACAGAAGAGGGATGTTGTTTTTTTAAGCTTCGTTAATGGGTTTAGGGTTATCTTCCTTCCTTCACAATGCATCAGTATTCCTAGCCAAAGGAACCCTAACTTTGTTCTGGCAAGATTTAAGCAGCAAGGAACAGCCAGGGACATCTTAAGCAGCAAGGAACAGCCATCTAACTGAAGGTGACTTCCATAATCCCAAGGAAGCTGAGAGTCCACTTCAATTTGGGAGATAAATGCAGAAGCGTTGAAGCGGAACTGACGAAGAGGATGCTTCCAACGGTTCTGGCACTGACTCCGTCTTAAACTTGGCATCCAAGTTGGAGCAAATACAAGAGATTTGTTGGCAAATAACCTAGCTAAATCATCACAGTGATAAACCCAAATTATTCTCTTCCTCCGACAAATCACTAAACACTCCAAACAATTTAGCCGTATGAGATTCCGCCAACGCAACAGTGGTAAAGAAGAAAGCTTTCTTCATTCATCGTCATTACCATGACCTCAAATGGCAGATCCATTTTCTATAGTTAAAACTACAGCAGGTCAGAGTATGAAAAAGTTAAAAGTTATTATTTATGATGCTATTATTTCATCTGTGCTGACAGCTTGATAATATGGTATAAATTAAAAACTTGTTTTTAGTTCTGGTCTATCTGCACTGATATCTTTTTTTTAAAAAATAATAAACCTTCTATGTTAATCCATTTATGAGGTCATGAGGTTTTTCTATGCAGAACGAGCATGGGATAATCACAAACTACAGATATATTCTCAGAGATAACTCTTGAGATAATATATTGTGACCAAAAGGACAACTAAAATTGAATTTGAAATGCTGAGAATCTCATGAAATCTAAGTTTAACTGGGAAAGTGTTTACTTTGGGATCAGAATAACACTGAAAGATATAAAAAGGTAGGGCAAAGCCCTTGAAGGTAAGTTTTTCTGAGAATGAGCAGATGCAGTTCTCGGAAAATGAAAAATAGAAGCTCAAATCTTGAGGAAACTTCCTTAAATTCTATTTTCAGAGCTATTTTCAGAGCTGCATATAATCAGACAAACAGTAAGTGTGGGCGATACCATGATATTTATGCCAATTTTATTCATATATTCTGGAAGTGATCAATTATAAATTTATTATGGATGCACAATATAAAGCTAGATGAAGAAGTTATTTGATTCCCTTACAGCAAAAATATTAGGTTACCTACAGGAAATGGCATCTAACTATGACTTTGGGGTCAGAAAGCCATTTTTCTCCAGGCCAGATTGGCCAGGGATCTTGGAGGATTTTTTTGGCCATCTTCTGGGCATGGAGTAGGGGTCACTAGGGGTGTGGGGTGGGGAGTTAGTTGTGAAATTCCTGCATTGTGCAGGGGGTTGGACTAGATGACCCTGATGGCC
Source organism: Euleptes europaea (assembly GCF_029931775.1). Taxonomy (NCBI): domain Eukaryota; kingdom Metazoa; phylum Chordata; class Lepidosauria; order Squamata; family Sphaerodactylidae; genus Euleptes; species Euleptes europaea. The sequence goes on from NC_079316.1 coordinate 113,647,170, forward strand.
CCTTACAACTCTATGATTCTGTGATTCTATGAATAAAGAACGTCTACATAAGTTCTAACCACAGCAAAACTTGGTACAGCTGCCAACTGGAAAAGAAAGATGACACCGATTCTAATAGAAACAGTTCCAGAGGCTATGGCCAATTGCGCTCATGTAAAAAATGACACATTTTGTTATAATACACGAAGAAATGCAGCAAAGAGACACAGTTAGCGATAACTGGATTCTTCATATTGTGTACTGGAATGACAAATACCAAGACAACGTGGCGTTTTGTTTAGGTTTTTTAAAGCATCCATGGGCTCCCTTTGTTGGAATATGAGGCGTCTGACCCTCCAAGAGGTAACCAGCTGAGGAAAAGGAAGTATTTCTTCACACAACGCATAGTTAAATTGTGGAACTCCCCGCCCCAAGCTGTGGTGATGGCTGCCAACTTGAAAAGCTTTAAGAAGGGAGTGGACATGTTCATGGAGGAGAGGGCTAGCCATGGCTACTAGTCAAAATGAATACTAGTCATTATGCATGCCTATTCTCTCCAGGATCAGAGGAGCATGCCCGTTATGTTGGGTGCTGTGGAACATCGGCAGGATGGTGCTGCTGCAGTCGTCTTGCTTGTGGGCTTCCTGGAGGCACCTGGCTGGCCACTGATGGGCCTGGGTCTGATCCAGCAGGGATTTTCTTATGTCCTTATTAAAAGAGGCTGCTTTTCAGAGATTTCAGCCCTCCTGCCTCTTCAGCCAGGCCCCAGTTCGACTCCACCTTGGCACCAAGAAATCAGAGGCAGGTCAAGCCCCAGGGATGTCTGCCTTCCCACCACAGGGAGAGGCATTTCTTGAAGAAGCTCCCCATCTTCTCCCATCCTTTTCAATGGCTTGAGCATTTGTCTCCCCCTCTGCGCCTCCCACCCTAGACACCGCCCGGAAAGTGGACGCAGCCGGGTCTAACGGTGAGGTGGAAAAACCAACGCCTTTTCTGGAATGTGCGGAACGCTGAAGGGTGCGGGGTGGTAAAGCCTCCGCCCCAGAAACCAAAATAAGGGCTGAGGCCTCTAAGCAAGAGTTCAGCAAACACCGTTACTGAATTGTTGGAGTAAACAACACATATTAAGCCAAGGGAACTGTTTAATGGTTACCCGTTTATGAACTCCCTCTTCCCAAAATCTCCTGCCCTGTGCGCAAAGTGACATTTGTCACACAACCCCCTGAATGTGTTCCTGTACCACAGGAAAGACGAGATTTGGTTTTTCAGCTTGGCGTAGTTCTTTTGCCCAGTTCCCTACTTGCACAATCTGGGGTGAAGCATAGCTAGATTAGGGTTGCCAGGTCCCTCTTCGCCACCAGCGGGAAATATTGGGAGCGGTGCCTGAGGAGGGCGGGGTTTGGGGAGGGGCCGTAGCTCAATGGTAGAGCTTCTGCTTGGCATGCAGAAGGTCCCACGTTCAATCCCCGGCATCTCCAGTTAAAGGGACCAGGCAAGTAGGTGATGTGAAAGACCCCTGCCTGAGACCCTGGAGAGCCGCTGCTGGTCTGAGTAGACAGTACTGACTTTGATGGACTGATGATCAGGTTCAGTATAAGGCAGCTTCATGTGTTCATGTGTTCTAATGGCCAAAGCGGCCATTTTCTCCAGGTGAACTGATCTCTATCGGCTGCAGATCAGATGTAATAGCAGGAGATCTCCAGCCACCACCTGGAGGTTGGTAACCCTAAGCTAGATTCAAGTCCAGTAGCACCTTGGAGGCCAACAAGATTTTCAGGGTCTCGGCTCCCTTCATGAGATATGTGAAGTATGCAGTTTTCCACATGGTTTCATGCACCCTCCTGCATCTGACTCCTCAAGACCCATTTCAACAAACAGACAGAGTGCATAGGCAGGACATGCTCACTCACTGGATCATATGCCCAAGGAATCTTTCCCAGTGGTCCTTGAGGGTTTCTGGAAAGTCACCACACCCAACTTACCAACGTGTTATGGGTGCCTGCAGCTACATAGTCATCATACTCTTCTCAGACACAAAACCACACCCTGCCATGCAACAGCTGCTATCATACTGCCCTTGAAAAAATCTATGGTGAGGCCACACTTGGCATACCGTGTACAGTTCTGGTCACCACACCTCGAAAAGGATAATGCAGAGCTTGAGAAGGTGCAGAAAAGAGCAACCAAAATGATCAGGGGACTAGAGCAACTGCCCTATGAGGAACGGTTAAAACCCTTAGGGCTGTTTAGCTTGCAAAGAAGGCAGTTAAGGGGAGATAAGATAGAGGTCTATGAAATTATGCATGATTTGGAGAGAGTGGACAGACAGGGAGAAGCTTTTCTCCCTCTCTCATAATACCAAAACACAAAGTCATCCACTGAAGCTGGAGGGTGAGAGATTTAAAACAGATAAAAGGAAGTATTTTTTCACACATGTGGTTAAATTGTAGAACTCCCTGCCCCAGGATGTGGTGATGGCTACCAACTTGGAAGGCTTGAAGAGGGGAGTGCACATGTTCATGGAGGAGAGGGCTATCCATGGCTACTAGCCAAAATGGGTACTAGTCATGATGCATCCCTATTCTCTCCAGGATCAGAGGAGCAGGCCTATTATATTGGGTGCTGTGGAACCCAGGCAGGATAATGCTGCTGCAGTTTCCTAGAGGCACCTGGTTGGCCACTGTGTGAACAGACTGCTGAACTTGATGGACCTTGGCCTGATCCAGCAGGGCCTTTCTTATGTTCTTATCTCAGGAGCCCTTCTGGTCTGTCGCTGACCCCCAGGACCCTCCTGCACCCAGAAGTCTGAGAAAGGCAAAGACAAATGGGGGACTGGCATAGAAATAGGAGTCTTCACTGACTAATGGCTCAACAGGTATGTGTAGGAGGCTTTGAACCCAACAGTTCTGTGCTGAGATGCACATCCAGCAATCCAAGCAGGCTTAAAAAGGAAAACATTCCACAGAACCTCTGCAGTGAAAGAGGGATCCCATTGCATTCTGTGTTCTGCACGGTTGCTCGTGGGAACAGCTTGGGGGCAGGGGGAGACAAACTAGACCCCACCCATCTTGGAGCTCAAAGCAGTGTAATGCAGCAAGAGCCGTTATGCTTCAGCCAGGTTGCTAAGTTATGGGCCTTCCGACCGAAACAAAAACACAAACAAAACACAAAGAAACAAAACACAAAGACAAGTGTGACAATTGTTGGACCACGGTGTGTGGTTGTCCCAAGGAAACTGGTTTGCAAACCACATTCTACAGGCATGAGAAACCCACAAGACTTGTGGGGGGATTTTGCCCATAAGAGAAACACCAGCAAGGAGGAGGAGGAGGAGGAAGAATAATAGAAGAAGAAGAAGAAGAAGAAGAAGAAGAAGAAGAAGAAGAAGAAGAAGACGATGACGACGACAACTTGGTTTTTATATGCCCGTTTTCTCTACCACTTAAGGAAAAATCAAACCAGCTTACAATCACCTTCCCTTCCACTCCCCACAACAGACACCCTGTGAAGTAGGTGGGGCTGAGAGAGCTGGAAGAGAGCTGTGACTTGCCCAAGGTCACCCAGCTGGCTTCATGAGAAGAGAGGAACCGAACCCGGTTCACCAGATTAGCGCCCACCACTCCAAACCACCGCTCTTAACCACTACCCCACACTGGCTCCCTCTTCCCCCGCTACCATATGCAATCCCCACGGTTCCCTCCAGACTAACCTGAATTTCAACCAGGGAGGAAACAGGGCAGAACCAATTGGAGGCAGACAAAGGTGGGAGACCCTCCCTACAGCACTTACCGCCAAGGTACAGAGGCCGGTGCATTCGAACCAGCATGACGTTCCGGGTGCCAGACCCTGACCGGAGAGACTTGGGTTCAAAGCCTTTAGCCGTTTCTGAATGATCTCAGGCCGGACACTATACATCCGCCCAGCCTACCTCACATGGTTGTTGTGAAGGGGAAAAGGAGGGAGACAACCACATAGAGCAGGGGTGTCGAACTCGATTGTTACGAGGGCCGGATATGACATAAATGTCACCCGGTTGGGCCGTGCCTCACCAGCCCAGATTGAGTGTGTGTGTGTGTGTGGGGGGGTGGCTGGCTCGCATGCTGGATAAGAGCTCTCAAGGGGCCAGATCCGGCCCTCGGGCCTTGTGTTTGACACCCCTGACATAGTCCTGAGATCCCTGAACAGACATCAGGATGACAGAAAAAATTGTGCTAAGCACCAGAGGTTACAAGGCATTTACCTAGTAAATTGTAGCTACTCCAAAATTATGCAAAATAGTAGTAACAACAAAGGTTCAAATAAATTGCAGAACAAGTATTACAGTATCCAAATAATGAGCAAACGCAAAAAGCCAAAGTGTTGATAATATAACACAGACCCATAACAGTACAAGCAAAAACAAAAATCTTGATAATGTAACTCCCCCCCCCCCGCCCGCCCCAGACATCAGGATGGGTATTGGGGGCGGGAGAGAGCCTATTGGTGTTTGGGTCTTCTCTGTAGCTTAAAAGGCTCTCGTGTTTCCTTTAACTTTTCTCCAGGGGTTGCGAAGGATCCCAACGGCACGACACCACGCGCTACACTGATCTAAGTGGGCTGCCAAGACAGCAGGACCACAAACGCATTCCCGTCAGAAACGTGAACCAAAACCGACACCCCGAGAATGGCTTTAATTAGGAATATGATTTCTGACAATTAAAATATAGCATGCTAAGGAGTTGTTTTTAAAAGCCCTCGTCCGATAAAATCCATATGCAGAAGGTAACTTTCTGGGCTGTGTTTTGGTACTCTCCTGGGAATTCTGCTATTTGCAAAGCTCTGTGGAGATACTCTAGAGTTGCAGCATAAAAGCGAGTTACTGCCATGATCCCCAGCAGAGTTCCCTGCTTCTTCAATCTGTTGAGGTCAATGGGTTTAGAAGGGTGAAACTCTGTTCAGGATTGCACTGACAGCCGCTTCTCTCCAAGCAAACAACCCATGTTAGACAAAGAGCAAATACCAATATGCACACAAAAACAGTCAAACATATGGAGAAACTGGAGCCCGCGTTCTGTTTTTAATGACATTCTTGGCTAAGCACACATCAGAAAGTTTCGCCATCGTGTACTATTTCAAATGCAAAGAAATGCAACCGCTCTGGATCTGCCCGTTGGCCCCGATTACCTTCTGTCCTTAACGTTCTGTAAAGCATACTAAAAGGGAAAAAAATCCATGAAGGAAAGTCGGAATTTAAGAGCTAACCGTGCAGAAAAGGCACCTTTGCAACGCAGAATAAATGCCGCATTTTCAACTGGATTGGCCTCCAAAAGTCCAAGAGATCCAAGTTACACTGCAGGAGACGAACAACAACAATGGCTTTTAAACCTCAGGAAGTTTTAAATACTCACTCAGCTGGGCCAAAGGCCCGTCAAACTGCAAATCCAGAGGAAGTGAAGAGAAAGAAAAAGTGCTCGTAATCAAGAATTCAACTGGCGGAGAACATGAAGTTTCCCCTTTTTTGGAAGTCTGCAGCTGAAGGCATTCCCATAACGCAAGGCCAGAACCATTACACGCCAGCGAAGTCCTTTACTCGCAGTATGTGTGCCTGTGTGTGTGTGTGGGGGGGGGGGGTTGCCATTAGAGGAAATCCTTCCCCCCTGGCTGAAGTTCAACCCCCCTTATTAAAATGCAGAGTGGAAACAGCTGCTGGAGAAGGGAATGGAACGGTCCGAAGTGGCGTCTCCTGAAATTCTTGGCATCTGGAACCGTTCAGCGGCAGATTCCCAGTAGTCAGAAAGTTCACTCCTCTTGAAAAAAGGTTTTGCTTCATCATGGGAGGGATGGGCAGGAGAAAAATCCAGACTCGGCAACCACTGACACATCTTATGCAACCTCACAGTCCAGAGACTTTTCAAAATGACACAACTTGGTGTTAGCCAAGAAAGCACTGCTCCGAAGCCAGGAGTACTATCGATTAAACGCCCTAACACAAGAAACAAGCGTTCAAAGCGATTGATAGAATGGCTCCGGAGTCCTGAATGCGTGCATCCCGCGGACAGCCACTGCTCCTGACATTGCACAAAATGCCTGAAGCTCGAGGGCGCTTTCACACATGCCAAATAATGCACTTTCAATCCACTTCCAATGCACTCTGCAGATGGATTTTACTGTGTGAATTGGCAAAATCCACTTGCAAACCATCGTTAAAGTGGATTGAAAGGGCATTATTCAGCATGTGTGAAAGCACACCAAAAAATTCTCCATAGGCTCAGATCCCTTTTCAAAATCTACAAACTGTTTAAGGGTCTTGGGAGGTCAGATTGAAATGGAGGTCTCCTCCATCACCTATAACAATAATGCCCCCCTCCCCCGGCCACTTTTAAATGGTAACCCAAGCTCACTGAAACTCTGAGACACCTTATTATTTATTTGTTTGTACCTATTTATTTTACACAATTTCGGTTACATCCTGCCAGCAAATCCGCTTGACGTTCTCTGTCCCAAAAAGAACCCTTGACGTTCTCTGGAGATCTGTCGCGTTTCAGATGGCTGGCAATTTCTGAATGCCTGTTGTCAGGATCAGCCCTGACAGATCTCCAGCCAAGTCCCAATCAAGGAATGCTGCTTCCTCGCCAGACAAGGTCACACAATCAAAAGGACTGCTAAATATTATTTTTTTAAAAGACCTGCTGTCACCGTGAGCACATACACCAAACAGAAAATTAAACGCTTGCTTTTAAAATAAATATTTGTTTAGCTATCATAGGAGGCTGGGGAGGGCGGGGTAGAAATGTAATGAAATAAAACTGGGAACGCAGCAAGATCTATTTCCTACTACTTTAAGCACCCCTTCCTAAATAAATAGTGCGGGGGAATAGTACTGTGTGAGTAGTTGCTAAATCATAGAATCACAGTGTTGGAAGGGACCATTAGGGTCATCTAGTCCAACCCCCTGCACAATGCAGGAATTTCACAACTACCTCCCCCCCCACACACACGCACACACCCAGTGACCCCTATTCCATGCCCAGAAGATGGTAACAGAACCCCTCCAGGATCCCTGGCCAATCTGGCCTGGAGGAAAGGCGCTTCCTGACCCCAAAGTAAGGATTGGCATTTCCCTGGGCGTGTAAGAAAGGGCCCTGAGAGCCTAACACTGACGCAACCCTTCCTGCCCGCCCTCCCTCTCTCAATCTGCCTAAGCACTGCGTTTCAAAAGTCTGGAAAATTCGAGAGGTAACTGTGCCAGACTGTTGCACACTGCTCAATGCAAACTTGAGATAACCCTGGCAAGGGGGAAAAGTCAAGATGACTGTATATTTGTGTCCTTCTGCAAGAGCTGCACAGGGCTCATAGTGCAGTTATTAATTCAGACTTGTAGCTGCGTCAGGCACAAAAGGTACTATTGTAACGATACTCTTCTATACCCCCTGTAATATGGACACCCTTGGACTCTTGTGTCTGTACATTGGGACTGTTGGTGAATGGCAGGGGAGGCATGGAGAGAGACAGCACCACACTCCAAGACACAGGAGCATCCCAAGCACCCCACAGGACGTCGCTGTACGGAGCCAGCAGGGACCTGCAAATGGCACACAGCACATAGACCCCGAGAAGGGAAGGGGACATGAACTCCATCTTGGATCTGAATGCAGAGCAGAACAGGGAACTCCAAAATCTGCTCCTGAGCCTCTCTGCCAGAGACTCGCCCCTGGATCAGCTGCCTTCCTGGACACCTCTGCATAATCAAAGACACAGCCGGCATATCAAGATCTGCCTGACGACTTCAGACTCAGAACAATAGCGTTTTCCCCTTCCACGCCTTACATTCCTTCTCAGGGCAGGCTAATCCCATCTTCTCCTTCCCCTCCCTGCTCCCAGTTCCTGCCAGCTGCCAATAACACAATCACTGAGGGATTGACAGTCATCAATAATCCCCTCATATTCCGATCACCCTGGCCCACGCCTTTTCACTCTCAATCTTTCTCCAATTTTAAAGCAATGTTACCTTTGTGCCCCACTGCTCACATGCCCTGTGAGTCAGTCTGCCCCGAGGGCAGAATTTTACTATAAAGCAAAGAACCCTGGCACATGTCCGTGCCTTCTCCTTCGGATCCAAAAAGAGCGCCCCGTGTCTCTGCACGGCTTCTTGGCTATAACACGCTGGTTCGTGTAATAGCCCCCCCCCCCTCAACAGCTTCCCTCCTTGGAACCTCGCAGGACAGGTAGCCATTGACTCTCCTTATTGCTATCCCTTTTAGAACTCTTTTGTGTGTGTGTGTGTGTGTGTGTGAATATTGTGTGTGCAATTGCGTTTGTATGATTTGTACCCCCTTTTCCCCTAAATAAAGTGCATCCTGTTTTGACTGCAAATCCTGCTAAATCCTCTCGTTAGTGCTCTAAATTTGTCTCCAAACTGACTAATTCCCCATCAAAAGTTGGAGACCCCAGCATTCCCCGTAACACTATAGTTAAATTTTAGTCCAGTCGCACCTTAGAGACAAACAAGAGTTTCAGGATATACGTTTTCGAGAGCCAAATCTCCCTTTGTCAGACACAGTAGGCTAGAAATTGAGATCTGAGGGGTTTTTTATCCTAGTGAGAAGGTGGGAGAGGTGTTGTAAAGAATGCTTGTGAAGGATGCAGAGGTACCAGGCACATTGTAATCAGCTAGATGAAATCAAGCCTGAACTGACCCTAGAAGCTAAAATGACTAAAATGAGGCTATCGTACTTTGGTCACATTATGAGAAGACAAAAGTCACTGGGAAAGACAATCATGCTAGGAAAAGTTGAAGGCAGCAAGAAAAGAGGAAGACCCAACATGAAATGGATTGACTCCATCAAGGAAGCCACAGCTCTCCATTTGCAAGATCTGAGCACAGCTGTTAACAATAGGACGTTTTGGAGGACACTGATTCATAGGGTCACCATGAGTTGGATGTGATTTGATGGTAACACACACACAAATCCCAGGGATTGTCAGAGCCCATGGGACTTCCCTGGAGGGGAGGTGGTAAGCTCCCCCTCACAGGCCGTCTTTAAGCAGAGGCTGAACGAACACTTGCTAGGGATTCTCTAGGCTGACCCTTGATATCCGAAGTGGTAAAATGTTAAATGACATCTACCACCATTCATAGGGTCGCCAGGAGTCGGAAGCGATGGCACTTAACACACCCACAGAGCTGAGGGGAAATTCTTGGGGGCAGATAATAATGAGATAAGAATCCTATGTCCCTATTCAGCCGGGGGGGGGGGTGTTTCCATTGTTCTGAATTTGTGAATCAAGTTCAGCAATCTCACACTGTAATCTCCCCTTGAAGCTTCTCTGCTTGAGGACTGCCACTTTCGGGTCAGCAATGGAATGACCTGGAAGAATAAAACATTCTCCCACTGGTTTTTGAGTGTTCGGTTTCTAATGTAGGATTTATGTCCATTTATTCTGTTGCGTAGAGACTACCCTATTTGTCCGATGTAGAGAGTGGAAAGGCATTGCTGGCATTTGATGACATAAATAACGTTGGAAGACCAACAAGGGAATGAACCCTGAGATGGTATGGCAGGTGTTGTTGGGTTCAGTTATTGGGTTGTCAGACTGGATATGGGGACAGAGTTGGCATCTTGGCTTGTTGCAGGCCCGGAGACTGTGCCTACGTTGGTCCTTAGCGATGCATTAAACTGGTTTGAGCTGCAAGCTGCATGGGACCAGCAGCAGCATCCTCTTGTTGTTTCGTTTGGGCTTATCTTGTAGCAGGTTATCCCTTGGTATCGTTCTGGCTTGGCCAATCTGTTTCCTTACTACATCAGGTGGGCATTGTAATGCCAAGAAGGTCTGTTGTAGATCCTGCAGGTGAGACTCTCTGTCGGAGGGATCGGAACAGATGCGGCTGTAGCGCAGAGCTTGGCTTTGGACGATGGATCGTTTGGTGTGTTTAGGATGGTGAGTGCCTCCAAGCATTCCCCCTGGTGTAGTGGGGTTAAGAGCGGCAGACTCTAATCTGGAGATCCGGGCTCAATTCCCTCCTCCACATAAGCGGCGGACTCTAATCTGGAGAACCGGGCTTGATTCCCCACTTCTCCACATGAGCAGCAGACTCTAATCTGGAGAACCGGGTTCGATTCTCCACTCCTCCACATTAGCGGAGGACTCTAATCTGGAGAACTGGGTTCAATCCCCCACTCCTCCATATGAGTGGCAGACTCTAATGTGAAGCAGGTATGATTCCCCACTCCTCCACATGAAGCCTGCTGGGTGAGCTTGGGCCAGTCACAGTTCTCTCTGAACTCTCTAAGCCCCACCTACCTCACATGGTGTCTGTTGTGAGGAGAGGAAGGGAAAGTAATTGTAAGCTGCTTTGAGACTCGTTAAAGGCAGAGAAAATTGGGGTTTAAAAAACCAACTCCTTCTCATCCTTCTCTTCTTCTCCTTTGCTCTAATCAAGCTGATTACAACCTGCCTGGTACCTCTGCATCCTTTACTAGCATTTTTTACAAAAACCCTCCCACCTTCTCACCAGGATAAAAGGACTCAGATCTCTATTTCTATTCTACTGTGTCTGACAAAGGGGTCTTTGACTCTCGAAAGCTTATACCATGAAACTCTGGTTTGCCTCTCAGGTGCTACCGGACTCAAATCTAGCCGTTCTACTGAAGACCAACACAGCTACTCTCTGAAACTATCTTCATAAAAGGTACTATGCTATTCAAGCGTGTAGCCAGAGGCCTCAATTACTAGCTAGCAACAGTGCCGCAAGCTGCTATTTTCATACAGGCAGCAACCTTCCAATCCAAGGCAATCTAGTTTAATATAACTATTTGAAATGCAAGTAAACACTTGCAGGCTGAAACTCTTACATGCAGTGTGGGTGAGCTGGTAAGTGGGTGGATGTTCCTTATGTTGGCCAAGGCTCAGGGAACCGTTGTCATAATTGCATAAGAGAACATGAAATACAGGTGTAATGTGAATAGGCAGAATGAGTATCCGGCCAAACCAGCTTCCTTAGACTTCATAGATGTTTGTGTCTGCTGTTGGGCATGTTGTCAGGCGCTATGCCAGTGAGTAAAATTCTGCAAATAACGGCGGAAGGATCATCTTACACACCCCCAACAGCTAATTTTACCTGAGTCTCAGTTGCAACTCAGGTTCCACTAACAGTTCTTGCTCTATTGCCCTGCACAGCCCTAACATTTGCATTAGCACTTGCAAAAGGGCACAGAGACAGGAAGAGAGATCTGCAACTCTGGTCCCAGTAGGATAGAAACGTCTCCATTTCTGACAATGTGAGCCCGTCTATCCTTAAGTAGAGAAGAGTGAATTCACACACCCAATGGCAACAGCCTGTAAATGTCAATAGCAGGTAAATGACATTAGCAGGCATGTCTGGATCAGATGCGATATGCAGAGGGGCGGTAGGCGTGGAGAAATCAGCACTGGTAATGTGACCGGAATCCCAGGTCCCTATTCAATCCAGTTCTCTTACAAAGGGATTTCAATGGGAGATTAGAGAGACTGCTGAATTAAAATTTATAATGAAGCTCAAGACAATGCATTCTCTGGGATTGAATAGGGACCTGGGATTCCTGTCTCATTACCAGTTTCCCAGATCCTACTCTGATACTCTAACCACTGTGCAAAGCGGTCTCACCGTCCTAAATAATTTAGCATCAGTCATACTGACAGCCTATATAGCTTTGGTATAAGGCACCAGACAAGGTATCCCCTTCTGCCCTTGGTTATCCAACAAAGCCATTAGCAATAACAGTTATACCCAATCCACCTGCTAAATGGGTTTAGGCATTAGACAGCCCGGTAAAGATCACTCTTCATGTAGATGCTATTCTCCTGCCGTTGGAACATTCTCTTTCACAGCTCTTTGATACTGGTAAATATGTACAGTCCGTTTTTGGGACAGAAATCAGAGTTTTTGGACATCAATAGCTCAGAAACCAAGAAATGCCAAGTTAAGTATACAATCTGGTTTTGAATTGACAAAATCCGATATTTAGGAGTTCAATAAGAGATCACAAATGGATAAGATATAAACTACTATTCCATGTAGTTCAGGAAACTGTGAATTGCATTTGCTGGGAAAACTGCAAGAATAGTTCCTCTAAAGATAGGTCTTTTATGCGTGGCTGTTTCCCCCCAACGACTTCGGGTCTTTGTGTTGATTGTGCATGCCGTTTCCAACCGTCAGAGGTCGCTTTGCTCTCCCCCTGCATTTCCCCGCGTTTTGCCCTCTTTTTCAGAGGCCTGTTTTATCTAAAATTTGAAAACGCAGGCAAAAGGCGGGGAAATGCAGGGGGAAAGCGAGGCGGCCCCTGATGGTCGATGACAGCATGCACAATCAATGCAAAGACCCGAAGTCATCAGAGGGGTGATGGCGAGTGAAACAGCCAAGCATAAAGGACCATAGGTACTCTGCCTAAGTTTTCATTTTTGTTCAGACCATTTCCTTTGTTTATTGACTTGAGAGAAGTCATGAGTTAGCAGAAAATATGATTTCTCCTTGGGCAGCAAAACATCCCTGGACGCAGGCAAAAACCCTGCCGGAGCCAATCAACAAAGGCGGCTGTGCGCTTCCAAATCTTTTATGTTGTTATGATTCTGCTCAGCTGATTTGGAGGCGTGTGGGTTTAAGAAGGATTAAAATTGACAATGGTTAAAAGCGTGGACAAATATCACAGCCCTGGGCTCGGTGGCTAGCCTAGATGAGGAAGAACGAAAAAGATAGTTGGCTACAAGGGAAATCTTCTGTTTGGTTTTTTTTTTTTTAAGTCAGGCCAAAAATAGAATGAAATTGTCTACCCATTTTCAGTTCTGGAGACACTTTTAATCCAACTAGTAAATGAGATGTTTTTTTCTGATTGGGAAAAACACAGACTTTTCTTTATAACATATTAAGAACCCATGCCAGAAGACAGTTGTTTTACTTGGGAAGAAATAAGCATGCTTCCGGAAGGCTGGTCTTTATCATTTCAGATTAGATCCTTTGTCCATCCAAAAATTTAGAAGCTAACAAGATGGAAACTCTGGAAGCATAATAATGGGGGGGGGGGAGAGTCCCCTTGTTTGATGTAACAGATTGTTAAACTGGAATTCTAAGAAAGATCTCTATAAAACAGGTTGGGGAAAAGGAGCCGAGTAGAATTTAAGGTTTGTTTAAAAGCTCTTCAATTTGCCTTCTTTACAGGAAGCTAAACGTAATGCCGCGTTTCACTGGCTCTTGACTTCAATTATGTGAAATAAAATATTATGTACAAATAGCTGCTGGAAATGCTTACCAGCGCAGGTTACTTTTTCCAACTCTGGAAAGCTTACATGTGGAATGAAAACTACTGAAACCAGATGCTGCTGGCGGTTTCTCAAATCGGTGAGGTAAATATGAGATCGGGACCAATGTCTGTCTTACTTATCTCAGGTGTAAGTAAATTATCCTTTCGCAATGAGATTATTTATTTTGGATTTGCTTGCAGCCGTTAAAATTCTATTAGAAGATACTGGAAGTCCGAAGCTTTACTATATTCCCAAATGGTTAAAGGAATGGACAAAAAACCTGACAGGATAAATCACAGAAATGGATCGACACCGCCTACTTCATCATAAGGGAAACAGAATCAGCGTGCAACCTAACTGCAATACTCGCTAGAATTTTACGTAAGAACATAAGAAAGGCCCTGCTGGATCAGACCAAGGAGGCCCATCAAGTCCAGCCATCTGTTCACACAGGGGCCAACCAGGGGCCTCCAGGAAGCCCACAAGCAAGACGACTGCAGCAGCACCATCCTGCCTGCGTTCCAAAGCACCTAATATAACAGGCATGCTCCTCTGATCCTGGAGAAAATAGGTACACATTATGATTAGTAGCCATTTTAACTAGTAGCCACAGATAGCCCTCTCCTCCATGAACATGCCCACTCCCCTCTTCAATCTAGTCCCCTGATCATTTTGGTTGCTCTTTTCTGCACCTTCTCAAGCTCTGCAATATCCTTTTTTAGGTGTGGTGACCAGAACTGTACACTGTATTCCAAGTGTGGTCTCACCATAGATTTGTACAAGGGCAGTATGGTAGCAGTAGTTTTATTCTCTATTCCTCGTCTAATTATGGCCAGCATGGAATTTGCCTTTTTTACAGCAGCCGCACACTGGGTTGACATCTTTATTGAGCTATCCACTACCACCCCAAGATCCCTTTCTCGGTCTGTTGCTGCCAGCACAGATCCCATCAGTGTATATGTGAAGTTGGGATTTTTTGCCCCAGTATGCATCACTTTACACTTGCTCACATTGAATCTAATTTGCCTTTTTGATGCCCATTCTTCCAGTTTGTAGAGATCCTTTTGGGCACCTTCACAGTCCAATTTTGTTTAAACCACCCTAAATAATTTGGTATCATCTGCAAACTTGGCCTCCTCACTGTTCACTCCCAACTCCAGGTCACTGATGAACAGGTTGAAAAGCACCAGTCCCAAAACAGATCCCTGAAGGACCCCACTGCTCACATCCCGCCATTGGGAGAACTGACCATTGATTCCTACTCTCTGCTTCCTATTTTCCAGCCAGCTCTCAATCCATAGGAGGACTTGTCCTCTGATCCCATAACTATGAAGTTTGCTTAGAAGTCTTTGGTGGGGGACTTTGTCAGAAGCCTTTTGGAAACCCAAATACACAATATCCACAGGCTCATTCCTGTCCACATGCTTATTGACACTTTCAAAAAACTCTAATAGGTTAGTGAGACAGGACCTACCCTTACAGAAGCCATGTTGGGTTTTGCCCAGCAGACCTTGCCCATCTATATGCTTGACAATTCTATCTTTAATAATGCTTTCCACTAATTTACCTGGAACAGACGTTAAGCTAACTGGACTGTAATTTCCTGGGTCCCCCCGGAATCTTTTTTATAAATGGGTGTTTCATTGGCCATTCTCCAGTCCTCTGGTACAGAGGCTGATCGAAGGGACATGTTACGTATCTTTGTTAGGAGTTCAGCAATTTCCCATTTGAGTTCTTGAAGAACTCTAGGATGAATACCGTCTGGTCCCTGTGACTTGTTAGTTTGCAGTTTGTCTAGACGTTCTAGGACTTCCTGCCTTGTTACCACAATTTGCCCCAGTTCCTCATTCTCCCCCCCCCCAAAACCGCTGTTCAGGAGAAGGAATCTGCCCCGTATCTTCAACAGTGAAGACAAATGAGAAGCCAGTGTGGTATATTGGTTAAGAGCGGTGGTTTGGAGCGGTGGACTCTGATCTGGAGAACCGGGTTTGATTCCCCACTCCTCCACATGAAGCCTGCTGGATGACCTTGGGCTAAACACAGCTCTCTTGGATCTCTCTCAGCCTCACCTACCTCACAGGGTGTCTGCTGTGGGGAGGGGAAGGGAAGGTGATTGTAAGCCAGTTTGATTCTTCTTTAAGTGGTAGAGAAAGTCAGCATATAAAAACCAACTCCTCCAACTGCTACTACTACTACCCCAATTTTTAACCCGATCTAACTCCTTGTATTTTAAAACTGTATTATGCGATTAAAGGTGTTTGTATTGTATTGTATTGTACTCCTCCTACTCCTACTCCTTCTTAATAATGGAAAAAGAAAGGGGTAAGGAGTGGCCGACTCTGAAAACCAAAAGTCTAAGAAACCAAAGATCCAAGAATAACTGTGCCACAACAGAATAATCAAGGCAGGTGTGAACCTGGGCATGTCTCGCAAGGGAGAGGGGCTGGGAACATCTTTTTGCCAGCTGAAGTACAGTAACTGGGCTCAGCTTCAGCTCTTCCTGTGCTACGGGTCTTTTGCCTGGCTGTGGCCAGGCAGTGATCACGATTGGACAGTGATCGTGTCTCTATTTGCAAAGATGATGGCAAACCACCCCAGAACATCTCGTCTTGAAAAACCTCTTGGCCCTTTGGCTTTGAGCCTGTGGATCATCGCCTATGGCTAAGAGTGGGCTACACTGGTAAAACATGCAGTGGCCTACAGTGCTGGAACACTGACCTGCACATGTTTTCACTAGCCAGTTTAAGCTGTGGCTTTGCATTTGTTTTGTACGTTGCTTCAAGTTTCCAGAGAAGAAGAAAGGCAGGGTACAAATGCCTAAAAATGTGGTGCCTTGCACGCCGGTTACAGATCACAGAATCATGCGCCGGTGGGAGATAATGGAGGCTTGGAGGTTTTCCTGATTTGCCTGCTTACATGGAGACCGTGTGCCAGGATTGCTGCTACCAGTATGGGCCGGCAAGCAAAGGATCTTTCCCTCCTGCCCCCACAAAAATTCTCTGGGACCTGACCCTCGGACACATCTGAATCCACGTACCCGAGTGCTGTTGCTTTCGTGTACCCTTGGGGAAATGTAGACAGTCGTTCTTTCCCCAAAAGGAAGTGAGCAAATTCAGAGAGCCGTCAGCACAAAACAGAGTCAACCTGAAGCCAGGCTTTTAGGCCGGCTTCACACCCATATGACCAGCCCAAAGGAACGTCACCCTGTCCACAGCCAGATGACATCTTTGCTGATGGACGCATTCCACAAGACCTCCATACGGCTTCAGGCTTCTCATGGCCCTGGCTGGCATACAGAGGCCAGTTCCAGGTCACGGAGCGGTCAACTTTCTTTAGACGAAGTCAGAACTCAACACTGTCAGCTGCCGCAGTGTGGTGATGGTGGGGGTCTCGCTGAACGCCTTCTCTTGTGTCAGCCACAACAGGAGGAAGCCTTGGCCATGGTTCTGGCAGGTGGAGGACAGCACACTGAAATACGCAGGATTTAAAATAGTTTTTAGCAGGATCTGACTCCTAGGATCAAGAAGCCAGCATGTGCAAATAAACGCAGGATCCCCCAGTGATGCATTCTCACCAGTGACCGATGTCATGTGGCGCAACAGCCATTCTGTTCCTGATTTTAACCCCAAACAGTGTGGTGTAGTGGTTAAGAGCGGTGGTTTGGAGTGGTGGACTCTGATCTGGAGAACCAGGTTTGATTTCCCCCTCCTCCACATGAGCAGCAGAGGCTAATCTGGTGGATTGGATTTATTTCCCCACCCCACCACATGAAGCCAGCTAGGTGACCTTGGGCAAGTTACAGCTCTGTTAGAGCTCTCTCAGCCCCACCTACATCACAGGGTGTCTGTTGCGGGGAGGGGAAGGGAAGGCGATTGTAAGCCGGTTTGAGTCTCCTTTAAGTGGTAGAGAAAGTTGGCATATAAAAACCAACTCTTCTCTTCTTCTCAGGCGACAAGGCCCAAGAACTGGAAAAGAAGGAACAACCTTTCTTAGTTTGTGATTTTATTCAGCTGTAGAACGTTCTTTTGCTTTTGAAAATTATATTTTTGGTGACGTTCCGGAATTACTACGTTAAACTTACTTCTTCTTCTTTTTTTAAGGAAGCCACTCAGAGTCCAGGAAAGGTGGGATAAAATATCACGAAAAAGCAAACAAAAGGCAGGAATCAAATGCTGCTTTCTAACAATAGGCCAGCAGCCGGCTTGTCAAGTAGAACAAGAGTCAGTGAACAAAAGATCCAAGTACAAATAAATGATCGGTCAAGCCAGTCTGGGGTATCAAAGGAGGAGGAGGAGGAGAAGAGTTGTTTTTTATATGTCGACTTCCTCTACCATTTAAGAAGAATCAAACTGCTTCCAATCGCCTTCCTTTCCTCTCCCCACAACAGACACCTTGTGAGGTAGGTGGGGCTGAGATTTTGGAGAGAACTGTGACTAGCCCAAGTTCACCCAGCTGGCATCATGTGGAGGAGAAGGGAAAACCAACCCAGTTCTCCAGATTAGAGTCCACCACTTTTCACCATTACACCACGTTGGCCCCCACTTTAACCACTAACACCATGCAAGTCCAGTGTTATCAGAGCCCAACAGGATGTAGTCCTGAATACTCGATCATTCCCTCCAGAAGTTAACAATGGTCTTTACCAGTCACGGAACGGTGAGGATTCACTTCCCCAAAAGCATGGAAGCTGAATCTAGATTTATACACTTTTGTGCTATTTTCAGATTAAATTAAAAACTGTGTTCTCTGACCTTGGCTGATTTTTTGCCCCAAATCCTGAAGTTCTGTTTCGCGGCTGTTGCTTGATCACAGACTTTTAAAATACCCAACAGGAATATATGGCTTGAGGGATCTAAATCCACACCCTCATTCCTACAGAAGCTGCCTGCAGAAAGAGTGGATTCTGCTACAAGATGCAAGCTTGGTTCCTGGCAAGATCTGGAAACATGCGTGTGACCTTTGCTTTCCTGAAGGGTTTGTGTGTATGTCTTGGGACTTCCAGGGCTCTTCATGGGCCATTTATGCACGGCTGTTTCCTTGCTGTCACCCTGCTGACTACTTTGAGGCTTTGCTTCGATTATGCTTGCATTTTCCGAAAGTCAGAGGTCACCTCGCTCTCCTGGCTAACACAAATTCAGAAAATGCTGGCAAAATGCACGGAAACACGTGGGGAGAGTGAGGCGACCTCTGATAGTCAGGAAATGCAAGCATAATCAAAGCAAAGCCTGAAGTAGTTGGCAGGGTGGCTGCGAAGAAACAGCCGTGCATAAATGGCCATTGAAAGCACCGGGCCCAGCATCATAAGAACATAAGAAAGGCCCTGCTGGATCAGACCCAGGCCCATCAAGTCCAGCAGTCTGTTCACACAGTGGCCAACCTGGTGCCTCCAGGAAGCCCACAAACAAGACGGCTGCAGCAGCATTATCCTGCCTGTGTTCCACAGCACCTAATAGAATAGGCATGCTCCTCTGGTACTGGAGATAATAGGTGTGCATCATGACTAGTATCCATTTTTACTAGTAGCCACGAATAGCCCTCTCCTCCATGAACATGTCCACTCCCCTCTTTAAGCCTTCCAAGTTGGCAGCCATCACCACATCCTGGGGCAGGGAGTTCCACAATTTAACTATGTGTTGTGTGAAGAAATACTTCCTTTCCTCTGTTTTGAATCATCCTGCCAGATGGGGGACAGCCTCTGTTTTGTGCTGGGATGACCACTCTAGCTTGGGAAGTTCCTGGAGTTTGGGGGGAAGGGTGCGCTTGCAGAAGGCAGAGTTTGAGGAGGGGAAGGATCTCAGTGGAGACGGGATGCCATAGAATCTGCTCGCTGAAGCTGTCATTTTCTCCAGGGGAACTGGTTTCTGTAGTTTGGAGATACATTGTAATTCCTGGAGGTTGGCAACCTTAGTTTTGTAGCTAGACTGAACTCCTGCCCATCCAATGAAAACAGAGGCTGAGTGCTTCTATTACTTTGAAGCAAACGAACAACATCGTAGCAGTTGGAAAACAGTAGTTTGAAATTAATAGCTCTGATTCATCCGAAATAGTTTAACACGCCTTGCTTATGGAAACAACACCCTGTAGTTTCCACATCTCTTGCACTTGCTGGATTAGGCCCATCCAGTCAAGCATTCAGGCAGATTCCTCCCAGCAGAACAGGAAAACAGTCTTTCCAAGGCATCCACAGAAGTCATTAGCCCATGCTCACCTGACCTGGATGGCCCTGGCTAGCCCAACCTAGACAGATCTTGGAAGCTAAGCGGGGTTGGCCACAGGTCAGTACTTGGAAGAGAGACCACCAAGGAAGTCCAGAGCTGCTCCGCAGAGGCAGGAGATGGCAAAACACCTCTGAACATCTCCGGCCTTGAAAACCCCATGAGGGGTCGCCGTGAGTCCGCTGCCAGTTGACGGCGTTTTCCACCACCAATGTTATTACCCTGTGGGTCGACATGGGCTGATGTTGCTCATAGAATAATAGAGTTGGAGGGACCACAAGGGTCATCTAGTTCAACCCCCTGCACAATGCAGGAAATTCACAATTACCTCCCCCCACACCCCCAGTGACCCCTACTCCATGCCCATAAGATGGCCAAGATGCTCTCCCTCTTATGATCTGCCTAAGGTCATAAAATCAGCATTGCTGATAGATGGCCATCTAGCCTCTGCTTAAAAACCTCCAAGGAAAGAGAGCTCACCACCTCCCGAGGAAGCCTGTTCCACTGAGGCTCTAACTGTTAGAAAGTTCTTCCTAATGTCTGGACAGAAACTCTTTTGATTTAATTTCAACCCGTTGGTTCTGGTCCGACCTTCTGGGGCAACAGAAAACAACTGGCACCATCCTCTATATGACAGCCCTTCAAGTACATGATGGCATGAAAGAAACTGATTTTCTTCCAATCTAGGGGAAATTCTGATAGCAGCTGACGAGTAAGAGCTGCCTTCAAGCAAGCAGAAAAGCAGCTATTTACAAGTTTGCACAAAGCTGACCACAATTCCGTTTCCCCCTAGAATTATCGGGAGTTAAAGAGCCCAAACAAAACTCACATATGAGACAGTGGCTTGGTTCCCTTCTCATAAATCAGCAGAATTGGTCTCCCGGTTCTTAGAAGTGAGGCGATACAAGACACTCCATGGAGTTTCTCCAACCATGCATGGACAGGGTATTACTAATATGGTGTCTGCCATGACATACCAATGCATCATGTAAAACCAAAGAAAGATTTATTTTTCCTTTCAAAACGGTTGTTCTATTCATATATACATGTCTGCAGACTTAACTAGTCCACTAGTCCTTGAGATAGGTCACGATGGGTAGCTGTGTTACTCTGCCAGCATGGTGTAGTGGATAATCTGGAGAACCAGGTTGATTTCCCCACTCCTCCACATGAGGCCAGCTGGGTGACCTTGGGCTAGTCACAGTTCTCTCAGCCCCACCTACCTCACACGGTGTCTGTTGTGGGGAGAAGAAGGGAAGGAGGTTGTAAGCCGGTTAGATTCTCCTTAAAAAATGTAGAGAAAGTCGGCATATAAAAATGAACTCTTCTTCTAGCAGTAGGAAAGAGCAAGAGTCCAGTAGCACCTTAAAGCCAAACAAAATTTCTGGCAGGGTATGAGCTTTCGTGAGTCACAGCTCACTTCTTCAGAGGTACCTGAAGAAGTGAGTTGTGCCTCATGAAAGCTCATACCCTACCAGAAATTTTGTTTGGCTTTAAGATGCTACTGGACTCTTGCTCTTTTCTTTAACTAGTCCTGACCTGGCCCAGGCAAGCCCAATTTTGTCAGATCTCAGAAGCTAAGCCGGGTCGGCCCTGGTTAATACTTGGATGGGAGACCACCAAGGAAGTCCAGGGTTGCTCTGCAGAGGCAGGCAATGGCAAAACCACCTCCGAACATCGCTTGCCTGAAAACCCTCCAGGGTCGCTGTAAGTCGGCTGCAGTTTAACAGCCCTTTCCAGCACCAGACTTAACTGCTTTAATGTGTGTTAATCCCTCATACGATTAATCTAACCGGGCAACAGACTCAGTGAAAGACAGCGAGAGTGAGCATTCACTGGTGGACTCCTTTCAACTTCCAGAACCTACCCATCGCCTTTCCTCACGCCCCTACTTCCGAAGCCACAAGTGCCAGTCCTTGTGCCAAAGCCCCGCTCGGGCAATGCCAAAGAGAAGGGCTCTGGACCCCCAATGCCCTCAGCATCTAACTCTGAATTCTCTCCAGGCTCCGGCCAGGTGTCCCGAGAACAAACTCTCCTTCTTTCCAGCTATGAAAACATCCCTATTTTATAAAGCTCTTGGAAAAGGTGACGTGTTGGGCTTTGCGGGGGAGGGGCACGAGCTGCCGCAGAGACCTCAGAGCGTGGGGTTCCTTGGCTCACTCAGAGACCTTAAAATAACAACAGGCATCTGGAAACAGAGGGCCTTTTGTTTGTGACTCCTTCCACCCGGAAACTCCCAGAAATGCCGCCCGGTTCATCAACAAGTCCATCTCCACCTTTCTTTTTGGGCTAGGAAAGTCAGATAAGAATGGGGAGAAAGGATGCAGATGGAGAGATGCATCTTCCACAGATCTTGGAATGGCAATGCTCCCCTTCCAGCAGGGTCCTTCCCACAGGTTCCGACGCAACCATGCTAGGCGAGACATATGAGAATGGCCAGCACTGCTTGTTCCGCTCCCCTCCGTGGTGAAATCAGAACAGTCAGCCAGGAAGGGCGGGGGGGAGTCATAAGCAGCAGGATCAAACCTGAGCAGCTTTCCCTTCCCCAGCAGCCAACGCAAACCATGTTTGTGTACCCACCATACCGTGCAGTGTGGGACTCTAAATAAATAAATAAGCCCAACACATGAATTTGCCTTATCGTGAGTCAGTTCCTCGGTCCATCAAGGTCAGTCTTATCTACTCAGACCGGCAGCAGCTCTCCAAGGTCTCAGGTATTGTCAACTCAGACCGGCAGCAGCTCTCCAAGGTCTCAGGTACTGACTACTCACATAAGAACATAAGAACATAAGAGAGGCCCTGCCGATTTTGTTTTAACCACCCTAAATAATTTGGTGTCATCTGCAAACTTGGCTACTTCACTGTTTAACCCCAACTCCAGGTCATTGATGAACAGGTTGAAAAGAACCGGTCCCAACACAGATCCCTGAGGCACCCCACTGCTCACATCCCGCCATTGGGAGAACTGACCATTGATTCCTACTCTCTGCTTCCTATTTTTCAGCCAGCTCTCAATCCATAAGAGGACTTGTCCTCTTATCCCGTGACTATGAAGCTTGCTTAGCAGTCTTTGGTGGGGGACTTTGTCAAAAGCTTTTTGGAAATCCAAACACACAATATCCACAGGCTCATTCCTGTCCACATACTTATTGACGCTTTCAAAAAACTCTAATAGGTTAGTGAGACAGGACCTACCCTTACAGAAGCCATGTTGGGTTTTGCCCAGCAGACCTTGCCCTTCTATATGCTTGACAATTCTATCTTTAATAATGCTTTCCACTAATTTACCCGGAAGAGACGTTAAGCTAACTGGCCTGTAATTTTCTGGGTCTCCCCTGGAACCTTTTTTATAAATGGGTGTTACATTGGGCATTCTCCAGTCCTCTGGTACAGAGGCTGATCGAAGGGACATATTACATATCTTGGTTAGAAGTTCAGCAATTTCCCATTTGAGTTCTTGAAGAACTCTAGGATGAATACCGTCTGGTCCCTGTGACTTGTTAGTTTGCAGTTTGTCTAGACGTTCTAGGACTTCCTGCCTTGTTACCACTATTTGCCTCAGTTCCTCATTTTCCCCTCTCCAAAATCTCTGTTCAGGAGAAGGAATCTGCCCTGTATCTTCAACAGTGAAGACAGATGAGAAGAATTCATTTAGTTTTTCAGCAATCGCTTTATCCTCCCTTACAGTTCCTTTACTCCCATTGTCATCCAATGGTCCAACCGCTTCCCTAGCTGGTTTCCTACTCCTAATATACTTAAAGAATTTCTTATTGTTTGTTTTGATGTGTTTAGCAATATGCCCCTCAAAATCTTTTTTTGCATCTCTAATTATCTGCTTGCATTTCCTTTGTGCAAGTTTGTGTTTGCTTCTGTTCGCCTCGTTTGGGCAAACTTTCCAGTCTCTGAAGGAAGACTTTTTTTCTCTAATTGCTTCCTTCACCTTACCCGTTAGCCATGGTGGTGACCTCTTGGACTTATTACTACCTTTCCTGACCTGAGGTATACAAGCTAGCTGAGCCTCTAGTAATGTGGACTTGAGTAACCCCCAAGCCTTTTCAAGAGATTTAACCCTCTTAACTGTTCCTTTCAACTTCCTCTTTACCAGTTTTCTCATTTTAGAGAAGTTCCTTCTTTTAAAGTCAAGGTAATTGTATGAGATTTCCCAGTCACTTTCCCACTTACATCTAAATTAAATTTGATGCTATTGTGATCACTATTGCCAACTGGCTCAACTACATCCACATCCCGCACTAAGTCACCGGCAGCACCACAGAGTATTAAATCCAGGATCGCCTCCCCTCTGGTTGGGTCTATGACCAACTGTTCGAGGGCACAGTCATTTAGGATGTCTAAAAATCTCATCTCTTTGGCTTGTCTGGAGCATACATTTATCCAATCAATATGAGGGAAGTTGAAGTCTCCCATTATTACTACTTAGTTACCTTTACATGCTTCCCTAATTTCATACTCCATCTCAAGATCACCCTGAGCCATTTGGTCAGGGGGCCGGTAGAATGTCCCCAGTACTAATTCTCCTTTGGGGCCCGGAATCGTCACCCATAAGGATTCTGTGGACGAGTCTGCCCTTTTTATGGTCTCTAGCTTATTAGACACTATTCCTTCCTTGATATACATAGCAACACCCCCTCCAATACGCCCTTCCCTGTCATTTCTATACAGTTTGTAACCAGGGATGACTGTATCCCACTAGTTCTCTTCCCTCCACCAGGTTTCTGTAATGCTCACTATATCTATGTTTTCTCTTAAAACCATGCACTCTAATTCCCCCATTTTTGCTTGGAGGCTTCTAGCATTAGCATAGAAACACCTCCACACTGTTTCTCTCTTTCGACTTGCCTGGCATGTGCCTTTGGGCATCTTTAAGTAGCTATCCATCTTTTTTTTTCCTTTCCCTTTCATGTCTAAGTGATTCCTATGTGGGCAATCTGAAGCAATTTTCCCTTTGTCCATATGCACTGAGTTTGCCCGAACCAGATGCTTCTCCTGTCGGCTTTCCCCCCTGGTTCAGTTTAAAAGCTGCTCTGCCACCTTTTTTATATTATGCGCCAGCAGTCTGGTTCCATCCTGGTTCAAGTGGAGCCCATCCCTTTTGTATAGGCCCGGCTTGTCCCAAAATGTTGCCCAGTTCCTTACAAAACTAAAGCCCTCTTCCCTGCACCACCGTCTCATCCACGCATTGAGACTCACCAACTGTGCCTGCCTAGCTGGTCCTGCACGTGGAACAGGTAGCATTTCTGACTAACAGCAGCTCTCCAAGGTCTCAGGTATTGTCAACTCAGACCGGCAGCAGCTCTCCAAGGTCTCAGGTACTGACTATTCAGACTGACAGCAGCTCTCCAAGGTCTCAGGTATTGTCAACTCAGACTGGCAGCAGTTCTCCAAGGTCTCAGGTACTGACTACTCAGACTGACAGCAGCTCTCCATGGTCTCAGGTATTGTCTACTCTGACTGGCAGCAGCTCTCCAAGGTCTCAGGTACTGTCAACTCAGACCGGCAGCAGCTCTCCAAGGTCTCAGGTACTGACTACTCAGATTGGCAGCAGCTCTCCAGGGTCTCAGGTATTGTCTACTCAGACTGGCAGCAGGTCTTTTACATCATCTTCACTCGATCCTTTTACTTTCCCTTGATCCTTTTAACTGGAGATGCTGGGGATTGAACCTGGGATTTTGTGCATGCCAAGCAGACAATCTATCAATGAGCCAAAGTCCCTCCCCGACTACAAGAGAGAATCCCCATGTTTAAGCCCCAGCACATAGATCGTGGTGGCAAAAGTAATTAATTGATACCAGTCAATCCATTCACTGCTTGCGAACAGCATGAAGAGCTCACATAGGGTGGCAGATAGACACCAGGTTGGTGAGTCCAAATTTCAGCTCACTGGCTGGCCTCAGACAGGTGTCTCCCAACCTAACCCAAATCACGCAGTTGTTTGGTTATGCCTGGAAAATGTCCCTGTCTCCTCACACTGGGGTCTTTCAGACAGACCCTTCTCTGCCAACCCAAAAGAGCTCACTGGGGAAACCAGATTATGTGTCTATGTGGTTGCTCCAACTTTATTGCTAGGATTAAATACAAGACCACACAGATTAAACCACGTGCCAGCTCTTGTTTTTATGGGCAGGTGGAATTTAGTTTATTAGCGCTTTTTATTTTGCGGAAGGGTTGGTTTTACTGTCATAATGTCTCTTTCTAACTGCTGATTTAATTATCTGACCAGCTTTATTTTTATTACAGTCAGTGTTGTGTGGTGGTTAGATGTTTGGAAAGACCTGGAAGACCCAGGTTCCAATTTCCACACCTGCCACGGAAGCTCACTGGGTGACCTTGGGCCAGTCACACACTCTCGGCCTAGCCTTCCTCACAGGGTTGTTGTGAGGATAAAATGGAGGAGAGGAGGACGATGTAAGCAACTTTAGGTTCCCATTGGAGGAAAGGCAGGGTATAAATGAAGCAAATAGATAAATGTTATTGATCTTTTATTTAATGTAAATTGTTTTGAGGATATATTTTTTTTTTTAGGTAGAACTGCCAGGTAGTAATCTGATTAATAAATAAAAACCCAACAGCGGTTCCCACCGACTGACTTGAGGAGCAGAAGGATCCTTAATCATTGCAGGAGAGAGCCAGCTGGTTACCACGCCAACCGCCCACGTCTTCAGCAACGCTTCGGCCAAAAAGGCCCACGTTGTCTTTGTGCCAGGAGAGGAAAGATTAAGTATTAATCTCCTTCCAGATCAGATTGCATTGGGTTTCCTTAAACAATAAGTCAGATCTAACAGCAAAACACAAAGAACAAAAACCGCCGCCAAGGAAACGAAGAGAACAAAAACGCTGATTTCTAGGTGTTCGCACCTGATCTGGCTAATAGAATAGGCAGGCGGGTCACCCTGTACCTGGCTACAGACAAACCACAGCAAAAGCAGTTGTCTGCATTAGAAATCTCTCTCTCTCTCCTTCCCTCGTTCCTGGCTGCAAATAGAACCTAGAATCAAGTGAGAACAGCTTCTACTAATTCATGATTGAAGAATCTTAGCAAAATGCTTGATTGCCTGGTTGTAAGCAACATCTGGACAAAACAGATGAGATAAATAACCTGCTTTAGGAAGCAGGGCTATTTTTCATGGCGCTTTTGGAATCCTGCTTATTTTCTGTGTTCGAACAGGTAAACAGGAAAAAAACGCACATAAAAAAACCCACATGAAAATTGTGCGCAGAAAAAAACCCACTGTCATAAATGCGCACAAGAAAAATGCCCACACAGAAAAATGCCCACATGGAAAAATACTCACATATGGTAAGTTTCATGGACAGCTGAAGGTTTTCTGCTCAACCTCAATATTTATAATAATAGATAACCAAAATTCTTCAACTACTTAATATTATTTATTTAGTTAGTTATTAAAAAATTAATTAACTTTACTTTTACAACTATTAATCCTCTCTCCTCCCCTCTGGAAAGAGGAAAGCCGGCCTTTCCAGTCCGGGGCTGCTGGGAGATTTAGTTTCTTTGAAATTCCATTACGGTTGTAATGGAAAGGAAAGGTACTCATCATTTTAAACAAATATGCTGTTTGCTTCCAATCGTATTGTGAATATGATAATTTTTCTATGTATTTTTCTGTGCGGGTAATTATCTGTGTGGGCATTTTTCCGTGTGGCATTTTTCTTGTGTACATTTATGACAGTGTGGGTTTTTTTCTGTGCACAATTTTCACGTGGGCTTTGTTATGTGTGCAGTTTTTCCCCCGCAGAGTCATTCGGACAAGGGCTTGTTCTAACTCTATCCTAGAATTAGGCAAAGGCATCTCTGATCATGAATAGGAGCTACTTTTTGAGGCTGCCTCCCAGAGAGCAAGCAAGGTGTAGCGGTTAAGAGTGTTGGACTAGTATCTGGGAGTCCTGGGTTCGAATCCCCAGTGGTGCCATGGAAGCTTGCTGGGTGACCTTGGGCTATCACACACTCTCAGCCTAACCTACTTCATAGGATTGTTGTGCGGATAAAATTGAAGAGAGGAGAGTGATTCCAGCTGCTTTTGGGTTCTCACTGGGGAGAAAGGAGGGGGGACAAATGAATGAAATCAATGAGGATTACATAAATAAATCCCAAATTCCACTTGGATGATCCATATTCAAAATGGAACAATTCAAGCCGGAACAGGGGCTAAAAGAATGAACTGAAGGAATTAATAACTCATCCTATAACCTATGAGTCTGAGAATCCAAGAAATACAAATTGGAGCTGGACACAGGCAGTTTAGACACAGAAGCAATTTTTTAAGAGTATGACAGATATAAAATTGTGGAAGCAAAAAACAAATATAACAACTCGTGGAGTTGAGGATCTAGCTGATACGTTTATGTTTTCTTTTCTGACGCTTGAGGCTGCTGAAAGAGATTTTCCTCCACACGTCTTACGATTCCTTCTCCCCTACCCAGCAGCATTTCGTCCATCCGACTGCACATTGCAAGCAAAAAATATTTTTTCTCTCTGCAGCATCTTGTGCTTCATCCCCCTGGGAAGGAGTTGGTGGACAGACCCCCCCCCTGCTGCCCCATAGCAGGGGGTCCATCTAGTCCAGGGCCAGCCAACGGGGGGGGGGGGTTTCGCTGCTTTCCTCCTTTCAGCCTAGAACAAGACCTCAGGGTGGACAAGTTCATCTCCCCCCATGCCCCCCAATACTGCTGGTGCTGCAGCCCAAAGGGTGGGGCAGCTCTTAGCAGCTAAAGAGGGTGTCATTGCCCCCCCCACTCCTCGAACAGTGGAGGCCCAACAGAAGAAGGAGGAGAAGATGGAGAAGAAGGAGGAGGAGGAGGAGGAGGAAAGGAGAAGGGAAGGAGGGGGAGAAGGGAAGGAGAAGGAGGGGAGGGGGAGAAGGAGAAGAAGGAAAGGAGAAGGAGGAGAGGGAGAAGGAAAAGGAGAAGAAGGAGGAGAAGGAAAGGAGACGGGGAGGAGGGGGAGAAGGAGAAGAAGGAAAGGAGAAGGAGGAGAGGGAGAAGGAAAAGAAGGAGGAGAAGGAAAGGAGACGGGGAGGAGGGGGAGGGGGAGGAGAGGGAGAAGGAGAAGGAGAAGAGTTGGTTTTTATATGCTGACTTTCACCACCTTTTAAGGAGAATCAAACCAGCTTACAATCACCTTCCCTTCCCCTCCCTATGGCCAGTTTCCCCCTACCACAACCACAGAGTAGAGACAGTCTTGATAAAGAACGTACCTTGGGTGATGCTTAGGAACAGACAACAACGCAGCCTCAAGAGACGTTCCAACCTACCGGGAAAAGAAAAAAGAAAAAAAAATATATTCAACACAGCCAGCCCATAAAACAGAAATTCAGTCACTGAAAGATAAAGCAGTGAAAGCTCAGTCAATTTCTCCTGATGTTATTTGTTACAGGCCAACCACCACTATTTGACCCCAAATACGTGCACATTTTGCCTCTATTCTTCCTCTTTCGGCCGCCTTCAACGGCGACCAGAATACGGACAGACAGGGACCAGCGGGAAGTTCTCGATGGCAGGAAATTATCCCTCAAACGAGGCTCTTCCATCGCAAGAAAGGGAAAGCGGTGAGTGAAAAGGCTCAAGAACCACCCTGCTAGGTCAGATGTCCAAGGGTCTGATTCAGTATAAGGCAGCCTCATGTGTGTTCATGTCTGAAGCATTGCTTTAGGAGAAGGGCTGTGGTTCAGGGGCAGGGCATCTGCTTCGGGCATGCAGAGGGTCCCTGGTCCAGTCCCCAGAATTGCCAGATAAAAGCATCAAGTAGTAGATGATATGAAAGACCTCTACCGGAGAGCCGCTGCCAGTCTGAGCAGACTTTGATGGACGGATGCCTTGATTCAGTATAAGTCAGCTATGGCTACATTAGGAAAAAACTTGCTGACAGTCAGAGCGGTTCCTCAGTGGAACAGGCTTCCTCAGGAGGGGATGGGCTCTCCAAAGGAGGTTTTTAAGCAGAGGCTGGATGGCCATCTGTCAGCAAGGCTGATTCTGTGAACTTAGGGAGGTCATGAGAGGGAGGGCAGGAAGGGTTGCGTCAGTGTTTGGCTCTCATGGCCCTTTCTTGCATGCCCAGGGAAATGCCAATTGCCACTTTGGGGTCAGGAAGGAATTGGTCAGGGATCCTGGAGGGTTGTTGTTGTTTTTTGCAATCTTCTGGGCATGCTGCAGGGGTCATTGGGGGTGGGGGGGAGGCAGTTGTGAATATCCTGCATTGTGCAGGGGGTTGGACTAGATAACCCTGGTGGTCCCTTCCAACTCTATGATTCTAAGTGTTCATGTGCTCACTCAACTCCGCCAAGGCTGTGCTCTCACAACATTCTGGATTTGACTTGTTGCGCCAACAGAGCCCTAAGGCTGCACACACCATGGATACAAGTGCAACGGCCACACAACAACAGAGTCAGCTGCTGCTGGATAAACTGGTCCCCACATCCAGTGGCAAACAACGGCTATAGCTCAACAACAGCACAATGTCGAACGGTGGGTGGAAGCAGAGGCGAGCCGTTTTGTCTGCAAGGGGCTCCGCGAAAAGATCACAGCAGATGCAGGACAACTCAGGTTATCCTCATCTTCCTCCAGAGACAAGTATGAAAGCCCCCTCCCCACCTGGGACAGCTCCAGTCGATGGCTCCATGCAGACCCAGAAGCGGCAGAGAAATCAGTGCCAATGGGAGGGGCTTCACCTGCTGTCTTTCTCCTGTCCCCTCGCTGCAAAAAGTACGGGAGCCCTGCCAGAGAAAACAAACCGGACTGCACAGCGAGAACATCGCCCATGTTCTCCTTCCCAGCTTGGCAGGAAAGAAGACACTTGTTTACCCTTGGTCTTTGTCGGAGGTGGATGTTTGTTATGACATTATTTTAAGCACATGCCACCGGGAGGTTTGATTTACAGCTTAAAATTAAATAGGGGGAGAGGGACAAAGGCAGAGAAGAGGACATGTGAGAACGCTCACAGAGAGGTTCTGTTTCTGGCATATGGAGAAGCCATGAAGTCACTTATGAAGCCGGCCAAACCTTGAATCTTCAAGCAGTTTCCGTAAATTGAAAAAGACATTTAGTGCCCACGTATGTCTTACAATACAAGTGCCAAAGAGCTTCCCAACCTCATCTCCTCTTTGCATTGCACTGTATACATCAAGTAATATCAATATTACTATATTAGTGTCATACCAGCTACCCAGATCGTGCAGAAAATGTCTCCGATTACTGTTTGTTGCTGTGTTAATAATTAAATTGGCAACTTTCCCTTGTTTTTTCCTCTGATAGCGATCTGGTGCCTTTCCAGAAGAAGAGAGAATGCAACACAGACAGCTGTCTTGCTGATGAAATGTGTAACCCTGAACAAGTGAAGAGCAGACGTCGCCCAAAAGAAGCCAACGATAGCAGGACGGCATTTCGACCCGGGTCCTTATTTTGATTGTGGCCCTAGCAACAGATTTCTATTTTCCCCAAAGGAAATTTGGGGGTGGGGGTGGGTTGAATACAGACACGGACAAAGGAAGAGAGACAGAGACAGACATATGACAGAGCTATCATTTGCTGTATGCAGAAATAGATGGGGACAATAACAATCAAGAGAAAGCTAATGCCAGTTTGAATGGGATGGGACTGTACAGGGGTAGCCCTATACAGAGAAGATAATATCTGTGCAAAATGTCTCGCTGAGGGCATTTTTATAAAAGGATTACAATAGTAGCATAACAGAAAAGTTCAGGGGTTGCTTTTATAAGGGAACAGGGCTGTAGCCCATTATAATGTTTACTGTATGTATTGCCTTCCTTTGAATGTGCTGTCTTCAGTGTGAGAGCCAGTGTGGTGTAGTGGTTAAGAGAGGTGGTTTGGAGCAGTGGACTCTGATCTGGAGAACTGGGTTTGATTCCCCACTCCTCCACATGAACGGAGGAGGCTAATCTGGTGACCTGGATTTGTTTCCTCACTCCTCCACATGAAGCCAGCTGGGTGACCTTGGGCTAGTCACAGATCTCTCAGCCCCCACCTACCTCACAAGGTGTCTGTTGTGGGGAGGGGAAGGTGATTGTAAGCCAGTTTGATTCTTCCTTAAGTGGTAGAGAAAGTCGGCATATAAAAACCAGCTCTTCTTCTTCGACCTTTGGAATCCACTTTCTGTATTATGTATATTAGGCCTTAGACAGTTATTCTGTCCCCACTGCTTTCCAATTCTGTAATCTTATTGCTTATTGCAGGGTTCCCCCAATGGGGTCTGAGTTGGGGGACCCAGGCTTAAAGGATGTCTCATGCTACCCGATTGAATTGTTTTGTCATCTGCTTTGGGTCTCAACAAGAAAGGTGAGCTATCCATGAAGTAAACATTGAGGCAGCTTACAAGGTCTCCTAAGGAAATAGTGAGACAAGAAGAAAATAACGCTCCCGCGTTTAGTGAGTCTTGCTAACTGGTGCTTGAATCGAAGAAGAGTTTCAATCCTCAGTCTGCAAAATTATGTTACCAAACCCTACAAACACTTTTGTACAGAATAAACAGGGCTTTGAGACAGCTTTAGCAATGTCCTAAAACAAGAGCACCACCCCACATCTGATTTGTCATTATTCACACCACCCACCCACCCAAACACACATTCACACCACCACCACAGCAGTGTAATCCCAGTTCAACACTCAGGGACCAACAAGGCAGGGGGTCAATGCAGATTGGGGAGGGGGGTGTCTGCAAAGCAGCTTTGTGGGAGAGGATGTTCAACCCTTTCCCCCTGAGCCATTTACCTGTTTAAATTCTTTCCCCACCCCTGTTATTGACCCCACAGGAGAAAGCGTACAGATGCAGGCATGGTTGGCTTTAAAAGAGGATTAGAGAAATTCATGGAGGAGAGGTCTATCCGTGGCCACTAGCCATGGTGACGAAAGGGAACCTCCACATCCAGACGCAGTCAGTTTCTGGATCCCAGTGCCAGGAGGCGACATCAGGAGAAGGCCTCGGCCTCTCTGCCCTGTTCTTGGACCTCCAGAGGAACCGGCTGGCCCCTGTGTGAGACGGGATGCTGGACTAGAGGGACCCTCACCGGTCTGATCCAGCTGGGCTCTGCTTATGTTCTTATGCAATTTGTTCCCCACTATGGCACACAAAGTAGCCTTGAGTGGGCAATATCTGTGTCCTTTTGTCAACCATTTCCTTTAGCTGTATTTTATTTTGGAGGACTTTTAAGAACTGCTCCTAAGCTGTGTTTGCTCTCTCTCTCTCTCTCTCTCTCTCTGTCAAAGTCGAGAGCCAGCGTGGTGTAGTGGTTAAGAGCGGTGGTCTGGAGCAGTGGACTCTGATCTGGAGAACCGGGTTTGATTCCCCACTCCTCCACATGAGCGGCGGACGCTAATCTGGTGAACTGGATTTGTTTCCCCACTCCTACACACGAAGCCAGCTGGGTGACCTGGGGCTAGTCACAGCTCTCTCAGCCCCATCTACCTCACAGGGTGTGTGTTGTGGGGAGGGGAAGGGAAGGCGACTGTAAGCCGGTTTGATTCTTCCTTAAGTGGTAGAGAAAGTCAGCATATAAAAACCAACTCTTCTTCTTCTTCAAAATACCATAGTTACAGAAACAAGCAGCTGGAGTATCATGTTTATGTTCTTAAGTACTACCTACAATCACAAGAGCCAGCGTGGTGTAGTGGTTAGACAATTGGGACTAGGATCTGGAAGACCCAGGGTTCAAATCCCTACTTTGCCAGGGAAGCTTACTGGGTGGCCTTGGGCCAGTCATACTCTCTGACCTTAACCTACCTCTCAGGGTTGTTGTGAGGATAAAATGGAAAACAGGAGAATGACGTATGCCACTTTGGTTCCCCATTACGGAGAAAGGCAGGGTATAAGAAAAATGAAAAATAAATAAATAACCCTCTCTTGCGTGTGCCCTCTACCATCCTGAGGATCGCTCAGCACCTACTTTGCTTTCTTTTAGGCGCCAGGTTTTTTTTCCTGCCACTTGTGTCTAATGGCTTGTTTTTGAATGGCTTTTATACTTTCAGAGGGAAGCCTTGTTGAGCTGCAGGGGAACAGCCAGATTCGAATCCAGAGACCCAACAATATTTCCGGGGTATCAGCTTTTGAGAGTTAGAGCTGTCTGATAAAGTCTCTGACGAAGAGAACTTTGACTCTCGAAAGCTTATGCCCCCGCCCCCCCCAAAAAACCCTGTATGTCTCTAAGATGCTATTGGACTCACATCTAGTTGTTTTTATACTGTGGTTTTTGGTTGTGAGCCGCCTAGAGCAGGACTCGGAAGAGAACAGAAACGTTCTCTAGATAAATAAATAAATAGCCAGAAAATTTTAAAATAGGGGGTGGGAGGCATTGGAGAAACAGCACATGAATCCCAGACTCACACCCGCCACTAATGAAGTTCCCATGTTAATATCCATACCCCAAAGAACGATTTATGTCTTTCTTTCAAATGCGCAGCTAAAACTTCCCTGACTGGGAGAGCACAACTGACATTTGTGCACAAAGCCATGTTTGCTTACCCCCTAGTAAAATAAGGAGGGGGAACAGCTCCATTCCATCTGTTTTCCCAAAGTTAGTTTTCCAGATGTGCCCAACGTAATGAAGAAAACACGTTGCGCCACTTAACGTTTGTCACATATTTCAAAGGGCTCTTTTGATGCCGGGCTGGCTCTTTAATAGCTGCCAAAGAGATAAATTTCTCATTACCCAAAATAAGCAGCCCGGCCACGGCTGACACACAGAGAGACAATGCTTCCTATTATGGCAGTCAAGCCGAGCACTTCGCTCCCAGCTCAAGGAAGTCCTTGGCTTATCAACCTGAAAGACGTTTTCTTGAACTTCTTGCATCTTTACATATAAGACCTCTCTTCAGGCTGGCAAATGTGACTTCGTTGTCTACATAGACAGTGTTGAGGCAAAGAAGAAACAAATTCCTATATTAAACGGCCCTTCAGTGCTTCTTATTCTATCAGAACAACCAAGACGAAACAAGAGAGAGGAGAAGGGCGACTGCAGCCAGCAACCCATTCAACAGGGAATTCAGAAGCAGCCGTCTTTACAACTTTAGCGTTATCCAGTCATATTAGCTGATCAAGGATTTAATTAACTGTCAATCTTTTTATTACAATACAGCCTTTTGGCAATATGTTACTCTTATCAGAGAGCCAGCGTGGTGTAATGGTTAAGAGCGGTGGTTTGGAGCGGTGGACTTTAATCTGGAGAACCAGGTTGGTTTCCCCACTCCTCCACATGAAGCCAGCTGGGTGACCTTGGGCTAGTCACAGCTCTCTTAGAGCTCTCTCAGCTCCTCTGGTGATTGTTAAGCCAGTTTGATTCTTCCTTAAGTGGTAGAGAAAGTCGGCATATAAAAATCAACTACTACTACTACTCTTTATATGCAGTTTCTTTTGGGTTTAATTTGGCAAGGAGTGTTCTCTGTGGCTCTACCAAAGGGTGTCAACTTCTGACCTCAACAATGAATGACTGGGGTGAACTAAGGGGCAAGATCTGGGGACTCGCGTCTGAACTGAAGCTGCTCTCATATCCACGACCAATACTTGCTCCACCGGACTGTAATACACTAGGTTTTATTATAGTTCCAGGGAAGCAGAATCTGGAATTGTTCCAACCGAGCTCTTATTTATGGCTTCGACAAGGTGTTATGAAGGACTGATAGACACCACTGTCCTCTCTTAGTTACCTGTTCTTTGTTTGGAATGAAGCCATCTTCTGTTTGGCAGGGGAACCTGGAGGTTTTTTTCCTTCCTCTGGGCATAGAGTAGAGGTTACTGGGGGAGTGGCGGGGGAGGTAGTTGTGAATTTCCTGGGATGTGCAGAGGGTGGACTAGATGACCCCTGAGATACCTTCCAGCTCTATGCTTCTGTGTTTCTGTGTTTACCTACAAAAACCCTCAGCATATTCTTGCGTGACTGCATCGTACACAAATCACATTCTCTTTTTAGATAATGCTCTTGAATAATATCACACCCTACACACAAGTCAAAGAATGCATGCTGAGGTTTCACGTAATTATGGCAGATAATTATAAACTTCATGAAATAAAAGTGCTTTTGGGGGGGGGAGGTTAAACTGAAAACATGCAATACATTTGTGGAAACGCTTCATTAGATTTATACTTGCTCGTCCTCTGAGAAGTTCAAGTTGGGTACATAATCCTCTCCCTCCCTTTTCTCATCACAACAACCCTGTGAGATAGGTTAGCCTAGAGATAACTGTCTGGGCCAACATCACACTGTAAGCTTTATGGCAGAGCAGAAATTTGAACCCAGGCCTCCACGTACTAGCCCAACATAACTAACCACACTAGCATTCCCTGTACATGAGATATTTCTCATATATTTAAATACCATATATAAACATCACATATTTAAGTACTTGAAATTAATTTAAATATATGAGTGTGCGCGTCATATCCACTTGATCTGAGATAGGTTTCTTCTTAAATATTGGTTGATACTGTTACATTTCCCCCCTGCTTCTTATTTGCTTCCTCAAACCTCTCAACTCACCAAAACTCACTTGAAATGTTTTAAAATCAGCAAAAACTGAAAAAGGATTGGGGACATATAGGCACAGAGCAGCCATCAAACCATTCGAGGAACCGCACATCTGAATTCCCCAGGTAGCGGCCGACCTACGTTTTTGTGAACTGTTATGTGTGCCCCTTCACAACCAGCAACGAGGTCTGGGTCACCGCTGTTACCTTCTTCAATGGGGTTGTTCTATGGCAGATGTGTTGGTCCATTCTTGAATAGAGAGGCAGAAGGTCATCAGAGGGGGCTCGTTCGGATAAAGAGGTGAAAAATCTGATTTTTGGTGTTAACGTGCACAAGCGAGGTGAGTGAAGCCTGAATTGAGAATTCAGATGTCTTTTTATGGTTCTGATTGACTCTAGCCTAAGGGCTGAGCTACAGAATTATTAAGCCCTGCACCAACGAAGGATTTGAGGACCCAGCTGCCAAAATGTAGGCTATGAATAGATTCTGGTGAGCTCTGTGAGCCCATACAGCTGGGGGTTTGGGTGCTGCAAGCCCCCCAGAAAATTTTGAAATTTGACCAATTACAGGGACATTTTGAGGCCATATGGAATGGGTAATAGAGTATATTGTATGGTCAATATTAAGCACTTCATCCCGTTGGCTTATGATTAAAATAGCCTTATTTTAATAACAAACACTTAAAAAAACCCTCCAATGATTTTGTTGAAAAATTCACTCATTTAAAAAAAGTTGCTTCAGGGCCCCTCCGGGATTAGGGCCCCCCCTGAAGCTGAAGCTTCATTAGTTTCCTAGGAGATCCACCACTGTCCCCAGGGTGAGAATGGAAAACATCTGCCCAACTATCTCAGGACTTATGCAGAGTTCTAAGCTGAGAAGTCCCTCTATGGAACAGTATTCTAGGATGTCTCTTTCCCCCTCTAACTCCATATGAAATTATTCTGCCTAAAAGCGCGAAGGAGTCAATGCTTCCCCCAAAATGCAAGCCCTGCAAAACCGATCCGTAAGTGGAGAATCGAGCTGGAATCTTCATGTCGCCACTAGCAACGGGCTCCCCGCACAGAAACAAGCTGGGGAAATTCTGCTGATGTAAACCTAGAACACACTCCGCCTGAAAGCCTCCGCTGGCTCTGCAGAGGCATTGGTATGGCAACGTAGCGGATTATGATCTTTGCCAACTAATTGAAGGCTTACGTATGTAAGAGGGAAAATCATCTCCTGGGGGAAAAAAACCTCTCTGGCTTTTCCGGAGCGTTTGCATGTTATTGTTTTGACACAATGTGAACGACCCCGGCCCTGCCACCCCCGGATTTGCTTGGACTGAGAATCCACTGGCATGATACCCCTGATAAGCCTGAGCTTAGAAGCACACAGCAATAAACACAACAAATGAAACTCCAGGGCAGCACTTCTCAAAATTCAGCCATCTAAGGGACTGTTTTGATTTTAAGATTTTTCATGGGCCTCAAGCCCTTCCCCTCTCCCTCCATGGCACCTTCCATGTGGCAGAGAGCCCCCCTTTCTATGCAAAAGTGTGGTTTGCTTTACCATGGGGATGACTATTATATGGCTGAAACGTTTTACCATGTGAGAGGAAATTTCTGTGAGCTTTTCCTCTTGAGAGCCAGCATGGTGTGGCAGTTAAGAGTGGTGGACTCTAATCTGGAGAACCGGGTTTGACTCCCCACTCTTCCACATGAAGCCTGCTGGATGACCTTGGGCTAGTCACAGTTGTCTCCGAACTCCCTCAGCCCCATCTGCCTCACAAGGTGTCTGTTTGGGGGAGGGGGAGGGAAGGCGATTGTAAGCCAGTTTGATTCTCCTTAAAAGGTAGAGAAAATCGGTGGAAAAAACCCGACTCTTCTTCTTCTTCCACTTGCACCCTTTCAGTAGCGTACTCTCTGTATAAGTCTTAGTGTCACGGTGTATTGCTCTAATATTATTTGCAATGCATGCAAACCAAAGAGTAGCAAGTTCTTGTGCACTATTCACAGTGGCCATTTATGCACAGGGGCTTATTGTTGAGTTTTGAGAATTTGGATGAGGAAAATGTGCATCTAGACAGTGGCAAATCCAAGGCAAAACCTCCCCCGCATCAATGGCCAGTGAGTACTCAAACAGCATAGGTTAGGTGGCAGAGGGATGAGTCAGATTCATGGGGGAAAGGTCCATCAGTGGCTGTTAGCGATGACGGGTGAGCGGGATCTCTGTGTTCAGAGGAAGCATCTCTCTGAATTCCAGTTCCTAGAGAGGGGGATTTGTCCTCTGGACCCCTCTTAGCCACTGTGAGGTACACAACATTGGACTAGATGGACCATTGGTCTGAGCCAACAGGGTTCTTTTTTTAAAAAACAATTTTTATTATTTTTCATAATATTACAATCAATCATTTTAACAATTGATAAAAGCCGTCATCACATAAGGAAAACAATATAGTATTGTTGAAAGGCATTATAACTTTAAGCTAACTACTAATGGCTCCCCCTTCACCCCCCTTCACCTTGTAATGAATTTATAAACTCCTTCGCCTAAAAGTTCTAATCCTGATATTATTCTATGCAATTAAATGTAATAGTTTTATGTAATATCAATTAAGTTGTTGTTGCATATTATTTTAAAACATAAGTTCATTATTTCAAGTAAATCATAATATAGTAATCAAAATGTTTAATCATTGAATATTATTTATAATATTTTAAAAAATGGATTAGATCAATGAATATCCTTTAAACATCCCCATTTAAAATCTATTTTCACAATAAACCCTCCATGTCTCCCATGCCCCCATAAGTTATACAATGTCTTTCTAATTTATCAATACAATAAGATTTGCCATTTTCATCAGTTCCATCATCTTTTATATCCAATCTTTTCTGTCTGGAATTTCCGATATAGTTTAAAAATCCTTTCCC
The DNA here is from genome assembly GCF_029931775.1 of Euleptes europaea. Lineage (NCBI taxonomy): Eukaryota > Metazoa > Chordata > Lepidosauria > Squamata > Sphaerodactylidae > Euleptes > Euleptes europaea. The sequence goes on from NC_079316.1 coordinate 113,686,032, forward strand.
TTTAAACTTTTTCATTCTATTCATTTGCATTCCATAAAGTCATGTTAGTCATGGTGATTGCTTTTAAGTAGACCATCTTAAGAAGTAGATCCTCCAACTGCTCCTTGCAATGATGAATCTTTCACTCCTTGTCCTTGTTCCTGCTCTTCAGAAGAAAGATCCACTAATTCTTTTCTATATCTTCACAAAAATTGTCCAACATCTTCCAGTGAAGTAATAATAATTCTAACTTCTTTATATGCAAAGGTGAGCCCTTGAGGTAAAATCCAGCGGTATTTTATTCCATTCTTCCTTAATATCATGGTAAAATCTTTGTACGTATTTCTCTTTGACATTAAGTGTCGAGGAATATCTTTAAGAATTGTTAATTGGATTCCTCCTACAAATATTGGTTTCTCATAATGAAGTTGCATAATAGTATCTTTCATTCTCATGTCGTAGAAGGAAATCATGATGTCTCTGGGTTTGGATTTCTTTAATCTTGCAGGTAAAGGAATTCTATAGATTCTGTTTATTGCATAATTCAAATCTTGTTCAGCTATTTGGGTTAGGTCAGCCAGTGTTCTTATAATAGTCTCTCTAGTATCCCCAAGTTCTTCAGGAAGGTTTCGCAGACGTAGATTAGTTTCTCTCACTTTCAAATCCATCTTGGCCAGCTGGTCCTTAACTGTGTCATCCTGGGAATGGTGTAAGGGTCTGTAAGCTTTTGCTTTGTGTGTTCCCCCCCCTGGGCTCGTAAAAGCAGTCCAGGCCTTTTGCCTTTCCTTGGTTCAGGAGCTGCGTCTAGCAGGCCCCAGGTTGGAATGTCTCTTCCCACCGTCCACCTCCCTTGCTCTCTCCGACTCCCTCCCACCAGCTATGGCCTTGGTGTGCAGATAGCAATAACGAGCTTCCTGAGGTCTTTGATGTTCCTGTACCATGCATAATTATCTCGTAGATTCCCATAACATACGTTTGACATCTGCTTCCCTGTAGGGGTTATAATTCTGTCTTTGTGAAATTGCTAACACTTGCAACTTTACCATTGTAAGGCCTATACTAACCTGAAGCTTCCAATAAAGTTCCTTGGTTCTGCATGACCGTCTGAGCAAGTGATTTTATGGAGTTTGCACAGGGAGGTTGGGAACCCTCACAAATGGATTACATTAAGTTGTCTATCAAGAATTTCCACTTGTTCTTTACTTCTTTCTGTTCTTCAATCACTTTTTTGACTGATGAATCCATTATCTTCATATCAGCTTTAATTGTTGTAACCTGAGTCTTCATATCCTTAATCTCTTCTGTAACCATGTCTAGTTTTTGACCAATAGATTGAACAAAGGTGGTCAACATAGCATTCAATTGACCCATTTGCTTTGATAGCTGATCTTGTTGTTTTGACATTTGGTTATGTTGTTTTGCATTCAGCTCATTTTGTTTGATAAACATTTCTTGTAATTTCTTGTCCATGGTTACTTCTTGCAACGATTCCTTAGACTTTAATAATGCAAGGGAAGTGCTATGCAAAGATCCAGATCTTTTACGGAATCTAGACATTACAGCAAAAATAATACTTTTGAATAATTTGGCAGGTTCTAAAAACAATAATCTTGTAGTGTGTGTAGCTTAGAACAATCTATTTTTCATATTCGCCAAGATAAGTAGGTTTAAATTCCTCTATTTAGCATAGAAGCGAGCTTTTTAATTTTAAAATACCATTGAGTATACAAGACACTCTAGTTCGGCAATGAAGCAAAAAACTGGAAATGCACCGGAAGTTACAAAATCGCGTACCTTCCGTCGTTTCCACTCATTTATCCTGAGATGTAGGAGCTGTTTGACTGTTGCACTGGAGAGACGCATTTCCAGTCCTGCGATATATCTGTCTTCCCTTGTCTCGTTGTTACTGTTGCTTCCTAGTTGGTTACCAAAAGGATCAGCGAGTTCTTTTCCTAGCTGTCTTCCGGCTCCAGGTCACTTCCAGTGAAGATAAGGCTGGCGGACCTACTTAA